>NC_054843.1:19692500-20007916 GCF_018345385.1 Vulpes lagopus | reverse complement strand
TTATAGGAATATTATTCAGTCCATCAAAGAGTCTAACACCATTCTGGTTTGACTTTCCTACAAAAGATTTTCAACTATTATTATATTCATGACACATCCTCCATTTACCTAAGACTCTAATTTTGCGATGTCTAATTTCCCATTTATGCATTTGTTACCACTTCTTGGTAAACAAGTCATAAAAAAAAAAAAAAAACTTGTGCCCTGGGAAAGGAATATGTAACATAGACCTTATACATGTGGCCTCTAACTTCTTATATGGTTCAGTTTTGTGTCTTTAGGATTTTAACATAAATAAAAAGCTACAGTGAGTGCAATATCATAGGTATTACAAAATATTGTATTTTTTTACATTTAAACACTAAAGAGTATGTAAATTGCCCCATTACACAACATTTTATGATTACTTAATTCATCTGAGTAAAAGAACAACTGTTGTCAAAGGGACAAATCTTATTATGAATTTTATGAGCTATGTAGATTCCAACAAGAGACAGAAT
The DNA here is from genome assembly GCF_018345385.1 of Vulpes lagopus. NCBI lineage: Eukaryota > Metazoa > Chordata > Mammalia > Carnivora > Canidae > Vulpes > Vulpes lagopus. Next base: position 20,007,416 of record NC_054843.1, on the reverse strand, counting down.
AAGTTAATTTGTTTAATTGGCTTCTGATAAGCTGTTTCAGAAAGAATACTAAATATGACTTCACTTTTAATGTAAGTACTTTGGTAAAAGGGACACTATCATTCAAATAAACAAGCAAAAAGGTATGTAACAACAGCACAGAGCAGATAAAAGTCAGTACGAAATAAGCTATCAATTTAGAAGGAACTGAGAACAAACTAATTTAAATATGAAATCAGAGAAGGTCTAAGAAAAACAAAAATGTTTTCCTTTATTTATTAGTTTCTTTTTACCACTATAACAAATTACCACAAATTTAGTGACTTAAATAATGCAGATTTTTTCTCTTTTGTTCTGATGGTCAGAAGTTCAAAATAGTCTTGGAGAACAAAATCAAGTATCAGCAGGGCTGGTTCTTTCTGCAGTTTCCAGGGAAGGATCTATCCCAGGTGATATTCCTTTACTTGTAGCTACATCACTCCACAATCTCTGCTACTTTTTTTTTTCAGTATTGAAAACTTTTTAATATTGCTCTGAAGATCAACGTGGAGAAGGAATTCAAGCATGTATCTGACATGAGGTACTAAAAGAGAGAGAGGCCCTGGGGGCCGTTGCCACTGCGAACCAGGGGAGGCAGGAGCACGAGGCAGGCTGGCTGACTAGCTGGGCCCCAAGGGCCACTTCCCACCTGCGCGCCGGGCGTCGCAGCCGGCTCCCGAGGGCACTGCCAGGACACACTTCGGGGACACACCAAGCCCGGGCCCACACTCCAGAGGGCCCCACTGTGCAGCCAGTTTTCATCACTGAGCAGCCACTTTTGGAGAAACAGCGAAGCAAGAGGATAAAAACACTAGCAACCAGAAAAGTTAACTTGGCTTTACCTTTTTTTTTTTTTTTTCAATATGGAACCTTTATTTTTAAGGTAATTTCTGTACATCTGGAGCATAAGAGTAATCCTTTTACAAATGGAACTGATTACTAGAATAAACGACGGCAAAACCAAACTGGCATTTGATGTGAATCCACAGGAGTTTAAGCTTCAAATCCAGCCAAGAAGTTTGTTACAATCTCTTTCAGCTTAGCATCTGACTGTTCTGAGATCTCTCAATCGGTCCTTATATTGCCCAAGAGGGTTTGGTGCTGGCTGATAACATGAGCCAAGAAAGCATGCTCAAACTTTGTCTTCACTGGTCATATTTTGGGAAGCACTCTTGATAGTTAGGAAGAAGATGGTAAAGCCAAGTATATTTGTATAGTATGTTTTCCATGTATTTAAGTAGCATCCCATCCCTCATCCTTTAATTATTGCTTGTCTTAAAATAATAAACACTACAGATAGACGATATGATATATTGCTGTTTCAATCATTTCTAGATTATAAACTGACTAAACTGACATCAGGGAGAAATTGGTATTTATGCAAAAAAAAAAAACCACCATTCTGTTTTAGTCCTTGTGAGTCCATCTAACATCACGATTAATCATGTGGCTGTGAAATTCACAGTAATATGGTTCCCGATGAACAAGTTTACCCAGCCTGCTTTGCTTTACTGCATGAATGAGACTGATGGTTCAATTTCAGAAGTAACAATTAATAGGTCTGTGGTCACATTATGTGCATAGAGATAGCTGCAGTGTAACAAGCTACACTATTTTGTGCTCAAAACAAAAAAACAACAACAACAAAAAAATCTGTGTCACTGTAAAACATTGAATGAAACTATTTTACCTGAACTAGATTTTATCTGAAAGTAGGTAGGATTTTGCTATGCTGTAACTTGTTGTATTTTCTGGTATTTGAGGTGAGATGGCTGCTCCTTTATTAATGAGACACGAATCGTGTCTCAACAGAAACTAAATGAACATTTCAGAATAAATTATTGTTGTATGTAAAAAAAAAATTAAAAAGTGGCCTTCTTTGTCTTCTGTAGTCAAATATTCCTCTGTCTCCTTCTTATAAGGACACCTGTGGTTATATTTAGGGCCTACATGAGTACTTCAGAAGCATCTTCTTGAAACCTTTAACTTCACATCTGCAAATTCTCTTTTGCCACATTAGGCAACATTGACAAATCAAGGGATTAGGACCTGGATATTTGTGGTGGCTATTATTACCATAATCTCTAAGTCCCCCAATTTCTTGACTGGGACTTTATAGAATGCTTAAAATTCATCAATCTACAGTTTCTTTAACAAAGTATTTTAGGAGCAGAGTTAACATGTTAAATTAAGGACCTATCAAAGTATATATAGGAAGCCTAGGGCTTCCTATGGAGCATGAAGCAGGGAGAGGCACATATGGCTATTTCTCACCCAGCTTAGTCCTTTTTCACACTTCAAGAATCTAATGTCTATATATAGAGCTATATCCCTTGTTGGTTATTCATGAGCATGTTTAAAATTCTTATAGATCCCAAATTATAAATAGAATCCATTGCATTTGGAAATCTTTTATGATTAAATTAGCTTTCATGTACTCAATCCTTTCCTGTGGACTATCTTATTAGGTATGTATCTAGCAATATTGTCTTATCATATACTTAGAGGTATCACTTTACAATCATTTTATGAAAAAAAATATTTTTCTGGATATTTTGTATACATTCATCTTGTTCCTACAGCTAGATTGAAAATGACTTAAGGACTAAGACCAAGTATTCTACTTCATATGTATTCTGAAGCTACACTAGTGTATATCCATCCTTAAAGAAAATCCTCAAGAAAAACTCCTTTCCCCTACGAGGCTGAGAGAGCTGTCTCGCATATTTGAATTTAATATCTGTGGTTCAGTAACACATGAAATTCACCTGCCCTCTTTTTATGATGCTAACCAAGGGGATCACACCTTTGAAGAATATTTCAGGTTAGCATTCTCCAACTCTTCCTCTGAGGACACTTACTCATGTGTAGCCAAATTTTTATAATCCAGGACAATAAAAAAACATAAAGACAATGTAATGGTTGTTTATGAAACAAAATATATTTAATGCAAAATGGTTTTTGTTTTAATTTTATGTTCATCCAACTATGATGTTAGTATAAAACAGTAATGCATATTAGCTAATGTCTGTTCTGACTTGTCAGTTCCTGGTACCATACCCATAAATACAGTGCTTTGATTTTCAGCTTTGGTTCAGTTTGGTGTGGGTATTTAAAACTACTTTGTTTTCTATAAAATGAAAATAATATCACATTTAGTTGTTTTCTGCAGTATTTTAATATAGCTATACTTATCAAAATAAATATTTAAAAAACTTAGGTCAGTTCTCTCTCTAAATATCTATCATCTATCAATTTATTTATTCTATATTGATTATAAGTTTATAATTCAGTAAATCAAAAAATTTAGTGATAAATAGATTATTTAAGTACTTTGTGGATGGATCCACTACAACAAGGAGTTAAAGTGAGATTTTCATTCTCTAGATTGTTTTTATATTACCAATGAGGGACTTTTTTTAAAGAATGACTTTACCAAGGCACCTGGGTGGCTCAACCGGTTAAGCATCTGCCTTTGACCCAGAGCATGATCCCAGGGTCCTGGGACAGAGTCTTGCATTGGGAATCCTTGCTCAGCAGGGAGTCTGCTTCTCCTGTTACACCCGCCCCCTGCTTGTGCCCTCGCTCTTTCAAATAAATAAGCAAAACCTTTAAAAAAGGATGATTTTACGAGAAAATAAAATGTTATTAATATAATTTTTAATTGCTTGTTGCCTGAGATAGTAAATGAGAAAAAAAATGAGTAAGGGGACAGGCGGGGCTAGGTAAGGAGAGATAGGTAGGTGGCTGTGATCAGGCTTACAGAAATCTCAAAAATGCTGAAGTGTAAGGAAACCAGAGATAATGGAACAGACCAAACCACCCTGCCCTAGGTGTCTTTTTTATGACAGACATCTGTGACCAACAAAAAATAACCAGACCCAAAAAAGAAGCCATTAATGATGTTATCACCAGCCTTTACTCAAACCAAGACATCGCAAGAATGATAAGGCCACAAGCTCCCTGGTCAGTTCTAAATAAAAGACTGTCAGTGGAGACCCGTGTTGGCAACCCTTTTGGGACCCCTCTCACTTCTGAGAGCTTTTTCTGTATCCTTGCTTAATAAACTTCTGTCAGTTTACTCACTCTCCTTTGTCTGCAAGACTCATTCTTTGACTCCATGAAACAAGAATTCCTGCTTCAAAATGTTTCAGCTCAATTTCTTTTTAGTGCATAGCTCAATTTCTAAAGTCTAGAATGCACTGAATTTGAAATAGGAAATAAGCTATGGAACAAGATTAAAATAAACTCATAAAATCAAAAGAAACCCAATGTTAAACACTAAATACTTCACACAGATTTATAAACACACTACTTTAAAGGTGATAGTAAAGGTGTTAAATGCGATAGACAGTGAGGTAGGATGAACTGTTAAGTGCAGCCTTCAGATACTTAAAAGAATAGCTACGCTAGAGTAATTAGGTATATTGAAATACACACTTTAGATACTCAGATCTTAAAGTTAGTAAAAATCTCAAAGACCCTCTAGCCAATTACCATTACCATTCAGGAGAAATTTCTACATCTCTGAGCCCAGTTCATCTTTTTCTGCATCAAATTTTCATGATCAGAAAGCTTTCTACCCCAGCCTACTGAAGGAAAAGCATAGAGTGCTCTAGATTGCTTCTGAAATGGAACATAGGTCTTCATCTCTTAGCTTTACCTCTTGCTCTTGCTTTATCTCTGAAGCTGGAAAGACTGTCTAACCTCTTTTCAAAACATAACAAGAATTCAGATACCTTAAAAATCATTAGGTCGCCAGAAAACTAAAGTTTTCTCTGGCCAATGTGATAATGTTCAGTTTATCTCACTTACAGTCATGGATTTTCATCTTTCATCTTGAGGCACACAAAGAACTGAGAGATATCTTTATTTTTTATATTAATCTTATTTATTTTTTGATTGAGGAAAATATTACATGCAAAAAATGCCCAGCTCTTAAATATACAGCTTAATGAGTTTGATGTGTATGCCTACCAACTGAGACAAGATATGGAACATTTGCTTTGCTTCCAAAGGTTTCTTTATACCACTTTCCAGGTTTTTCTTGCCTGGAGAAGCAACTAGTATCTGTTTTTCAACATATGAAATAAAGAGATAGCAGTTTACCATCTCTTAGAAAATAAGGAAAAACTCCAAAAAAATGGACATTTTCTTAGGGTGTAGGGCAAAACCTCAGTATTTGTGCATTTGATGGAATGGTCCCCAGATGGTGAATATTTTGCTACTGCTAGAAAGGTAAATGACCAAATAAAACATAAAAGAAACAAAACAAATAAACAAAAAATAAATCCCATATAAGATAGAAGATATCTAAAAGAGGTTTCCAGGGAAGACAAAAAGTAAACAAAACTCATCTCCTATGGGTATTTCTACAAAGAGAAAGTGGTATCCATGCAACAAGTGATTTTTCCTAAGATAGATTTGTAATCAGTAATCACTACACAATCATTAAAAAAAGGAGTTTGACAGCAATGCCTGCTCTTGCTTTCCTTTTCAAAATCATAATCTTTTTCCTTAATCATAAGGAAATCAAAGGGTCCTTGCCACAGTCTTTGTGTGGTACCTTTGTAAATTTGTCCCTGTATCAATATTAGTATATTTACCCTACTGGGCAATTAAATTGAGTGAAGATTTCACTCTGTACATTGCACTTGTGAGTTAGGGACAAACAGGGCTAGGCAGAGCTAGATAGGGGTCAAGGAAACAGGCTCACAAAATCCCCAAAATGCTGAGGTGTAAGGAAACCTGAGATAAAGGAACAAAATAGACCACCCTGCCCTAAGGTGTGGGTGGGGAAGGCGCCTTTTTATAACAGCTTCTTTCTTGTAACCAACAAAGAATAACCAGACCCCAAAAAAGAAGTAAGCCATTAAAGATGTTATCAATAGTCCTTACTTAACAGTGAAATCAATGGAGATGTTAAAAGGATTTAGATTCCCTGGTTAGGCTTCCAATAAAAACCAACCCTACAATCTGTCAGTGGCAACCCTGTTGGGACCCTTCTCACTTCTGAGAGCTTTCTCTGTATCTTTACTTAATCAACTTCTGTCCCTTTACTCGGTCTCCTGTGTCCATGAGATTCATTCTTTGACTCCAGGAGACAAGAACCAAGCTTTCCCGTATCACTTGCAAGATGAAATGCTTGTGGTGTGTTTTTCATTTGTTTGTTTTGTTTTTTCAGATGATTCAGTACAGAGGCTCAGCTATGATGGTGATATAAGAACAAGGGAAATATGTCTCTTCATAACTAATCTCTGATAAACTAAAAGCATATTGATTTTATTCCCTAAATCTATCAGATCCACCAACTGTGCCAACTTGATGCCCATTCAAACTTCACTTGAAACATTAAACAGTCTCCTGGCAAATAGTATCTCCTATGTACAATGGCATTTCTCTAATTTAAACATGCTGTTTCTCCATTTGAAATCCTCCAGTGACATCCTTCTGTTAAAATGATAAAGATTGTTATTAAATCTTTGCTTCCTCTGACTGCACTGTCTCTCATTCTCTCCTCTCTAACCCTTTGACCAAATTTTGGTGTGTTGTAACATAGGGCTTTTGCAAATGCTGTTCCTTCTTTCTTTCCCATATTCCCTAATTAATGTCTATGCTTCCTTCAGATAAGACCTTAATAATTAATACTTCCAAGGTTTTTTAAAGTCAAATATCATTATTTTCAGCTAATCTCTAGAACCCTCATTGTTGTAGTAATTTTTACTGTTGATATTGTTCACATTTACTCACTTGACAAACATTCATCTCCTCCACCTGAAGAAAGAAGCCACATGTGTGACTCATTTACCATCAATACACGGTACAAGAGTCAGTAGATACTAGAGAGGGTTAACAAATGTTTATTGAATTATTTAATAAGCCTGTTCATAAGAATTTGGTTGAAACAGCTAAAAAATAAAGTGTCTTACAATTGCTTCACTTAATAATCAAGTTTATTGACTAACATTTAGAAATTTGCTTTCACTAGCAATTGAAATTCAAATATTCAAAATATTTTACTATGTTAAAGAACACTAAAGTACCAATTATTGATTTTCACAACTATACTATTACCTGAACTGAAACAATCTATATAAGTGAATATCATCAACCACTCAAGGGTTTTTGAAGAATAGTATAAAATAAGCATGGATAAACATATAGAGTCAAAATCATACTCTCTACACTAATCTCAGAATATGTGCATTTCCAGGCATAAAATTGATATACTGTGTAACCAGAGTTTTCCTGTTAAGAAGATTATAGAATGAGGATCCACTCTCATTGTAGTTTTAGAATTTAAGAATATTAAAAGACCATAGTTCAGCAAACCTTTGTAAACAGGTCCCAATATGGATACAAATTATATGCTTCAAGAAAGAGAAGTTTTAAAAATAAATAAATAAATAAGAAATTTTAAAAAAGAAAGAAAAGAAAGAGAAGTTTTAAAAACTGGTAGATCAGAGTCTCCACCAAAAGTAGTAATGTGATATTTTGCACAGATATAAAGCTCTAGGAATAGGCCAGCATAACTCAGGTAAAGAGCGGAAAGAGCTGCCCAAAACGAACCAAGTCATTCCCCTTATACTCTGCAGCTTCTTGCCCTTTCTCTGCCCCTCTAAGAATAATCTGCCTGGATAATTCAAGATTCAGGAAAGTCAAGGGAATCCAGCACTCAACTAATATAGGGTAGACTGAGATGTGACCGTTCCTCCAAAAATACAGGGATCTAGATTACCAAAAGATGGCTCTTAAGGAGTTGCCATGACAAATTTCTAACCATTGTGCCCACTCCCCCCACCCCTGCAAAAATAAATAAATAAATAAATAAGACAAAGCAAATATCCCAGTCATTTCGTGTAGCTAAGAAACTCTCAGCAGATAAGGGATTTCATGACATTTTAAAAGTGCTTCCTAGCCTTAGAGGAAACACTTAGTTTTGTTGTTAGATTTGAGCATCTTTATATTACTCTACGATATAGTGTGTGGAAGGAATAGTAGTGTTCATGTAGGAAAAAAAGGCAGAATGAAATGTAGTTAAAATTAAATGTTCTTATAACCCGCAGCCTACTGACAAATACTTGAGGCAGGCATAGTAAAAGCTTCCTCCAGGAAGCTCTCAACTGTCTTAATGTTAATGCCTTGCTACAGGGAAAGTTTGACCAAAGCAAAGCCTCCAGGATCCTGTGAGTCTTCTTCAGCATATGAAAATACTTTTGCAATTTCCCTTATCTTTATTTACTTCCTCTAACCCCAAAGTATATAACCCGTTGCTCCTCACAATCCCGAGCAGTAGCTCTTTGCCCTCTGGTTGGGTCCTGTTCCTGTGTTTTAATAAAATCACCTTTTTGCACCAAAGACATCTCAAGAATTTTGTCTTGCCCGTCAGCTCCAACCTCACCAACATTCCAAAACCATATCAATGCTGCTGGAGTCTGTAGAATATGGAGAAAAGTAGGAATTAAAAAAAAATACTAAAAATATCTAAACTATTTGTAGCAGTAACGGCTTGCATTCTTCATATTTAAAGATTAATCTGAAAATCTATGTTCTTAACGAATTTGCAGTCTTGTACAAGAAACTGAACTTGTACACTGAAAAGTACAGCAAAGGTATATAGACATTTCATAAAGATCTTCAGGCAAAGAACTATTAGAAATTCATGTTCATGTGTAGAACATGAACATTTTGTCTAGTATTTCAGCTTGATTTGCATTACTCAGATTTTTGGTGGGACTTCCGTATCATTTAAGATTTGTTTTCAAGTTCTGTTTTGTTAAAAAAAAAAATAAAGTTTTGTTTACTAAAATTCATCTAATTCTGTCTCTGATGTTCCACAAGATTTTCAGACAGCTCAGTTCTGTCTTTTTTTTTTTTTTTTTTTTAGTTCTCTTCTGATGAATAAGTGATCTCACCTGGGTTTTACCCTGGGTAGCTAGCTACTTTCACTTTCAGCTGAAGAATCCACACATCATCTCATATGCACATATCTCCAGGATGAGGAAGTTAGATCCCCAAATTTGAGTAGCTACTTCAGATGAAAATACTGGGATTACTTGTTTGCATTTAATTTTTTAAAAGATTGCATTTATTTATTCATGAGAGACACACAGAGAGAGAGAGAGAGAGAGGCAGAGACATAGGCAGAGGGAGAAGCAAACTCCATCCATGCAGGGAGCCCAATGTGGGACTCAATCCCAGAACCTTAGGATCATGCCCTGGGCAGAAGGCAGGCGCTAAACTGCTGAGGAACCCCCATGTCCCACTTGTTTGCATTTTAAATTATTTTTAACAATTAAAAGCATTGAGAAGTGTATATGGCCATTTAATTATTATGTTTATGTATTTTATTTTAAGATATATGGAAATAACTGTCAAAAAACACCAAATGATTCCTTTATGTTTTATGTTCACAAAATGATATCAACATTTTAAGTCAACCAAACACTTTAATTTGTTTCAGTTCTGCCTTTAGAGACTTTTCAAATAACAAAGGCCAGATCAAACATTAAAAATCTGTCTCTAGTCAAAGACACTCCTGATGTATGAGTCATGCTCTGGCAAGAAACAAATATACTCAGAAGTGTTTAATTACAGAGAATGTAATTCAGTGACTGGAAGAAATGTGAACAGGACCCAGGGAACCAGCTGGGACGTTGTCACAGTCTACCCCCTCAGGTCTAAAGGAATGAAGGGAGGATATGATTGTATCAGGGGCTCGGAAGAGCTGGAATCATGGAGAAGGACCACCTATCTAGACCTGTAGGCACAGAAAGAAGCAACTATTCCAGGACCTGAGATGTGAAACAGAGAAAAAGGAAAGAAATGCCCCAATTTATTTCTCCTCTTGTCCTCTGAAACCTTGCAAGCATCTTCTTGCAGTTGAACTGCAAGTCAGAGGTCAAGGGAGCCTGGTGTTGCAACCTGCAAGTGTCTGAACCCTAGAGCACAGAGCAAAGAGAAAGATCAGAGAAAGAGAATGAAGTAACAGTAAGGCGAATTTAGATTAATCAGCTTTTCTTCTCACAAAATCCACACTCACATAATGTATTTATGCAGGTTAGAATTTATTAACCTTTGTCCGGCTTTTCTCCCTTCAGAGATTATATCTTTTTACTCCACCCCAGCAAGTCATTTTCATTAACTTATTATGTAAAGCATACAGCTGTCTCCTCTGATTGCTGTTCTGGGTCTTCCCTCTTTCCTTCATTATCCAAGACTTATTAATATGTTCTGCTATGGATCTACTCCAGGCTATACTCGTTAGCTGTAAACAATTAGCAGTCACTTGGGAATTTCTAACACTCCCTTCTTGCATCTATTAATGCTCTGCAGTGAAAGGTAAGAGGAATATAGGTATTTTGTTTCCACTGAGATGAATTACGCTGTCCTCTACACCTCCCCACCTTCCCTACCACATACATGGGGTGCAAGTAGTTAATATCAATTTTCTTTCAAATATCATTTCTCTATCACTGCCTCCTTCATTAAAGTTGGTGTTAGAAATTAACCAAGTCAGGGCACCAGGGTAGCTTAGTCCGTTAGGTATCCAACTCTTGATTTCAGCTCAGGTCCTAATGTCAGAGTTGTGAGATCAAGCTCTGTGTTAGGCTCTATGCCCAGTGGGGAGTCTACTTGAGATTCTCTCTCTCCCTCTCTCTCTGCCCCTCCCCCTGCTCAAGCTCTCTCTTTCTCAGATAAAATATTTTTTTAAAAGAAATTAACCAAATCTGATGAGCTTATCAGAAAGAGAGGTGATAGAAATTAGACTATATTCTGGAAATATAATAAAAACTTAGCTGTATATAGGCTACAATTTTGTATAGTTAATTTAAGAATACCAGTATTTTACAAAAAGTATGTGCCTGTTATACATAATTGCTTATGAACTGGATAAATAAAGTTTGGTCTCAACTCTTGACAAGGCTTACTATTAGAAGTTAACTAAGAAAAATCTTTATTCTAGCTTAGAGAAAGAAGGTCACAGAGAGGCAAATAATAATGTCAGATTTTGTATTCAGCCACACCTATTTAGTAAAAATGGTGAAAAGCAGAGACATGTTAATTAACAATATGATGGTGCAAGAAAGTGGTTAAGAAAGGACTAAGAAAGTAGTAAGTTTCATGTGTTCTCTAGACATCATACCTATCATCATAACTATTTCTTTCTGTGTTAGTTTGGGTAACATAAACTAGTAGAAAAAGCAGACCTACAACTTATAATGCTCCAACACCATGCAAGTTTATTTCTTACTCTCTTGCTTAAATTAGATTTTCCTGGTTCATGAGTCAATTAGCTCCATGATCCAGAGAACAAGGATTTTCCATCTTATGGTTTCCCATCACTTTCAGGCCTTTGTCATATGGATCTTGCTAGTGAAGGGAATAAGAGAAGTTCTGCTATAACAATTCTAAACATGTCAGTGATAAAGTATTCTTCCCTGATGGGATGGAGCTCAATACCATCCTGTTCTTGGTACCCAAGGGTACCATTTCTTAAATTCACATAACAATAACACATAGGACTTTGATTCACATTTCATTGGCTAGAATTTAATCATGTGGCCACATCAAACTGCCAAAAGATTGGGAATTATAGGGTAGTTAGATATCTAAGAAGAAATAAAAAAACAGATTTTTTTTTTCTTTTACTGAATACCAGCAATTTCTATTGCATAGGGGTTATGAGGATAAGAACTTAAGTTTGCTCTGGAGTCAAATTCTAGGATAAAAGATAAGCTCATCACATCTGTGTTTGATGACTTTAAACATACACGTTTAATCAGTGTAGATTGGATTCAAGTAACTTGTCTTGCCTGTAAATTTGGTTAATTGCACAGGAACAAATTTTTGTCTTCGTTTTATTTTCAGACATACTCATCTATTCATATGTAATAGTGTTGAGAGCTATGACTGTATAAAGAAAAAAAAATCCTACCTCTTTAGGAAAGTTTTCATGCACTTATTGCTTCTGAAAACATGAATATTATTTTAACAATATTTAAAGCTAATCTATAGTCCGTTGAAGCTTTATTTCTTTCACTATAGCAACATTCGTCATGCTTCTACTAAATGTCAGACATGATGCTACAAGTTGATAATATAATGATAAAACATTTGTTTTCTATGTACCATACAATGTTTGCATTCTAGTATAGTAAGACGATAGCCATCAATTGCACCCTTACTGTATTTTCATTTAATCTTCAAAAATATAGTAGATACTATTACCTCCATTTTATAAATGAAGTCATTTAAATTCAGAAAGAAAAAAAAAAAAACTTGTTCAGGGTCTCAGAATTTGCACAAGTAAAGATGGAACAAAACTCCAAAGTGAGTGTTGGTACCCCTCCAAACTCTATATCACATACGGCAGTGATATTTTTCATGTATAACTCACACTGTTATAAAATGATCTGTTCCGGCAATTTCAGTGGTAAGTAAATATATTTCAAGATGTAGTTTCTATATTGAATTTTAAATTATTTCTCATCCTAATTTTCAAATAAATTATGTTTTATACCAGGTATCTTCTCTCCATTTTTGAATAAAACTTTTTTCTTCAGAGGTAGCTTTTTACATTTCTTTTTTTGTTTTAAGGGGAGAGATTATTTGATTTTTTTTTAAACAATGAATAAACAGTGCCATCTTCTGTTGATGTCACATTCAACAATTGGAAATAAAGAATTGAAAGATTGGGTTAAAATAGATCAGCAAAAGAAGCAAATAATTTGGAGATTTTACTATCTTGGCATAATGTATTACATCTTTGAACATTTGCAAAGAGGCTAATTATTTGAAAGGCCTCTTGGGGCAAAGACACGTTTAAAACAGTTCTGTGTGATTAATTATCCAAGACTTCTGAATATCCCATTCAAACAATGGGGGGGGTGTGTGAGAAATACTGCACAAGGAGACAAGTGACAGTGACAGAAACAGGTGGCAAGTGTTTGTAACAATTTTATGTTAGCAGTGCTGTAGGAATAAAAATTAAGAATTTTCCTGTTTTTATGCCATTAATTAACCCCCCTCACTCATCTATATCTTTACAAAGGTCTATTTGATTCTGAAAATCCTCCCATTATTTATTTGCCAGAAGAAAAGATAGAAAAATGGGAATGGGTTTTTTAATAAGCTTTTAAGATTCAATGTTAATGAATATTTTTTTTATCTGCATGTGGTTCATAGATTTCAAACTTAAGGCAAAAGAAGTAACTCACATAAATAAGAATTAGTTTTATTAATTAGCTAAGAAAATATATTTCTTAATATATTTGGAAAAATGTATCTTCAAGTCCAATTCACTCCATCCTTTGTTGCTTTCTCAAAGGAGAAAAACAAAAACAAAAGAAATTTATCTCCCTCCCATCCAAGTAAAGCCTATATATTGACCATAATTGTCTGAGGACATTTGACACACTTTTAAAGTATTTAAAAAATAATATATGTAATGAGATTTAAGTTTTATGACTGGTAGCATTTTCAGTAAAACATTAGCAATCATATTTTATTTTTAAAAAGATTTTATTTATTTATTTGAGAGAGATAGAAAGTGAGTGAGGCAGGACATGAGTGGGATGAGAAGCAGAGGGAGAGGGAGAAGCAGATTACCTGCTGAGCAGGGACGATATGGGCCTTGATCCTAGAACTCTAGGATCATGACCCGAGCTGAAGGCAGATGCTTAACTGAGTGAGCCACTCAGGCCCCCCAGCATTCATAATTTAAACCTAGGCCAAGAATTTTTCTTCAAGGAATTTGAAATAATTGAAGGGAAATCAATAAGAATAAATGAATTGAAGTGTTCTTAACCACAAGACTCCTCCAAAGGGATAAAAACTAGAACATAAATTAAAGGCAGTTTCATTTCATGTTTCAAAAAATCTTGACTCATGAAAGATTGTTTTCTAAGTATGATCACTTTGCATATTCAGAGACAAATCAGTGGCAGGAACAGGTTAATACGTGTGAGTGAAATTCAAGGTGGCAATATGTGACCACCAACCTTCACATACTTCAGAGAAAAGAAAACCCTTTGTTTTTTACTAACCAAATTATGTACAGTGTACTTTTTTGTATACTTCTATTTCTTTAAGACTTATTCTAATGATTTAAGGTGGGATTTGTTATGCATACTCTCCTAGATTTACAGGCTAGGTGGGAAAATGTGCATCCAAGCTCAGTCTTGTTGACAGAATCCAGCTTCTTGCAGTTATAGGACTGTATTTCCCCATTTCCATGCTTGCTGCAAACTGACTGCTGCTCTCAGCTCATAGAGGGCACTCACATCTCTTGCCATGTGGTTGCCTTCATCTTCAAGCCAGTAACAACATGTGGAATCCTTTCCCCTGCTTTTAATCTCGGACTTCTCTTCTGCAAACCAGCAGGAGAAAACTCTATTTTTCATTATATTTCTATAATAATTACAGTTATCTTTTTTCATTTTATTTTATTTTTTTTCACAGTGGGAAGTGTACCCTTTAACCCTCAACCTCTCTTCTCCATATCACCCCACCTGCCTTCACTCTGATAACCATCAGTTTGTTCTCTAGATTTAAAGCTCGGTTTCTTTTTTGCCTATTTCTCTTGTCCCTTTGCTCATTTGTTTTGTTTCTGAAATTCTGCATAAGAATGAAATCATATGGTGTTTATCTTTCTCTGACTGACTTAGTCCATTTAACATTATACACTCTAGATCTATGCATATTGTTGCAAATGGCAAAATGGTTGAACAATATTCATATATATGAATATATATATGAAAATATACATATATATAAAATCTCATATCTTCTTTATTAATTGACACTTGGGTGGCTTCCATTGTTTGGCTATTGTAATTAATGCTGCAATAAACATAGAAGTCCATGCATCCTTTTGAATTAGTGTTTCTGTATTTTTTTAAGGATTTCACTTATGTACTCATGAGAGACACAGAAAGAGAGGCAGAGACATAGGCAGAAAGAGAAACAGCTCCTCACAGGGAGGCCAGTGCAGGACTCAATCTCAGGACCCAAAGGCAGACGCCCAACCACCAAGCCACCCAGGTGCCCCAGTGTTTCTGTATTTTTTTTTTCATAAATATCCATTAGTATGATTACTAGATCATAGGGTAGTTCTATTTTTAAGTTTTTGAGAAGCCTTCATATTTCTTCCATGGGGCTACACCAATTTGCATTGTACTAATGAAAGAAATTTAAAACACAAATAAACTGAAAGACATTCCATTCTCATGGGTTAGAAGAACAAATATTGTTAAATGTCTATACTTCCCTAAGCAATCTGGCAGTCCTATACATAATAATGAAGCAGCATATGTGAAATTAAGAAAACAATACCATTTCTTTTTTTTAAAATTTTTATTTATGATAATCACACAGAGAGAGAGAGAGAGAGAGGCAGAGACACAGGCAGAGGGAGAAGCAGGCTCCATGCACCGGGAGCCTGACGTGGGATTCGATCCCGGGTCTCCAGGATCGCGCCCTGGGCCAAAGGCAGGCGCCAAACCGCTGCGCCACCCAGGGATCCCCAGCAATACCATTTCTAATTGCACCCAAAACAGTAGTATATCTAGTAATAAACTTAACCAATGAAGTGAAAGACCTATGCTCTGAAAACTAGAAACCCCTATTCTTTTAAAGATATATGTGATTAAGATAGAGTCAGCTGAATCTTAAGGTCAACAGTGCTATATAATGTAGGTTAATCATGCAAGCAAAATTCATCAGTCTTAGAGTTCAAGGATTATACAGATGTGTACTGTGGAGGAGTGGACATCGTAGACATCTAGAGACTATTTTAGATTTCTGTCTACTTCACTAGTCATTATTGTTGTTCTTGCCTTTTGTCTTATAATTCTCTCTAATCTTTGGACTTAAAATCTCGATTCTTATCTTCATTTTGACTCATGGCTTATGATTCAGCTTTCTATTTCCCATGACAGAAACTTGCCAAGGTATGAGAATTGTTTTGTTTTGTTTTGTTTTGTTTGCTTGTTTGTTTGTTTTTACTTAGGAATGCAGACAACTCATTTGTTTCTTTAATGAGAGAGTTTATCAGAAACAGGTTGAATAACAGTTTTCATTTATCCACTCCACCAAAAATTACAAATAATCTGCAGAATACAGCTGCCTTTGTGTATCCATGAATAGGATTCTTCTGGCTGTTATGTGCATTTTTAGTAGAATGGCGCCAGGCAAAAATAAATGCTAGGTATAAAAATATTTTACTGATTTAGGTGAGGAAAAATGCAAATAATACAAATAAGAACAGATGAATTTTTCAAATGTTAATCAATTAGACTTTAAACAACTTAAACATGTGAGAGGCACCTGGGTAGCTCAGTCAGTTAAGCTTGGACTCTTGGTTTGTCGCAGGTCATGATCCCAGGGTCTTCAGATCAAGCCTGCCCTGTTCCCCAACCGGTGGGACTCAGAGCTTAGTGTGGAGTCTGCTTACATTTCTCTATCCTTCTCCCTCTGTCCCTTCCTCCCCTCTTTATTTCTCTCAAATGAAGAAATAAATATTCTTTTTCAAAAAATTAAACATTTGATTTTCATAAATGGCATAAACCTGATGATACAACTATACATCATTCAATTATATCATTAAATACCATTCAGTTATATTTGTGAAGGAGTATGGTTATTTTATTCTATAATTCGCAAACTGGAGCAGAGACAAGTAATGAGGAAATAGGAAGACATGTAGAAACTTACTGCCCTGTTGAAACAAAAGCAAAGTCTAATAATCTGCTGACAATGCAAACTTTTTATGTCACAGGTGAGCAGCTTGGTAGCTTAGGCAGCTTTATTATTTAATGGATTTGGGGAAGGAGAGGGGGCCTGGTTGGCTTTGTTATGAGATAAGCAAATAAGAGGCAATGATGAGAAAGAGAGATTTGATTATATGGGTCATAAAAGTGCTCATTACCACCCTCCCATATTTGTATAAATGTGTCTCACTTTCCAGAGGGACTGCCTAAAAAGAAACAGTGGCTCTTCAGAAACAAGGAGGATTTTATTACTCAGGCAGAAGCCCCATAAAGGCTGCCATGAGATTTGCTTGGGTCTATTAGAAAAGGCCTTCATCACAGAAGGTCTGCAAAGCCCCGTATAAGGTGCCCAAGGGAGCTTGAGGAGACAATTTACTCCTTATAATATCTCTGCAAAGGAGATTTCCAGAATCTTGGAAGAGGAAAATTATCTTATTTAAATAGCTTTTAATTAACTGCAAGTATCCATGAGTCCTTCCTGAGTGGAGTAGGAAGGGGCTGTTTAAGGTGCAGAGGGATTTGGGCGTACATGCCAGACTCCAGGGGAGATTGCTTTGCTCTCCTATTAGAATTATTTTCCAAAGTGAAGGATCATTTTTTAAATCTCCATGGGGGTCTTTCCTCACTTACCAAGAAATAACATTAGAATTATAGGAACTTATTTTGTACTGTTTATGTGCAATCATGTATGTTAAAAAATATATATACATTAGTTGCTCAGTGAGGTGTGACTCGACAAGCTTCAGGGGTCTTTACACAGGCAGCAGTATTTTGAACAGAGGAAAGAAACAACGTAAGACCAACTTAAGTTATCCTGCTCTATTACATATTATTCTATAGCCCCTAAACCTGATTAACTTGCTGTCAACTGTATTGGAAGAAAGAACTGCTTCAAAAAGAGAAATCACGTAGACATTGACAGATGGGATAAAGAAGTTGTGCAAAACCAGTAGATATCATTGGGTTGTCTCTAGCAAAGAAAACTGACTTTGGATAACATCGATATACAATTTTTCTTTCATTTTTATTTCAGTCAGATGCTACCCCATCAACCAAAAGACACAGAGCTTTCACAGCAAGCTTTGGTGGTGTATTGACCTTCAGCTGTTCCTACTGTGGTGCATGTGTTGTGTATTCACAAAGCTACCAACCAGTTTTGCTTAGGAAATTGACTTTTGCTTGTGATGAAAACCCATGAAAGCAAATTGAAGACAAAAAGTATTTTTTCTTATCCTCTAAGGAAAATAAGCAGATCATTTGAAGCTTTTATTTGATTTGCGAATTTCATCACACCGTTCTTATGGAGCAATACACAGCTAAAATCATGGCCTAAGGGTTAAATTCATGTGTTACCAATTTAAGAAGGAAATTATAATCCTTTATATATGAGTTGTTCGATTCTCCTATGAACCACATTTAATACAGTATGGATTTTTAATTTATAAATTTATAATGCTTGCTTTATTCTTGATTTAAAACTTTTCTATGTTCTAGTTTGTATATTTTTGATAATGAAAGTATTATGATATTCTGAAATTAGGTGTAGACAATGTTTTTGCCAGCATCGGAAGTGTTGAAATTTCTAGAAGATAAAATTAAAACACGTGCTCTTATATATATTTTTTAAGGAAAGAAATATGCGTTCTGACATTCATATCATCAACACTTAAAATAAGTTAGTCTTTAGGTAATAAAGTATTTCAAATTGAAAAACAAAAAATAGTTTACTGAGCATATTAGAAATTAGACACCACAATCATAAAAATAAATTGCTCTGACTTTAATATTCCACAACTAAATATGTGTTGAGGTCAACCTTGACATTTTTAGAGATGTTAAAAACAGGAGCAGACTTTTACTGGGTGCCCACTCTAGGCATCTGTGTTAATCTAAGTCCCTTTAGAAGCAGATGACAATATGGGGATTAAATGTGTAAGGGTTTTATTAGGGAAATAACCATGTGAAAGAAAATAAGACAAGACTCTGGGGAGTAGGGAAAACTCTCAGAACCTAAGACTCATACCCAAGCAAAGCAAGCAAACACAGACTATGTTGTCACTCGACGGGTACCTACACCCAGCTTTGAAATCTACTCTGATGTTTCCCACTAAAAAAAAAAATTAAAAATAAATAAATATTTTTTTGAGTTTTCATTCTGAACAGTTACCATACTATTGCTCTACTCTCCTTCCAAAATGTATCCCTGTAGGAGTGCTGACAATACTGACTTCATCTTTGAATCTCATTTTGTTCATGTTTGATGACCTCTCTGGGGGCATTGTGTTCTGGGCCTTTTGGAAATTGATACATATACCTTAGAAATGCTGATCAAGGCTGGAATGGTTTGTTTCTGCCTCCCATGTATCTATTAGATAACAGTCTTTCCCCTTCCTGATGCACAGGTGGTGCCACAAGATTTAATTAAAGGTTAGCTGTCAGTTAGGTGCATGCAAACCCTTTGAGGTGCATGTGAACCTTTTGATCTCACTGAAATGTTCTTCTATATGTCCCCTTGCTCTTTAAAGTCTGTGGACTAAAGTCCAGACTATGTAGAGAATAACCGTGCAGCTGCTGTGGATCCTTTTCTGCCTGATTCGCCCTGGCAGTGAGTTACCCAGAGTGAAACTCTGTGTAAATTCCTTGGAGTCACTTGCTTTCTTTACTGGTGTCAAAGTGCCTTCTAAGTTTGGAGCATACTCTACTGTCCTCAGCACCACCTTTTAACAATCCCATATTCCAATATTTATGTCAAGAAATGTATCTTCCTCTCTGCATTCTCAGTGAAAGCAGAATGTTCCCTAAATTCTGCATGGCTTTTTGGACCAGTAAGATGTAGTAGATATTTTCAGACTCCATTATGCTTTGAATGGTCTACATTCTCTTAAGGGAAGTGATATTCTGGATTGTTTATAACTCAGTTGCTTTGATTGAGAAGCAAAGAGTCCTGGCCTCTGTAAGTGGGAAAAAGGAAGGTTTTGCATGAGGATTTTACTCTCTATACAATCTCACTGCTTTACTTGTGTGTGTGGAACATCTATAAATCAAATGTTCGTAAGTTGCACACAAAACTTATGCTACCATATACTTATCATTCTTATGGCTGTACTTTGAACATCCCTCCGTTAATTCATGTGTTCCACAGTAGAGAGGATTCTACACAGAAAAATGTGCTTGTTTGGGTGTAGAGGAGTCGTGAAGGGGGATTGGGGAACAAGACAGAATTGTGTGCTGAATTGAATATCCAGCAGATCAGTGAGACTGAACAGAAGCTGGAAAAGTCAGAGTAAGAGTAGAGAAGGAATGACACAAAGGAAAAAAAAAAAACAAGTATTCAGTATCAAAGAAAAGTCCCCAGATGGACATTAAAACATCTGAATTCTAACCTACCTTGAATATTTACTAGCTGTGTGATGGTAAACAAAAACTAAACTAGCTAATACTTGTGTTAAATAATTCAGAAAAATAATTGTAGCATACAAAGAATAAGTAAAATATTTGTAAACTGTTAAGCTCTAGACAAATTAGACAAATGTATTATAAATTTTCACATAAGTATCTACACATATTTTTATTGTCTACAAATTTATATTCCCATAAACTGTACAACATAATTATTTAGTTAACAACATAAATACTTTAGTTTGGGTAAACTCCTTCTCTCATATGAATCACAGAAGTACAACTCAAACTTCAAATTATCAGTTCATGCAACAGTTTGTTTCAGGTACACTTAGAATGAAGGTTAAAGTAATATTTCCATGGCTATGCCTCCATATCTCCATTCAGCATATCTAAGCTTCTCTTTTCATATATATCTTTTCCCTCATGCTGCAGATTTTTTTTTTTGCCCAAACGAGAAGGATAACTCCTGTAAATCACACTCTGTTTATTATTATTTGATTCCTAAAATAATATTTTTAGCTCATGATCCCAAATGAAGACAGTATTTACCATCACTCACAGCAAGAGTATTCACAGGGTACTCCTCATTGGTCAACCTGAGTTTTAGTGCTCATCTTTGAATCAGCCTTCCAACAGGGATGCAGTGTTGTAATTGGCCTCACCTGGCTTAAATGCTCAACTATGTTGCCATGTAGAACATAATATAAAAAATGAATATCCTGCAGGGCCACAGTTGAGATAAATTTCAAAGAACCAGTGAAAGAAGACTGAAGAATCTATAGCTTACTCTGAATTGTTGAAATAAGGAAATAAATACCAATCTATTATATTTGTGGTGTTGAAATTAGAGAAGAAGAGAATCGGAAATTTGATTTCATGGAGAAAATTCTGATAGCTAGAAACCTGTACAAGCACTGGGATTCTGGGGAAAAAATAATGGAAAGGAATTCGAAAGACTTCTGGCATAGGAAGACACAAATACGTCATATATTGAAATTGTGCTTCTAATTTCAGTACACATTGATATCTGATGTTTCCCTGAAAATGTTTTTATTAATTAGGGATGCTATAAAATCCAACCGAGTTTTCCCAATTCAGGTAGTTCCAACCCTTCCAAGTCAGGTGGTATATATTTCTTATCAAATTCTACTCCTATGTGGGAAGATACAGGAACAAAGAAAAATCAAGAAGAAACCCCACGTTGTATCTTTCCTACTGTTCCCCTTATATTTTCCAAAGTGTTTTTCTTTTAAATCTCCATTTATGGTATATTTAAAACTGCATGGGATTTCTCAGTGCTGAGTTTTCTTGAAATATGTGAGCCAATAAAAATAATGACTACCCTTAGTGCTTTCTAAAGTGTGATGGTAGATAGAACTGCTTTCTTTTGACAAAGTCTCATATTTTGTCCCTTCTTTTCCTTGTGAGCTTGGTGTTCATTTCTATAGTGATGAATGTACTATATACCTTAAAGCAGTTTTAACTCTAATCAAGGAAGTGGGAGTGATCTAAGCAGGAAATTACAGTAAATCTTAAGTACATGTTGGTCCTTACAGCATGCTCACTCATCTATTCAGGGAACTAACTACTCATTTTGTTGTATTTTCCAAATTTGTTCTTTTAAAGCAACTAAATTATAATAATCTTACACACATTTCCTTTCTCATGTACTCATTACCTTAGTTGGAAATGAAATACTTAAAGACCCTAGTCTAAGGAGAGTCATACATTCTAAATGTAAGTAATTATCAAAGTTTGAAACAGGAATACTTTATCTATTTACCATTGCATTTGCTGATTAATTACCAGAGAGTTTGAGTAGTCAGACCACAGGGAAAAGTGATATTTGCTAAATAAAAGAAAATTTCTTTTTAGCTTTCAATCCCCCCCTCCCCCGGGATTCTGGGTTTTTCCTTGAGGGGAAAACATAAATGTTTAACGTTAGGGTAGAGTAGCACCAGTCTATTTCGATTTTCTGTCAAAGACAGTCTCAGACAGTGACAAATTGGAAGATGCATTAAATTATTTTAGTTAGGTATATGTTGAAGAAATGATGGATGAATCGATGGATGAATGGGGCAAACCATCTGACCTGTTGCCCTAGGGTCCTGTCAGCAATTCTCCATGAGGCTGTTTGCACCCTTTTTATCAAATGGAAGACATTGAGATTCTCCACTCCAGACCCTCTATCCCTCTATCTCTGGCCTAGCTCTCATCTCAAAAAATGGACGCTACACATCTTACTCTCTGGCCTGAGCCTCAAGGGAGCATAAAGGAAAGATGCTGGAGGTATTCATATGGGTGTGTGATATCCTAAGGCCTTAGTAACATTTGCCTAAAGAAGGTGCTGATTCACTGGATTTGTTCATGAAGTTCATTAAGTTATGTATGATCAAAGAAATTTAAGGAATCTTTATCATGGTTGTGTAATTAACAGGTAAATATACAAATCTTAGTTGTTTGTGCTATATGTATGAAAATTGGGTATAAAAAATCCAAACTGGAGATAAAAGCAAAATTTGAACCATTTTTTAATCTGGTCATGTTCCAGAAGATCTATTTTTTTATTATAGTCTTCCTGGGCTAATTGGCCACATATACTGATTCATTCTGAGCCAATTTTTAAGGAGGTGTACTGATTTTGAACAAATAAAATGTTAGCTAAAGAGCACAAAATATTTTTTAGCTATGATTTAATATTTAGTCACTCTTTCTATATATCTAAATTAAGATATATAAAATGATTTTGGCAATATTAAATAAAAAGATTATAGCAGACAATTGTTATGGGATATGTAATTATGCATAGACAATATTAAAGCCTGTTTATGTTCTAACTGATATTTTACAATTACAAAATAGTCTACATTTTATGGAATGTTATACAGTAATATATAGTCTAAAGTATATCTGATACCAGAAGAAAGGTATAAAAATATAAAGGACAAATCTGAATAAGTTGACTATTTATGACTGTATCCCACCATTATCATCATCCCAAGCAGCAGCACAACAGTTACTATGCTTAACTCACTACATTTATTACTGTATTTCATTTAATATTATTGCTAGCTCTTCAAGTTATTTTAATCACATTTTAAATATAAGAAAACAGGAATCAGAGAGATTAAGTAACTTATCTCAAGACACACAGCTAAAAAGTGGCATGCATCAGTAAATGACTACAGGTTTCTCACTTGTTTAGATTTCTTGTTATCAACTGCTACTATACAGTCTACAACTTAGGCACTCACCTGACATAGGCACTCACCTGACATAGGCACTCACCTGACAGCCAAGACATTTACTTGATTTTGCTGTCATATTTCCTATAACACTGTGTTTTTCCTTTCATGGATGGCTTCCATGGAAATTCTTCAACAACCACTTCTACAGTCTATTGTTCTTCTCAATCATATATGAAATGGAGCTTCTGAATTCCTTAGTGTCAACTTAGCTGAAACTGATTCTGATTGTGGATTCTTGGCACATACATTTTACTTTTTCCATTTTTTTTCAGAGTGTTATTCTTGTCACATCATAAATTATTTTTTATTTCTTACCTTTGGCAAATTATCATCACTGAAATCCAATGTGTTGGAAGATTTAGAAATAAAATATTGCCTGAGACTGAGATGTGGAAGTCAGTTAGATTTGCCCTACATGGTACCCATTCTCTAAGGGCCCTGTCACTTCCAGATCACTTAGATCCTGTTACTAAAATACCTGAACTGAAAGAGAGGCAAAATCAGGAAAAAAATTCAAAATGTACAAAGGACAAATCTCATTAGAAGGATTTACAACCCAATTATATAAGTTCTAAGAGACTGGGCAAATTATTGAGGCTATTCATATTATTTTACTAGAGCAGAATTTCACTGTATTGAATAAAGGAATTATTAGCTAGACCTTGAAAGTACTGTTAGAGATCTTTGTTCTAATATGATTTGATTTGTTTATAAAGCATTTCCTAAAGCTAGTTACAATTGTCATAGTTTGTTATAATAATAAGTTTCCCTTTTCCCTTTAAATTCAAATCTTAAACTAGATCTTTGAATAAATACAAGGGATTAATATTAATACTTTTGCTCATTTAGGAAAATGTACATTTTTATTTTTAATATTCTTAATAATTAACATTTTCTAAATGTTTTACAACTCTTTGTGCTTTTACTGAATAAAGCACTAAATCATGAAGCACTCAAATGATAGCATTTAATTTCAAAACATCAACCAACTAAGCTTCTTTTTTTCAATTTTGCTCTGGCAAAAACCTACCAAAGGCATGGAGTATAAATGGAGAAAGCAAGATGGAAAAAAAAAAGAACTTTGGGTATTACACATAGTGTTTTTCATTTGAAACTTCAAAGTTTCTCTTGCATTTGAACTAATAGTTCTCCTCTTTAGCAAAAATAAAGGGGGTGGAGAAGTTGATGAGGGAGGATAGTTAAATCTCTTAAGAACCTGCGTAGACAGGTCTCTTGAGAAATTAGAGCATATTATATATGGAAATGCTTCACTGCTAATTAAAACTGCTGCATACTTCTCAAATAAAGCCTAGATAAGGTGTTTGAAACTCTGATTTCTATTCCTGGTCAAATTCTGACTCACTATGCAAATTCTGGGATTCTCCTTAATCCCTTCTTATGATTCTTCTCTTTAATTTCACCTACCAAGAAGAATTAATTATCTTAATTCTATATATTTTAATAGAAATAGTGACCAGTTTCATAGGTACGCGGATTCATTCATTCAGAAATGTCTTAAATACAGTGCTCATGAGATAACAATTGTTCTTCTTGGTGCTAATGCTAATGTAAAGCATTAGAGTCAAGCATTAGAGCCTGAGAGTCAAGATCTCCATTCTCAAGAGGCTTCCAGGGAGGCAGGGAGACAAATAATAAATGAGTAAAAATAAATAAATAAATAAGTACAACTGCTAATTTCAGGGTGTGATAAAGATTGGAAATAATTTAGGGTTCTGAAATAGAATGACAAGAATTGTTGTATTTCATTGTTAAGAAAGGGTTTCCTGAGAAGTTGACAGTGAATATATGAATTTTAGAAAGGATACAGCAATGTTCCAAATGGAAGAAGACAAAGCCAAACGAAGGAGGAAGTTAGAAATAAACTTAGAATGTTCAAGAAAGGGATGTCTGGGTGGCTCAGTGGTTGGGTGTCTGCCTTCGACTTGAGGTGTGATTCCCAAGTCCTGGGACCGAGTCCTACATTGGGCTCCCTGTGGGGAGCCTGCTTCTCCATCTACCTATATCTCTGCCTCTCTCTGTGTGTTTCTCATGAATAAATAAATAAAATATTTTTTAAAAAGAATGTTGAAGGAATACATCCCTGCCACTTTAGCTTGGTCAACAAAAAAGCCCATGCATGATCCTCTCTGTTCTTTCTCCAGTCCAGATATAGGTAAATAATGAAAAACCTTGAAAGTTGCCTGTTGAAACCAGTGGAGCTAAAGCTTGAAAAGAATTGATCTGTTTAAATCACCAGTATGAGTGATCAACAGGATAACCAGAAAGATTGGTTTTAGATTGCACGTGAGCCAAAAACAAACATTTACTGTTTTACAAAACTACAGTTTTGAGATATATCTATCTGTAACATGAGCCAGAATTACCTCAATAATATAGTCGAGAATTTGGGATTTGTTTTAAGTGCTATTAGCATGTACTAACTGATTTCAAGCAGAAACAGTGATATGATATTGTTTATGTTCTCAATTTACCAACTCCTAATGTTTGGAGAATGGTTTGTAAAGAACCAATGGCCAAGATACCAGTGAGGAGTAGAATAATCAATAGTTGATGGGGGCTTGGACTGAAGTGGTGGTCATAGAGATAAAAGAAAGCAAACATAGTCCATGTGTATTTGAAGATAAATACAGAATTAGAAGATCGAATGTAGTGGTGATGTACTGAAAGTAAAAAGGATCTCTTGGCTCTAACTTTTATGTTTTGAGCAATCAGACTAAAGTTGGTATTAATTTTTAAATGGGAAGATCGCAGAAGAATCCAGTCAAAATATATGACTTGAGGGACTTTTTTGACACTCAGGCCCAGGACATTAGAGTGATCAATACATCTTCATATTGTGCTTCACCCACACACACATTTCTATGTAGTCTGTGGTTCAGAGTGGGGCTAAGGAGATCATCATTGAGAGAAAACTACTAAAGTTATGTGAAATGAGACCTAAGATTTTCTTATTTTAGTAAATATAGTAAGATCCCAAAATACCTGTATACACTGACTAATGAAAACAATAGAAAATTAAAAAGGATAATTGTTTAAGAAGTGAATAAAATAGGTCCTGGTTAAGATAGGTGCAAGTCTCAGTTCTAAGCCTAGCCTATGAGTTCCACAAGTTTTCTATCTGTAGGTCATTTACTATCTCTAAGTTTATTAAATCACTGTGCTTCTCTCACTAAGCTTGTCATGATCCTCAAAATAAAATCCAAGAGACAAAACTATGCAAATCATAAAAACATAAAAATGTAGATTAAAATTTCTATTACTGACACTTCCAACACAAATTCAGGTTGTCCAAGTAACCTCCAAACTTTATGAATGGTATTTTGTAATTTGTTGCTAAAATGTCATTTTGGTCATGAAAAAATTGTGTGGAAAACATAATACATGAACAATGTATTGGTCATCAAAAAACATCAAGCTAATTTCTAAAGAAGAAAAATTAATCATAGTATTTCCCAAATGAATTCCCTTCAAAGCAGAAATTCCAGACTTAATATCTTTTGGAATGTTGGAAAAATGTTTCAAGAAGATAATTAATCTCAGGCCTAGTTCTCTGTTTTACCAAATAGCAATTCATGTCTTATAATTAACATGAAGAAAATATGTAAACTAGAGAGTTAGGGAAAAAAGAAGATAAAGCATATAATTTATTTTGAAACTACTAGTAAGAAAAATTACCCTTGATTTAATTTTCAAAAACTACCTAATACTATTGACATAACTAACAATGTGAATAGAGACACATCCTGGGCTTGAACAATTTAAATACTAATTTTTTTTCACTGTCTGGTAAAGACAGAGTCAAACATACTGTGTAGGAAAATGAATGTGGTTGTTGTGACAGAACAATGACAGACAGGGGTCCAAAACATTTCAAAATGCAACATTTGTATGCTGCAGAAATGACCCTATTGCAATAAGTATATACATATATTTTTTGCAGAAAAAATGTCAGAAGTGTACAGTTTGATTTCATGCCATATTTTATATATCTCAAAGTTCAACGATGGAGAGTACACCTGCCAGAGTGAGGAGAAGTGAACAAAAGCAAACAAAACAAAATAATGGACCCATCTTAGCATCTAAAATGGGCCACAAAGCCCTGTTCTGTTTAGCATCATGGAGTAATCCTCCATCCTTGAGTGTGGGCTGGACCTAGTGTTTCACTACTAATAAAACAAATCAAAGTTATGAGATATCACTTCCAAGATTAGATTAAAATAATCTTTGCTTCTATTTCTCTCTCTCTCTCTCTTCAACCCCTGTCTCTGGTAGAAGCAAGCTGTTATGTTGTGAGAGGCCCTTGGGAGAGCCCATGGGCAAAGAATTGATGGCTTCCTTCAGCCACCAATTACCACAGATCTGAGACCAGTTGACAGAACATGAGTGAGCTCAGAAGCACATCCCCCTCCAGCTGAGTGTGGAGATGGCTGCATTCATTCTTCCACATCTTAAATGTAGCCTTCAGAGATCTTGAATCATAGGCACCCAGCAAAATTACATCTGGGATCCTGACTCACAGGAACCCATAGAAACAATGAATAATTGTTTTCATCCATTACAGTTTGGAGTGATTATCTCCCAATAGATAACTAATACAGGTCTTTACCGGTAAAATTTGGGGAAAATATTTAGCATTATGCCACTTTACTTAAAACTCTCTACTGTAATTTTTTTTTAGATTTTCTTCATAAAAAAGTGCTTCAGAAAAGTCATATGTATATATAAAATCCATTTTATACCATTATGCTTTTTCTCTTCATCAATGTATGAAAACTAAAGCAACTATTTCTGGTCCAAGAAGAAAAGAAAGTCTTATCATTGCACTAGAAAAAAAAATGGTAAGCAACTAGTGGTAATATTCCATGACTATAGTCATCCTTGTAAGATTTTTAAATTACTTTTCAAGAGGAATATTTTTCTAAACCTTTCAGTTTCACACTACATAAGGGTGTGAACATAAGACAGTTTCTGAAACCAAAGCACCGACATGTGAATATTAACAGAGCTTTTAAATGTAAAGGGGAAAAGTTGTGACTGTCGTATAATGGCAGTAGTGTGATGTCCTTGCAAATTGTGAAGCAGCATCATTTTGATCTAAATTTAGGGAAGCTGGCAGTGGATCAGACGCTAAATGAGGATTTGAGAAAACAATTGTTTTAGCCACACATAGGAGCCAGGATAGTGTTGGCAAGATTACCTTCCAAGCAAAGCTATCAAAACACAGAGACGGAACAAAAAGTTTCTGACATTTGTACCAGTCAGAGTTAAAATGTTACACGTAAGTAACTCTAAGTAAATATTTCTAAGTAATTCAGTGATGATTTTTAGACAAATCTGCTCTTAAACACTGATTTTCCTCCATGTTCTTTGGGTACTAGCCTTTCCATCTGGCTTATTTCCTTGGACCCAGACCTTGGAAGATGTTCTAACATAAACCCTGATGTGGAGATAAGATTTAAAAAGAGTTTTTGCACATGATGATTCCAGTGGTCTAATATGAGGTACCCAAGAAGAGCCATGTACCCACATTCATTGTTTCTCCTTTCATAATATTCTTGGCCTCTCTCTGAAATAAAATATATATATATATTTTATATACACATGCATATACATATATATGTATATTACACATATATACACATATATATGTATAATGAACTTTTATGAGATGGTAAGTGAAGAGGTATAGGTTAGCTTTTCCCTCTTGGCTGCTATTTTTGAAAGATAAAAGTAGACAGATGATTACTGCATTGATATAATAAAATAGAATGCCCAAGAACAAGACCACAACTATGTATTAAGCACATGATGAATATAATCTTTAACACGAAGAAGGCTATTATTCAATAAGCCATGAAATAACTGGGTAAGTACCAAGAGGTAGCATTTTATAGTGGTTATGAAAATACCCTACATTCAGACAGCTTAATTTTGAGACTAGTCTTCGCAACTTGCTGGTTCTCAATCTTTGGTAAATCATTTCAACTCGTGTCATTTTAGTCATCTCATCTGTAAAATGAGGATGATAACATCCAAAAAGTTGTAGAAAATATTTTATCATGTTAATATACATAAACTGTTTAGAAGAGTGCTTGGTTCATTCTAAGTACTCAACCAATTTTAAATATTAAGTGTGTTAACAGAACAAATTTAGGACACTATTTCATGGAAATGGATTTAAGTTATCCTAAAAGAAAATACAGTTTTATGTTGTCTCCAGGTGAATGCACTGAATAACTATTGCTGCGTTTCAAGCCTCCTAACACTTAGTGGTTTAAAATAGAAGTTACTCATCATTACTCAAGCGTCTGCCAGTTATGGTTAAGGCTTCAACTTTTCTAGAATCAACTTTGAGCAGCTGTAGATAACTTGGGAGTCAACAGATGAAGGCCAGACACAGCAGGCCCAGTTTTTTGTTCCACATGAGTCTCATCTTCCTCCTGGGACCAGCACCCTAGCCTGAGCATGTTCTCATGGCAATGTCAGAGGCAAAACTGAGCAAGGAAAAATCCTGAAAGACCTCCTAAGTCTTAGGCAGGTACTGGCACATTCTTCAGCTCTCTCTAAATCTTTTGGTTGGAACAGGTCACTTGACTGAATGTGAAACACAGGGGTAGGGAAATATAACTTGCCATGTTGATGGGAAAAACTGCAAAGTCACACAGCAAAGAGTAGGAATACAGGGAAGAGTGTGCTCTTAGGACCAAAAATCAACCTATCTATCAACAAGAGAAAGGTCTTTGCAAAGACATTATGAAATAAAGAGTAATATTTGGGTGTCTGGGTGGCTCAGTCAGTTAAGCAGCTGCCTTCAGCTCATGTCATGATTTCAGATTCGGGCTTGGTGCTTAGCTAGGAGTCTGCTTCTTCCTCTCCCCTTACTAGTCCCCCAACTCATTCTCTCTCTCTCTCTCTCTCTCTCTCAAATAAATAAATAAAATCTTTTTAGAAAGTAATATTATTAACTCAGCATCTGAGTATAAAAAACTGTAAGCAAAATTAAGACAAGAAAATAAAATTATTTATGCAAAATTCAAATAAAGTTTCCATATTATGATTTCCATTTCCAATGGAAAATATGGAAAAGGAGATGAAAATATGGAAAAACAGACACTCACAGATGTTTTTAGAAGACCCCTAACTAGGTAAAACTTTCTTGTAGTCATCCTTTCACTTTAATCAAAAAGTCACTAAAATTGCTTATATTATGCCTATTATTCCTACAACAAATCATATTCTAAAACTCTTGCCTAAGAGGGGTTACAGATGCACACAAATATTGATGTATAATATCATGGCTCAAAATAAAATTACTAATTATAAAAATCTTAGAAACAGGTTTGATTTTATTTAAATAGACTCCAGTGTAATATATCACAAGCAACCAAATAGGTTGTAGAAGTAGACAATTCTTCCAATGTTTTGTTAAGTTGACATTTTTTAAAGTAAATCAAAATTAAATAATGATATTAAATGTAAACACTACTCTTAGATAATCATAATATACATAAGTCTATTAAAGGCTCTGAAGAGCACTTAGCTGGCTCAGTTGGTAGAGCATGTGACTCTTCTTAGGGTTGTAAGTTCAAGCCCCACATTTGGTGTAGAGATTACTTACAAATAAAATCCTTAATAAATAAGTTAATTAATAAAGTCTCTGAAAAGTGATATAGTAGGGAAAACAAAGCAAAACCCAACTTCCTAAGGATATTTGGCTTCATATTCTCCAACACCTATTAACATTTGATGAATTACAGACCAGTATAATATACATTTTAGAATCATGCTAAATTAACCAAAAGAAAACTATAAAACAAATCATAAGTAGAATTACACATGACCAATATGGCAGTTCTTAGCCATAGAAAACCGAATGAAAAAATTCAGAAAGAACAGGATACTTGGGTGACTCAGCAGTTGAGCATCTGACTTTGGCTCAGTATGTGATCCTCTGGTCCTGGGATTGAGTCCCACATCCGGCTCCCTGCGAGGAACCTGCTACTCCTTCTGCCTATGTCTCTGCCTCTCTCGCGGTGTCTCTCATAAATAAATGAATAAAATCTTTAAAAAAAGAAAAAAATTCAGAAAGAATAGTATTTCTGCACAATGTAATATATATATTTAAAATATATAATATAGCATTTTCATGTGTGTGTGTGTGTGTGTGTGTGTCTATGGCAGGGGCTTGAGAGAAAAAGAAGGAAAGACAGACTGGTGAGTAGTTAGAAAAGCTTCATATGGAAGATAGTATTTAAACTCTGGATTTGAACAACCTCAAACTCAGCCCATCACAAAATGACAATCATCTTTTTTAAAATTTAGAGGTTTGATGTTTTCTTTTTGTTCTTTGGGTTTTTGTTGTTGTTGTTGTTGTTTAGTGCATATGCATTTACATGCTCAGAAAGTGGTAATTATAAAAGTACATGTATTTGACATATATCTTTCTAAATGGATGCTATAAATAAAATATGACCATGAAAAACAATGTTAGCAGTTCCTAAAGTTCAAACTAGCTTATGAATTTGTAAAATTAAAGTAATAATAAAAAATTCCCCCATTCAACAATTCTTATTTAGAGGTTGAGCTCTTAAGTAGAACTCTTTTATCTCACTTTCATAAAAGTGCTCTTGAATATGTTTAAATGCTCTATCTTTAGATTTCTTCAATACTATATTTCTCTAATTTATCCAGAGGTAACAATCTTCAGTTTGTCTGAATTACTCCTCAATAGTAGTCGAGAGTTTTGAGTTTATGTTGTGTATTTGTCATGGTTAAAACCTTTAAAATGCAATATCCTGAGGCTTTTGTATGTGAAAAAATACAACAACAGAAATTTTATAGGAATTCATACAAAGAACATGAGAATGTTAGCCAGCTTGGTTAAAAACTTCAAGTTTTCAGGAGTTTTCTTGATGTTATTGTACTTCCATGCTATGTACCTCCATAGGTGTTTACCTGGACAAAGCAGTGAAGAGAAGGCCAAGAGCCAGAATTGTGAGGCAGACACAGGAAGGCCAAATGCGAGGGGGAGACAGAGACAGAGAGTTAGTGATGCACAGTGCGCAGTGGGAAAATGTGCTTTTTTCCTTGTTTTGATGCTTTTCAGTTCAACAAGGCTTACTGTGGAATAATTTAAAATGGCAAATCGATAGAACTAACATTTTATTTTATTTTTATGTTTGACTTTATATCGGAGATTATTCCTTTATTCACTGAAAGAATTCAAATGTCAACTCTATGGTCGACCTTGCAAAAAGCTCTTGAAGGGGAGTGAATCTCTCACTTTAAAGCTGTAGATGTCAGAAGGAGCTGAGAGCTGTATTTATTCCTTAATGCTTCAGGGATGAGAATAAACATTTTGGGATATAAACTAACTGGAAGCTGAGCTATTTCCTCAGTAAGAGGATGTATGAACCTATTTTTGAGAGCAGATAAGGGCATGGCTCCTGGCTCCTGAGCATAGGGAAGAAAGGGATTAAAACAGTGGCCATATGCAGGACAGAAGCCACATGTTACCTGCGCCAGAAGTGGACTTCCCCGTAGCTGCAAGAGCACAGCTTGAGATTGAGAGAGCTTGAACCAAAGTGCTCATCTTAGCACCTGGAAGACTAGAGAGCCAACTGAGTTGCTACCAAAACCCAGAAGCTATGACTTCAGAAGAGTCGTAGGGTTGGCACATTCAGCAAGAGTGGATGATCTCTTATTTCTGTGACAATACGCAACCATGAAATTGAAAACGTAAAAGATTACTTTGTAGGACTCTCAGTTCATACATCCAATCTATAGATTATGTTCTTATTAATTTTTCTCCTAATATCTTTGAAAATCTACACAAGTAAGAGACATTTGGATGTCCAATAAAGACTTTCTGAGATGTGACTATTGTGACTACAGTTAAGGGGAGTGTTTGTGTTTCCCAATAACCTATTTGTGGGGCTAACAATGCTGTTTTAGTGGTTCTCTTCTTAGTTGAGGTAACTACCTCCCAATATTCTCTCTCTCTTTGATTTCTCTGGAATCTGGTTTATTTTAAAAGAATTATCATTTTAAGTTTCATTAGCTATATTAGTTCAAGTGTGGTAGTCCCTTTTCATGTCATGCAAGATTTCTGGCATTTATACATTTTTAAGTGCCTTTACATATAATGAGGTAACATATTTTCCTAATTATTAAATTCAGTGTTTCTGAGCGAAGTGAACTTAAAATAAGGGAAATATTAATTGATTCACTAGTAAATTTTCCTGGCTCTGTTACGACACTCTTCTCCCTTCAGTGATCCTTTGATGTGCCCAATTAAGGTCAAATTGATCAGAAACCATGTGTGGATGCCTCTAAATTTACTGGTGAAGGCACCACAAGAATAACAGATAACCGGGACGTTTCTGTTCCCCTCATCCCATGTCTTGAATGTCTCTTTCTACTCTGCTCTAAATTATTTATTCCTTAAATTCATCCCATAACTATCAAGTCCTGAAATGAGTAATTTGTGTTCATTGCTTTGGATTAACCTTGACGTTAAGGGTTATTCATCCTGGCTCGAATAGACCAGTAACTGTATAATCTTGGCTTAAGCCTCTTTGGCTTCTTGTTTCTGCACCTGGCCAGTATCTCTAATCGGAGAACCTCCTGGCTCAGCATTATCTGCCAAGTCCACCTCTTTGCTTTCCCAAGTTCTGAAATGTTTACCTTGTGACTATCTCGAGCTTTCTTTCTTTTTTTTTTTAAGACTTTATTTATCCATTAATGAGAGACACACAGAGAGAGAGGTAGAGACACAGGCAGAGGGAGAAGCAGGGTCCATGTAGGGACCCCAACGCGGACTTGATCCCAGGTCTCTGGGACCAGGCCCTGGGCCAAAGACAGGGGCCAAACCTCCAAGCCACCCAGGCTGCCCTATCTCGGGCTTTCTTTCAAACTTAGACTTTAGCTGAGACAGTGCTTGTTTTGAGAAAAATCAATTTAACCAAGGTTCTAATCTTTTATGGTCCTGACTGTATCTAAGAGATAGAATCCTCACTTAGGTTGCAAATTATTGCATATGAGATCATAGAGTCTGGGAATCCTGTTGGACCTTATAGTTCCTCAAGTTTAATTGTTTTCTTCCAGAGAGCTGTAAATGTTAAGCTACTTGTTCATGGTCATACGATGTATTACTACTAAAGCTATGTCTAAAAAGCAAGATGTGTAATTTCATTTTAATTGTTTTTCTAGAATTATTTCACTGAAGAAATATGCTTATTTCGATAGTCACATCCATTTTCCCAAGAGATGAATGTTCAATTGGGAGACATAGGTATTTCTTATGTAGAGAGTTGTTCAGTGGGATCTTCCTTTGGCCCTACAAATATGTGTGTCTACTCATTTTTCATACACTCCCATGTATTTCAGTTCAGGTGCCTGGGACATGAGTCAGCCCTAGCAAAACGGGAAAGTTAGAGTTATCTTTGCTGTCTGATCACTTCTGTGTGCCCAGGACCTTTTTTTCTCTAGTGATTCTTTTTAATAAAACTATTTTGGAGCAAAATAATACATGTACTGGTCTCAATCATACATATATTGAGAAATGAAATAAAGCAGTCTCTGATGGGGGTCAAATCCAAGAACAGGAATGTATATTCTCCTGTTGAATACAAGCAGTATCGTAGTATGCCAATGTCAGATAAAGCCATCATATGTTGGTGATGATCAAGACGAAAGACCATAATTATATCTGAGCCAGAAAGAACACACACACACACACACACACACACACACACACACACACACACACACCTCTAAACCTCAAAAGTGACCAAATATTTCCCTCTCGTGGCCAACGTGCGGAACTGCTCTTTATATTTACCAATTGGAGCTTTCTCCCTAGCTCCTTTAAATTCACCTTTCCTCCTAGATAAAAAGTAAGAGATGAAACCATATAATTGCTTCCATTTTCTGACAGAATCAAATGCAGGATAAAACTACATTTCTCTGCAGCTTCCCCAAAGTATCCTAGTACATGTTCAGATCCTATAACTAGACCCACCCAATATCACTTGCTGAGATGCCCCAGAATTCCCTAAGGTATGGGTTCTTCCTCAGGAAAAAGAGTCAATAACCCAACTTCGCCCCACTACAGTACATTCAAAGTGTCTTTGGAGAAGGGCAATGTAATTCTTTTTTTTAATTCTTTTTTTATTTATTTATGATAGTCATACAGAGAGAGAGAGAGAGAGAGGGAGAGAAGGAGAGAGGCAGAGACACAGGCAGAGGGAGAAGCAGGCTCCATGCACCGGGAACCCGACGTGGGACTCCATCCCGGGTCTCCAAGATCGCACCCTGGGCCAAAGGCAGGCGCTAAACCACTGCACCACCCAGGGATCCCAGGGCAATGTAATTCTTATAGAGAAATTTAAAAAGTTACATCTGCAAGAGTTATTTGTATTTAAAATCATAATTTTGCAATGAACTTTTTTTTCCAGTCTGAGAGAAGATACACATTAATCATAGAATGAAATAAGTTGTGAGAAAAATAGTTAATTCAATATCCCTGAAATGAATCATATCAAGTATCATCCTATATTACCTACCAATTAGTCCAAGGTCCTGTCACATGAGGACACTATCCAACCAGTACTTGTTTAAGTACACCGTGCATAAGACTGACTAGATTCTCAAGAAATACCTATTGCCAATAGTGATGACTTATTTTTCTCTTCTACTAACAGTTATCAAGTACCTGTGAAGCATGAGGTATCTCTAGCAGATTGGATTCTGCAATAACAGATGTTGAGAAGAGATATTTGTTCAGATCAACACTTGTAAAAGGAAGGTAAAGGAAGCAAGATTGGTCAGAAAAAGAATTTTTTTTTCCTCCTCCTCCTCCTCCTCACTCCTAGAAAAAGAAATTGAATCATGTTGCAGGATGACAAAGTCTTGGCCAATTGGTGGATAGCTCTGGATCCAATATCATCCATTAGAGTGTCCTGCATTGGCTCGAAATAATCATCATTTATACTCTGTCTCTCCCAGTTACTAGATACAGGATGCTCTGTGAACCACATGTCACCCCAGACAAGATGACTAAAGCTGTCGCATTCACACACAAGTAATTTTAAAAATTGCCTTTTTTAACCTATTTCTTTGACAAGGACTTCTTTATGTCATACGGATTTCTTCATCTTTCTCTGCAGAGCTGCAATTGTCTGATAGCTAACTATTTGGTTCTCCACTAACTTTTATTTATTTCATCACAGCCATTGTTGATTTGTTAATTCCTTTCTTTGTCACTCTTAATCCCATTGTGATTAAGCATCTCTCAAATTTATGGGCAATTTTCATTCTGTTTTGTTGCCTCAGAATTAAATTGTCCTGGGTATTAAAATCCATGAGACAAATAATCAAAAGTAAGAGAATAGAAAGTCCTCAGATGTCACCAACAAGGAAATAGACAAGTAAAATGTGTGACAGGATTTTAACATTTACAAAGCACTAGGAAATTTTATATCAGAATTTGCATAAGTATCTCAATGACCCGTCACTAGCTTTTTTTCTGGAGATTGTGTTATTTATTCATAGTATTATGGCAAAAGGAAATCTTTTATTATCTTCAAAAAACTACACAAAGCATCCATTACATACAAATACAGAGGTTTGCACAGAAATACTAACACACACACTCACCACATATACTTCCCCTATGGATGGTGGGACTATGGTTATAAATTAATTGTTTAGGGAGGATGTAAAAAAGTTGGGCTGCCTGGATAGCACAGTGGTTAAGCGTCTGACTCTTGGTTTCAGCTCTGGGTCATGATCTCAGGGTCCTGAGATTGAGCACCACCTCTGGCTCTATGTTCAGTAGGGATTCAGTTTGAAATTCTCTCATCTTCTTCCTCTGCCCTCCCCACCTCCCTCTCGCAAATAAATAACTCTTTTAAAAAAAGAAGACAAAAGTGTGTGTTGGGAGTCAAGTGGTCTGAGAGAGAAGAGAAATGAGAAAAAAAAAGGAGAAATGAGAAAGGAAGTTGGTGATAGGGACATGCTTCGTGCGCTCTGACTAGAGACTTACCATTGTACTTGTCATTGTGTAGGTTATTTTTTAAATTTTTTTCAGCAGAAAAAAATAAAATTTTTTTTCAGCAGAATTAAGATATACTTACTACACAAAAATTGAACATATTCAATATATACATACATCCATAATATCAACTCATAATCAAGGTGGTAAACATATCCATCACTTCCGAAACATTTCTTGTGTTGTCTGGCTTGTGTGCCTGTGTATGTATATGTGTGGTAAGGACACAGCATGAGATTTATTCTTTTAACTTTTTAACACCATATTGTTAACTAAAGACACTATGTCACAGAGCCGATATGTAGAACCCATGTATCTTGTATAACTGTAGGTTTAAACCAATTTAGCAACTCCCTGATTCTGTCCTCATCCATTGGCATCCATCATTCTATTTGCTATTTCTATGAGTTTGGCTATTTTAGATATCTCATAGAAATGGAATCACGCAGTTTGTCCTTCTGTGTTTTGTTTTTTTCTCTTAGTATAATATTGTTCTGGTCCATTCATGTTACAAATGGTAGGATTTCCTTTTTTTCTAAGGATAAATAATATTTCACTGTATATATATACCATATTTACTTCATCAGTTCATCTGATGATGGACATTTGGATTGTTTCTATCCTTGGCTTTGTGAATAATGTTGCAGTAAATATGGGAGTGCAGCTACCTCTTTGAGATTCTGATTTCACTTCTTATGGATGTATATCTAGGAAGAGGATTTCTGTATCATATGATAGTTCTAATTTTAACTTCTATAAGACACTCTATACTGTTTTTCATAGTGGCTGCATCATTTTGCATTCCCACTTATAGTTCACAAGGGTTCTGATTTCCTTACATCCTCACCAGGACTTGGTCTTTTGTTTGTTTGACAATAACCATTCTAACAGCTATTATTATTTAGGATATCATCCCGCTAATGAGTTGATATCTCATTGTCATGTACTGATGTTAAGCACTTTCCTATATCTGTGAGTCATATGTATGTCTTCTTTGGAGAAATGTCTATTCCAATTCTTAGCCCACTTATTCATTGAGTTATTTGTTTATTTATTTAGCTATTAAGTTGTGGGAGTTATTTTTATAGTTTGGAAATTAACCCTTTATAGTAACCCATACTTACGAGTTGTAAAATTTTCTCTCACGTTATTGTTTACCTTTTGATTCTGTGGATGGTTTCCCTTGCTGTACGGAAGCTTTTTAGTTGGATGTAGCAAATGTCTAGGTTTGCTTTTGTTGCTTTTACTTTTGGTGTCATATAGATGTACGTATCCCCAAGATCAATGTCATGCAGCTTTATCTCTGTTGACAAACTGTTAAGTACACTAATAAAAAAGAGAGAGAGAACCTCAAGTAAGTGAAATTAGAAATGAAAGAGGAGACATTGCAATTGATATTGCAGAAATACAAAGGATCATAAGAGAATACTATGAACAATGATACACCAACAAATAGAATAATCTAGATGAAATGGATAAATTGCTAGAAACAAATATTCTACCAAGACTGAATCATGAAGAAATAGAAAATCTTGGGATCCCTGGGTGGCGCAGCGGTTTGGCGCCTGCCTTTGTGGCCCAGGGCGCGATCCTGGAGACTCAGGATCGAATCCCACGTCTGGCTCCCGGTGCATGGAGCCTGCTTCTCCCTCTGCCTATGTCTCTGCCTCTCTCTCTCTCTCTCTCTCTCTCTCTCTCTCTCAATCTGTGTGACTATCATAAATTAAAAAAAATAAAAATAAAAATAAATAAAAAATCTACATTTAAAAAAAAAGAAATAGAAAATCTGAACAAACCAATTACTTGTAAATTGACTAAATTTGACAAGTCAGAAATAAAATCTCCCAACAAAGAAAAGCTCAGGACTGGATAGGACATATCATTCAATTCTCAAATATAAATTTATTAAGTAAATATTATATTTTATTTTTTTTAAAGATGAATAAGCTGAAGAGCAGAGATGTTAAGTAACACAAAGCCAGGATACCACAAACACAGATAGCCTGACTCTAAAAACATATTCTTTCCACTATCATGTTGGTTACAAAGCCTACTACAGGGTTATAGTCTGCCCAGCTCACTGAATTTCAACTTAAAATTTTCAGTTTTTTGAATATTTAGAGGATATGTTTATACCACCTCACTACTGCAATAGCTCAAATTTATCTTTTCTTTCTCTGAGCTTCCTTTAAAAAACTTCCCTAAGAGTTATCCATGACCTATTGCTGTTTGCATCAAAGGCTTCCTCACATCTTTGAAGCTAGCTGTCTCTCTTGCCATAACTTTAAATTCTTTCAATACTCTCATTCTGATTTACAGTCTCAGATATAGACACATATGTATCTATACGAAGTAATTAAAATTTGATGTGTCCATGTTTGTGTTCATAAGCACTCCCACAAAATCAGTGTTTTCTCAGTAGCTATTTCTGTTCCTGACTGCAACATTACCAATTCTTCTGAAATTTGAAATCAGATGAAAATTTGGGTCCTTGACTCTTTTTATCTTTTTCCTTCTTTAGGCAATTATTTGGCATCAAAAGAAAAATATATTTAAAGTAATATATTTTTAATATTTATTTATTTATTGATTTATTTATTTATTTATTTATTTATTTATTTATAGAGAGAGGGAGGAACAGAGAGAGAGAATCTTAAGAATCCAGGCTGGGCATGGAGAATCTTAAGCTCCATGCCCAGCCTGGAGCCCAATGTGGGGCTCAATTTCATGACTCTTAGGTCATGACCTGAGTGAAATCAAGAGTCAGCCACTTAACCAACTGAGCCACCTAGGCACTCCCAAAATGTCAATGGGATTTTAAAATATCAGTTAATTTCCATTCCCACAAACATCATCAAGGTTTATCCACTATTTATTAACAAGATTATTGAAATAAATCTGTCTTTTTCTAGGCACACTTTATCTAATTCATCATACTCAACAAGTCCAGATTGGCCTGGCTAAATACATAATCTATAAGTAGGATATTACCTTTCAAAAACTATCTGGGATTCCTTATTATTTAAAGACAATTCCAAATCTCCTACCCTGTGCTAAAGACTGTAGCATTATTCATGTATTTCTCACACCCAGAATGCTGTGCCTTCTCCACTATAAACTTTTGCTTCCCATCTCCCCATATGCAATTGAAACCCCATCTCATAAGCCAAGGATGGCTAACCCCATCCTAGACAAGGATGGCTTGCCTTATTCTGCATTAAAAAAATAACTTTGTTTATACCTTTCTTAATTAGGTATCCAGTACTTCCTTAGAGAATGAATGTTGGCTTCTACTCTACTGTATACTTATGGCAGGGTTAATACCATTCTTCACTCTTGCTTGCTCAGCCTCCCTCAAATAGATTTTTCCTACATTTTGTCATTAACGATAATTGCCCTGTGTTATGTTAGATTCACTAGAAACAGCTTAGAAAAGTGTTGTATTGAGGGTGCACTTTCAGATAAAAAGAGTAAGATCTAGGGGAAATATAGTAAACATGGATGTTGCTTCAAGTAAAGATTAGATTCCATCAGATCTTACGGGGACCTCTGGAATACAAATCACAACAGAGAGTTCTTTCCACCCCATGGTAAGGAAGATAAACAGTGGTAATCTCTGTCAGTTCATCATTGGCCCAAGGCTCCCTCCCACTTCTGGAGCCAGGAATGTATAATCTCCTAGAAGAAGCAATTCCTGTTGGGATGTCTGTGGTCTACAGACAAGATGGCAGCTATGCATAATTTGCAGCTAGAGTGTATGTATATAAACTGGGTGAGGCTATCTGGTCAGGGCACCAACAATATCAACTGTGATATAATTCTTGCACCATTCAAGTGAACCTTCTCCCATTAAGTTTCAACTTATTTCTTTCACTAAGTTTACTTCATTCAGGCTCTGTTCCTTCAGGATTTCATTTAATAACAATTTCTAGGAGAAATTTTATGAACAGAGAAAATTCCCTTCTGCTGCATTTGATCTTAAACTTGTAAATGATACTCATCACTTCCTTCCTCCACCACTCTTTTGGATTACCCTCCTCTTGGCTAGCACTTCTGGTGTGAGTGCTTCAAAATGCTCAAATGACAGTCATAGATTGAAGCTTAATGGCAATCCAGCTGTGTCCCTGGTAGAAATGTTTCCCTATGACAACCAAAACTTGGGATCCACAGAACCTAAAATTACTATACCAGGAAGCACAAGTACTCCAAGTGAATGACTGAAAGTGATGATGGATCAAACATTTCCATCCTTATCCTTTGGTTTCCAGAGTTATGTGCTCTACCTCTTGGGGGAATAGCACGATGTAATGATCACTCTTAAGGCATTGTTTTCAAGAAGTATCACAAAACGGCCTTCAACATGTTATTTCATTTTATGTCAGGCTGGAAGTTTGTAGAGAAGCTTAAGAAATGTAACCCCACTCCTCCTATAGCTCAATACAGGCCCAATACAGTCATCTTTGACTCCTGAATCTCTATTGTACACTCCATTCATTTCATCATCATATCCTATTGGTTTTGCATTCAAAATATGTTGAGTATGCTTTTTCACACTGCTTCTATTGTTAGCACCATAATCCAAGCCACAATAATCCTTTACTTCCAGGCCATAAAACTGAGTCTTCTTTATTTTATCCTTCCTTATACCCAACTACACTTCTGATAACAGATTTTATCCTTTCTAAAACATGCTGGTCCATATCACTCTTCTGTTCAACCCTTGATGATGGCTCTCCATGTTACTCAGAATAAAATCCAGAATTTCTTATGAAAATCTACAAAGCATACTTTGTATCCAAATAACTTGCATTTCAATCACAGATCAGAATCTTATATTTTGTGTGAAATAGCAAGCTAATAGAATTACTTTTGTCTCAGTGTAGTATCTAGAACTATATCAGTTGGTGCATAGTAACTTATTTATAGCAGTTTCCGGTATTAAAATAGCATTATAGGGGGTGCCTGAGTGGCTCAGTTGGTTAAGTGTCCAACTCTTGATTTTTGGCTCAGATCATGCCCTCAAGGCTGTGAGATAGAGCCCCACATCAGGCTCTAAAAGATTCTTTCTCTCTCCTTCTCTCTCTGATCTTCCCCCAGCCTCTCTCTCCCTCTTTAAAAAAATAGCCTTACAAGAAGTTTAATATTTTTGTTGTTTTTGTTCTTATTATTGCTGGCAATGTCTTCCCTATTTTTTTAGTGATCATTAAAAAATATTTTTCATGTCATATAATTTTCAAAAACATATCAAATGGATATGTAATATTCTTATTACACGCCATTTTCATTTCTTTCATCTATTCACTTAATCATGTACTCCAATCTAGGTATTACAGAAGCTCTTAGACTCACTTTGGTGAAAAGAAGTCTATATGAAGCAGAAAGCAATAACACAAAGTAAGAAACACATGCATAAAATATATGATTGAATGTGTCTATTATTTTCTCTGATAATCTTACTATAAGATATATTTTTTCTCCCTGATATTATGCCTAAAATACTTAATGCCATATTAAAATATTCTGATGAAAGGCTTCTGTAAATATGGGGAACACTCTGGAGAAAGTCTTATCCTTTTCTTTCTTTCCTGGAATAGTTTGGGCTTATGGGGAGAATTGGGTCCAAGCAGAGGTTAAATTTTAGTTCTTTCTATATAACTTTTACATGTGTCCAGGGTACTATGTGCAGAAATAATGCTACTGTCCAATCACTTCTCAACTATCAGCAGTCATGATTATAGAGGAAATTGCATGAACCTCAGAAGACAACAGAGACAAATATATATGAATGATATCAGTATCATATGTTCTACTGATCAGTTCATGACATGGAGCCAGAAAGAGTGAATATTTCCCAGAATGAAACTTCAATAAGTCATATTAAAATGAACAAAAATGTATTAATTCTTTGAGCTGAAATCTTAGAATACATTGCTTTTTAAATACCTTTATTTCTTAATTTAATGGCTATCTAATATTCTTTAATATTTGAGAAAAATTAAATAAAATTATATTTTCATCAACACCTTCCCATCCATCCCAAGAGTTTATCTTTTTGTTATTTGGATACTGAAACTTGTTAAAAGGTATATTCCAGGCATGTAGCTACAGAAGTTAAAAAAAAACCTACTATAATATTCAAAATGTATAATACAGATATTCTTTTTGAATTTCATAATTTAGTCAAAAGTTTTACTGATTTTCACTCAGGCTGAATGATTTTTTTGAGCTGTCTTCCTTCACCTAAATTGAAATGTTGGGGGATAATGTCTTCTATCTGCAAGGAATCATATTATATTTATTTTCTATACAATATTTTCTTAGAAACATTATATATGTTAATATGTGAATTATTCATCCCTTGAAAAGCAGGTAATTAGAGTCAAAAGGAAAATAGATCTTTTATAATCTCTTGACTAATGTAAATACTTACTCTGAGCTTAGAGAAAAAGGTGTTATATTATGAGCCAATCAAGCTGAGAGGTCTCTCTTCCGAAAACAATCTATAGATATGAGATAAATAAGTGGCCAGAGAACATCTCTGAAAACTCACTTTTGTCCCATTTTTCTATTTTTTAATCTCTCATGTCACAATCTCTTATTAGGACTGGAAACTGGAGTCAGGTAACTTACATTTTACCATCATAAGATAAAAGGATTGGTCTCCATCAAGCTCTCCATTCTTTTGGACTTAATCTCCAGTGAGTGTGTGCACTCGTGCACCTGTGCTCATACACACACAACATTTTTTGTTTGTTTTTTGTTTTTTAAACCTTGTAAAACTTAGTGGTTGGAAAACTGTGTTTCAAAGGAATATTCTCGGGATGCCTGGCTGGCTCAGTGGTTGAGTGTCTGCCTTTGGCTCAGGGTGTGATCCCAAAATCCCAGGATCGAGTCCCATATCTGGCTCCCTGCATAGAGCCCGCTTCTCCCTCTGCCTGTGTCTCTGCCTCTCTTTCTCTGTGTCTCTCATGAATAAATAAAATCTCAAAAAACAAAACAAAACAAAACAAAGGAATATTCTCCTTTACATATCTACCAAAGTACATATGGTGGCTTTCCTTATTCTTTTTAATTTCATGAGGCCAAAGTATTTTTTTTTTA
Source organism: Vulpes lagopus (assembly GCF_018345385.1). NCBI lineage: Eukaryota > Metazoa > Chordata > Mammalia > Carnivora > Canidae > Vulpes > Vulpes lagopus. The sequence continues at coordinate 19,962,798 of NC_054843.1, read as the reverse complement.
ATTTTTGATCTAGCCCCACTCCCATGAGATGGGGAGAAAAATTTCTGTTTTATTATGCCCTATTACTCCTTAAGGAAATGATGGACTTCTTAGCAATGGTTGCCAGCTGGGCTCCATGGTTCATGAAGAGTAAATCTTTCCCCAATTAGTTGTTCTGATGTCAAAAATGGAATTAAAGTTAAAAGACTTGTGGGAAGAGCAGCAAAGATAAGGAAGGACAATTTTAGGTTGGTGTGCATGTGAAATAGAGAATATCAATTACCACTTCTCCTAAATCAAATATTTCTGGAGTAACTGGGTATTCTCTCCTTTATTACTTCTTGCTCTTTGGAATCTCACCCACTCAGTGATTTTTTTTTTCCCCGTTACATTTCAGGAATTAGTTTCAAATTTTATTTATTTATTTATTTTTTTAAAATTCTAATTTATTTCTCACAAATGCCACTTGATGCTTGACTCACAGCTTTATTTACATTTGTCTACAGCATCATTTCCTCATGAAATGAACTAGTACAGCTTAGTTAAACCAAATGAAATCATAATCATCTGAATTGTTTGTAAACTATTAGCTAAATTTATAACCTTGCATTTGCTTAGTACAGCCAAAGTTTCAAATACAGAAAGCACAAGAATAAACCAATGGTAACAAGTAGACTCTAGAAGATCATCTGGGCAATTTAGAAGGTGGACTTTCAAGAAGTCTGAGGCACAATTACAAGAGAGTAAAAGTTCTTGTGCAACCTACAGTAAACGTAGCAAAGAAAATTAAGACGTAAAAAAACAAGGGGAAATTCGTTGTAAAAATATTATCAAAATACTTCTACATAAGATATTTTGCTTTCGGGATCCCTGGGTGGCGCAGCGGTTTGGCGCCTGCCTTTGGCCCAGGGCGCGATCCTGGGGACCCGGGATCGAGTCCCACATCGGGCTCCCGGTGCATGGAGCCTGCTTCTCCCTCTGTCTGTGTCTCTGCCTCTCTCTCTCTCTCTCTGTGACTATCATAAATAAATAAAAATTAAAAAAAAAAAAAAAGATATTTTGCTTTCATCTTTAGATCCACTGAAGAGAAAAATCACTCATTTTAAAATAAAAAAATTTTGTTTGGTCTGTCTACTAAATACCTTAAAACCCTTACATTTTTAATTGCAGTAGACAATAATTTAAAACTAAGGAAAAAAAACCAAACAGTGGGTATTGATCCCCATGACAAAAAGTCCCCAAGCACAATTGTTGATTTCCCTTAAATATACTTACCTTGCATTGTCACTGAAGATACTGCTAAGAGAAACCTTTCTGTTTTTAAGCCAGAGGACAAAATGGAGCTCAAGTGACCAGATTTCGAGAAATAAAACAAACTCAAAGTATTTTAAGCCATAAGTAATTTCAAGTGAATAGGAACAATAAGTATTTCTGCGTGTCATGCAGAAATAAGCATTCATTTGTTACTCAGAAGAAAATTTTATGCAGCGTTTGAACATCTCAAGGCAAATAAACGTTCACTTAAATTCATAATCTCTGTTGGTCTTTCAACCCGAGAAATACACTTCTGAAGCTTTCTTCAATTTGTTCCTCATTAACTATGATTTTACCTTGTCTACACCACTGTTATGTGATAACTGCGTTTTTAAAGGATATCACATAAAGCTTCTTAAAATATTAAGATAAACATTCTGAAATGGAGGTTTTTCTCATCAATTATATCAGTAAAGAACAGAACTGGTTTTACACATCTGCTCAAAATCACATGTCAGGCAAAGAGAAATGAGTAACACCCTCTTCCTTCTGCAATTCACAAGATTTTTCTTCATTAAATGTGCTGATACAAAAGTAAAACCAGTTAAGAGAAACAAAGATTCTAAGGCACCCTCAGCTTAGGGAATTTCAAAATAAGTTTCCATTTGGCTGTTTTCAACCAGTTTTACTTTTTCTTTCTCATAAAAATCACTTTGACATAGACTAACACAAGCAGATTGACTCGTTTTCCCAGATTAACATAAACAGATTGTTTCCAACTACTTTACCACAGTCTTGCCTCCATGACCAAAGTTCAGGCAAGCCTAGGTTATCCTGTCTTCAGTCAATAGACAGTTCATATTCGGAAATGAAAAAAACAAGAGTTCAAATTAGGAAACTTCTGTCATAGCTGAAATGGTTTCAAATGAAGCAAATGGTTGTAAATAATGAATGATAAACAAGAGCATCTATTTTGGGACATTATGGCTTAAAATACTATTTACTTTTAATTTCACAAAAAAACACAGCTGTATTGTTCTGAAAAGCAATGAAAGGCATGCACCTCTACTAGCAGATTTAGCACTTCTGACCAAGTAAGACACCAACTTCTTAAAAAATATGCTTCATGCACTGTACTGATTTTTTTTTAAGATGTAAATTTTAATACATTATTTCTTTTTTGAACTTGAACGGGAACCAGAATGGGATGATCCAGAAGATGACCTGTGGTGCCTGGGTAAAGTAGTGGTGTTCCGAGGGGTTGGCCCTGGGCTCAGGGTTGTTTAGTGTTTTCACCAATCACCTGGCTTTCGGGTGACCGTGATCTTGTTCGTCTTTTTTTTCGATCACCAGATGAAGAAGATCTAGAACGACTTGTCTTTCTGTTCCTCTCAGGAGAAGATGATGAACTTGAATAAGATCTTTTTCGTGGGGAAGAAGAGCCCCTGTGGGACCTGGAGCTGGATCTTGATTTCGACCCACGAGATCTCGAACGTTCTCTGGAACTGGAACGAGATCTTGACTGCGAACTGGAAGAACTTCTTGAACGGGACCTGGACCTAGACCTTGAACTTGAGGGGGAGGATGAGCGTGATGAAGATCGTGAATGTGAAGATCGGGACTTTGAGCGACTTCGTCTATTAGATTTCTTTTTATTACTATCTTCTTCTTCACTGGCATCAAGATTATATTTTGAGAGATCAGCATCATCTTCATCCTCATCCTCATCTAATTTATATTTAGAAAGATCTTCATCCTCATCCTCTTCTTCTCCCTCAGACTCTTTGTCTTCAACTTCCTTTAAAATAGATGCAGGACCAACTGCCTTCCCTCTGTATTTTTTCTTTTTACGTCCAAACTCATCGTATTCGCCATCAGACTCTTCTCTTTCTATATATTCAACGTTTTCTCTTTCATTAAAACCACCACCATAGCCTGTTCTTTCTTCTAACTTAGCATATTTCGGAGTATTACACATGTTACACTCTGATCTTCTGGCCCAATTCACATTACTGCACGTTTTGCACTGCCAGTCATTAGCACTAAAAAGGCCTCGGCTTTTTTCTGCAAGTGTCTTCCCTATTTCAGTACCCCCAGCTTTCATCATCTTAGCCTCGGTTGTTTTCTCCCGACCACATCTATTACAGCTGGTTCTTCTGGCAAAGTTTACATTTCCACATTTTTTGTCAGGGCAGATCCAGTCTCCGTCGCTGACTCGGAAATTCTTGGTCGACATCTTGGCCGCCGCCGCCACCGCCGCCCGCAGCTGCCTAGTTTCAAATTTTAATTCAAACTTTAGCTGACACATTGTGTATATATTATTTTAACAGATTTTTTTTAAGTTCTATTTTCAGGAGGTAAAGAGTAGTATAATAACCCTGAAAACATCTTAAACATCAAGAGGCTCTTGGGAAACTTTTTTGTTTTTTGTTTTTTGATGAAAGGAATCTAGACAGAGGGAACTCAAAGCCAATAAAAAAGGATGGGTTTTTTAAACTAAGAGCCATCAAATTCTCAGAAGTGGCATAAAGTCTTTAAATACATGATAGATTTCATAGACAAATGTCGTTCTTTCAAATTGTAATATTAAAAAAATGCTAAATTCATAGGTAGAAAAAATATTAGGATATGAAGAATTTTTTTACATCCAAGCATTTTAAGACACATCACATCTTTAAAAATGGGCAGAGGACTCAGAAAATATACTTATTCTGTATCTAAATTAAAAATGGCTAGGATAAGCATGGATTCTTATATCACCTTAATAATTTCTTGGCATTTCTCCCACATATGTATTTATATAGATGATTGTCTTCATTTTGCTCATACTTTTCATTACATAATTGGATTCTTGCTCTTCCCTAACACACCTTCTGCACTTTCTATCCTCCTTGACTCTCCCTCTCTCTTTTTTCTTTTTTTTTTAATCTGTCATTCTCAACAGTTTTGGTGTCAGGAAACAAATACCCTCTTAAAAATCATTGAGGATCCCCCAAAGATTTTATGTAGGATGAATATATTAGCACAATATTAAAGGTTAAAATTTTTAAATAGTTATTTTTTGAATAGTTATTTTTAAATAGTTATTTTTATTTTAAATATTTTTAGCAAAAAAAATTAAATAAATAAATAAATAAATAAATATTTTTAGCATATGTAAACATAATGCTAAATCTATTAAATTTTTACACAACTTACATTTATGGGAATAACTTTTCTAAAATTAAAAAAATTACTAAGCAGAAGAGGATAGTTTTACATGTCTGTAAGTCTCTCTTATGTTTACTTTAATGGAACACAGTTAAATACTAATATGTGTGTGGGTTTTTTTACGATTTATTAATTATTTGAGAGGGCTTGCATAGGGAGAGGGAGAGAGAGAATCCTAAGTAAATTCCCCACTGAGCATGGAGCCCAATGTGGAGCTTAATATCAAAACCCTGAGATCACAACCTGAATCAAAACCAAGAGTCAGAGAATTAATCGACTGCCCCATCTAGGTGCCCCTAAACCTGCTTTTGCATTCAGTGTATTGTAATATGCTGTTCTGGTGCAAGTATACAACAAAAACCAGGCATCACACAGAGAAGTATTAGAAATGCCAGTATTTTAAAAATCTTTTCAGATAATTGTGAATATTCTCTGATACTATACCAAAACTTCACAATTTATAATGTGAATCTGTGAAATCATTATTGATTTTTTTTTACTCTATTTTAATCTATTGATTTCTCCTGTGCTTTGAATGAGTTTTTTATCTATTCAGGATTTTCTGCCATCACACCCTGGTCATTTGGAAAATAATGGCTCACTAAACTATGAAGATCATACAAATGTTGGAATATTTTCTTTTTTTTATAAATACCTTACAATTGCACTCTCATTAATATCATCACCAATCTTATAAAAAATTAAGTGTTGAGAAGCTGTCAAGTTCAGAGTGGCAGATACAAGTTTAGCAAAATTCTAATTGTGCTTGAAAGCATGAATTTTATTATTTGCAACAAATAGTGTCAATATTCTTTGAAGTAACAGTAAGTCTTCAATCTTAGCCTCAGAAGTCAGTCTTTGACTCTATTCTCACTCTTAAGTAATATCATCTTAGTCCCAATTTTTTAAATACCATGTATATGCTGATAGTTTTAAAATGCATATTCTCAGAGCATCACATTCATTTTTGAGAAAATTCATGACAATTACCTAGACCATCATTTCTGTGTCTATCATTCTTCCAAATAAGAACGGTACTCTTTTAAAAAGAAGTGTCCAGGTCACTTCACAACTCAATGACCATGTACATTCTTTCAGTCTGAAAAAAAAAAACAAACATAATTTAATCTTTTTTTTTTTTTTTGGATGAGGTGCACTGAAGTAATAGGGGACAACTAGCAAATTCTTTGACTTCTTTCCATATTATTTATTTTAATATTGTGCTTCATGGTTCTGCTTATGTTACTAAGATATCTTCACAAATAGTTTACCATGGAGACTCTTCAAAATAATACTTATAGAGTCCACCCATCAATTAAGATAAAAGCCTTGGTTCTCTCTATTCTGCTGTTCTATGTAGATGATCTCTCTTTTATCTTAATCACAAAGACTTTCCTCAGGGCTCTTATGTCTCTTCAAGGATGCTGATTTCCTGTCCTCATACTGGAAAGTACCCTATTAACATCTAACTAGCTACTCACTACATACATAAAATATATGCCCTGGGACTTTGAGTTTACTATAAGAATATTTGATAGAAAAAAACATATCAAAGAATATGAAGAAAATATATCAATATTTGTTTAGTTACCATGTTTGGCCATTAAATTTAGTTAATTACATTCTGGAAGACTGAATAAAAATGGAAACGTGATAGATTATGTACTTCTCATTATCTGATAAAAGGAGCTTATACTAATTATTTAAGGGAGCTCGTTTTTCTTGATACTAAATGATAAAGACAATGTATCAACCTAAGGGACAGATTACTATTCAACTAAATCATTAAGAGACACTATGACGGCTTTTTAAAGGGGATCTATCATATGGAAATTAAACTATAAAAATGAGGTCACATCGGTTACTAAAAGCTTAGCCCATTTGGGAACACAAAACATCCTTTATGGTTTAAGAAAACTCACTTTGTAAGTGGTTATTTAATTAAAAAAAATTAATGCCTGCGTTTGATGTTGGGGAAAAAAGTGTAATGCATAAAGTAGCCTCCTTCAAGAATGTAATGAAAATTCCTAGCAACAGTTTTTGCTCTTTCATTACTTTTTTAGACAAGTTGCAACCCTTCACTTACTAGACCTTCAACTTTTTTTTTTCATAATTTAATTCAGGAAACATTTATGAGCATTAACTAGGTTAACAAGATACTTTGCTAAGACCTGAGGACACAGAGTTTATCCACTATTCATTTTTATCAAAGTTAGGAAGCTGGTCTTGGGTCGCCCTCTGTAATGACACTCCCACTGTAGTGAATCTGTTATCTTCTGCCAAAAGCAGGTTTTTTTTTTTTTTTTTAAAGATTCACTGTGCAGCATAATAGCTGAGTGGGGGATTTAAAGATATATTTCGTTTATCAAAAAAGTAGTGAGTGCTTTCAATACTGGTAGACACACGTAGTCTAAGAGATGAAGCTGCACTGTATATTTCTTCCTTTTTTATTTTATTTCCCTAGTAAGAAGTATATTCATTAAAATGCCAATTTGACATTCCAAATGTGACATTTACTACAGCGTTGATATCCCTTTTCTTTTTCTTGCATTCAAGTATATATGAGATACAGCAAAATGAACTTTTCTAAACTCAGAACATAGTCTCATCCATATTTTCCCATTGCTCAGGTACACAGCTCAGTACATCACTCATTTCTCAGTGTCAAGAATCACTTTGTCTAAACTAGTTGTTTCAGTGCATTGACTTTGGTCATCCTTAATCCCCTGAAGACAACATTGGGAAGAATAAATAAAATGGAGGCACTAACCCCTCTTTCTTTTATATCTCTATTTTGTGAGTAGAAAGATCACTTAATACCACATGTTCCATTTAAAACATTACAGAGGAGATGTAGTATGAAACTACATGTTTCTTATCTGCATAGCACCAGTTGAATCCATATTCCCATGAATTTCCTGCCACTGCACTGAGTATTCTTTTCATCATGCAGCCAGTTTATTCTAATTCCCTTTCAGCACAGCTTCCAAGAGTGTGATTCTATCATTTGTAGTGGAGTAACATGAAGATTCACCATAGTTCTGGGCAACTGGGTTTTGGTAACATTACTGCATTTCCTAAATTGGATGTCAATAAATTATCTTTAAGTGACTTTAAAGCGGCTGATGGGCTTGAGGTCACTTAGAAGTATGCCTCTCTGCCAAAACCGATGTTACTCTTGCATTTTAAACCATCAGTCTGAGCACATGCATTTGGTAGAGATAATGAACTTGGTCTCTAGGGTTGGTTGTGATGACATTCCACCAATATGCACAGGATAGATAGAATAACTTACTTTTTCAAATTACATATGAATGGTAGACAAAGAAAGAAGCCTTCTATGTCCACTAAAAAAAAAAAAAATCACCTGAATGACTTTCAAGAAGAAAATTACCTTTAATGTTATCATTTCAATCTAATGCTGTTGATTTGCACATCCAGATGTCTAATGTGTCAGTTCATTTAATGGGCCAAATTCCTTTAGAAGTTAAAGTTTTCTATAATTATGACCAAATCTGGGAAAAAATGTCTTTAATAATTCAAAATCACACAGTCATTGTAAAATATTTAGCCATCACTACTATATGTTAGACACTGTGCTTCTCTTCTAGATATTCAAAGATAAATTAAATGAGTTTCCTACATCCAAGTTCTACAGTTTAGCAGAGGAATTAGATAAATAAACTAATGAATAAAAGATATTCACTCTACAACAGATATATACATTAAGAAGATGTTGAAGCCCACAAGTATCCCTTTGTACTTTAGAATGCATGGAACCCTTCCTGAGGAGGAAGCATGAGCTTAAAAATGCATCATTCCTTTATCTACTCATTTGCAGTGGAAGTTATTTTCCAATGCAGTTTCATTTCCCTCCTTGAATTGCATTTTTTTGCAATGTTCTATTTCTGAAGCAGAGCCTTGAGGCTATTTTCCTCCAGATGGGAAGAGAAAAACAGTCTGACTCAAAATATGTGTCATTGGTCAGCTTTGAGTCTCAAAGAGATCTTATCGGCAAGGTGGCAGTAAAGTCAAGTTTTATGTGGGGAGGAAGAGAGGGAGATTTACTTAAGCTAATATGTTAATAGCAAGCTGAAGAAACTAGATAATAGTGTCACTGTATACCCAGGATAGAAAGATGAAGAAGGATGGTGAGGGCTGAAATACTGTGAAACATCCTGGTCCTCATGTACCCTGCTACCCATAGGCTCACTTGAGACTGAGCTTCAAGAGGAAAGTCATTTGAAATATATAGATAAATGTGTATAGGAAGCTGGGTCAAAGACAATAGGAAAGGATCAGCTCAAGCCATGCCTTATGGGGATTAAAAAGAAAGAGCTGCCAGACTCTAATGTGCAAGTAAGACACAGTAGAAAAAATAAAGACACTGTTGGAGACAGATAGAAGAGCCTGAGGAAGTGCCCTGGGTTCCCTGTGGTTTTCAGAAAACTTAAAGGTACCTGAGTATCCAAATGAAGGTTTCTAAGAAAATGTAAATTCTCAAAGGCCTGGGATCATAACAAAGTGGTCATCATCAACAAGGGCTTGCCAACTCTGAGCAAATAGCTGAGTCCACAGGCTTCAGATGCAGGAGCAAACATATCAGTTCACAAGGCCATTTAGACAAACCCTACATCACATTATACAAGAAATACATCAGTGAGCCACTCCATTGAGAATGATGAGAACCAAAGGTCACCTTTATAGTCCAGAAGATCACCTCTTCTCAAGTGTTAGTAAGGACTCAGACTTTTTACACACCTACCACTCATATGAAGGAGATGTGTGCAGAATGAGGTCAAGGAGTCAATTGAAAAGCACTTTTCAAACCAGCCCTAATAAGGCAGTGGACACTAAACATGCTGAGGACTTATTCTTTAGAAATGGCTGAGAAAGTCTTCAAATACAGGCTTAAATCTGGCTATCAACTAATGGAATAGTAGCTCTTAAGGGAAATAAAATCAGACATAAGAAATAAAGAAGCTATACTGTCTTATATTTTTTATTGTTTTAAATATTTTATGTATGTATGTATTTTAGAGAGAGAGTGGGTAGGAGGGGGAGGGGGAAAGAATCTCATTCAGACACTACACTGAGTGCAGAGCCTGATATGGGGCTCAATCTTAGATCCTGAGATCAAAACCTGAGCCCAAATCAAGAGACTAACACTTAACTAACTAAGCCACATAGGTGCCCCTCCACACTCCCTTTAATTGATCTGAATGTACCATGAGTGTATCTGTGATATTACCCTCATGTGTTAAAAGACATACAGGCACAGTTTTAGTAGCTAAATATACAATTGATGGAAAAGATAAATAAAGCTGTGTTTCTCAGGAATTTCATATTGAAGTGAGAAATGTAGACAATGCAAACATATATTAAAGTATGAGATCTCTTATATTAGAAAGAAAGTGTCTTATGGAAGAGCCTAGGAGGGATACCTATCCAAATCTTCTGAGTAGAAAGTAATCAAGAAAAACTTTCAGAAAAATTAATTTCTGAGAGGAAACATGAAAGATAAGGCAAGACATCCTCAGGGAGTCTGGCTTCAGAATTATGAGTACATATGTAGGTTGCTGTGTCTCATATATTTCATGGTATTGACCTGGTCTAGAAATGCTCTCAGGGGGCAGGGTCCTGAGTCATCTCTCCAGATTATGCAGTGTTCCCTCATTTATCTTAACAATGCTTAAATGAAAGCAGATCAGACACATGGGACTGAACCATCTAATTTATTATTCCTTCACAGAGGAAGATATCAGCTAGCTGGGGAGGTCTTCCATGAGAGAACATAGGGTTTCCTCCTTGGACCTTTCCAGTTCAGTGTGTTCATCGATAATCACAAGGAAGATATAAAGGGCATGTTACTCAATTCACAAGCTGAAGGGATAGTGAATACAGTAAAAGACAGATTTAAGATCCAAAGAGTGTTAATAGCTTCAAGTCATTTTATAGCCACCAGTAGTACCTGAACTTTGATACAAAAACTTACAAGTATGTAAGTATAAATATTACAAGATAAATTTTATCAATAATATATGTCAGAAAAGAATAAGAACAAAAATAGAAGTTAAGGATTTAATCAATAGTATACTCAAGGAATGATGAGAGTGTGACTCTTGTCAGATGAATGTAATGGAATATTGTAGGCACTGTTAATAGGAATACAATACCTATAAAAATAAAAATAGTAGATAATTTCACTCATATGGAATTTAAGCAACAAAATGAATGAAGAAAAAGACTAAAAAAGATTTATTTTAGGGGCACCTGGGTGGCTCAGTGGTTGGGCATCTGCCTTCAGCTTAGGTGGTGATCCCAGGGTCCTGGGATCAAGTACCACAGCAGGCTCCCTGTATGGAGACTGCTTCTCCTTCTGCCTGTGTTTCGGTCTCTCTCTGTGTGTATCTAATGAATACATAAATAAAATCTTGATGAAAGAGAGAAATTTATTTTCTTTTATTTTTACTTATTTTTTCTTATTCCAATATAGTTAACATACTGTGTTATATGAATTACAGGAGTACAATATAATGACTCAATGGAGAGGAAGTGGGTTGGGGGATGGGTGAAATAGATAAAGTGGATTTAGAGTACACGTATCTTGATGAGCACTGAGAATTGTTGAGTCATTATATTGTATCTCTGAACCTGTACAAGACTGTATGTTAACTATACTGGAATTAAAAAAAATAAAATAAAATAAGAAATATAATATTTTCAAGAAAGGAATAAAAAGTCCTTGTTAAGTACTCTATTTTTCAGGTCACATCTGGAATATTGGGTGGGTCTGAGCTCTATAATTCATTTATTTAAATTATAAAGTATCTATTCAGTCAATAAATGTTTCATGAGTTGCTTACTATGTGTAAATGATTGTTTCATTGATTCAGGATAAATAGTCTGTTGGTCTTTAGGAGAACAAGTTAATAGTCTTTACTGATATATATTCAAGGAAACTCAGCTAGACTGGAGTTGTAGACAAGGAGTTCATCAGAAGACAAAGTCTATGAAACTCTAGAATGTATGTATTTGATAATAATTTGATATGTAATTTGGAAATAAGGTAGAACTTTGTGAGATTAAGACAGTGAAGAATAATAAGGCATTTAAAGGCTTAATTTAAAAATTATTGTTTATAAATGTAATATAAATTTTATAAATTGTAATAATTTCCTTTATTCATGTGGAAAGTTCTTTCTAATAGATCCATTTTATTTAGCATTTGAAAATTCATTCATTAGAGTATTGAATGGTCTTCTTATTTGCCTTCAGTTCTCAGGTAACTAGTGAGGTTTGACTTTAATGCTGTCAGAGGAAGGACCAAAGAAAATCTATCAGTGAACCTATTTGAGAATTACACAAAAATAAAAAATAAAATAAAAATTCCAAAGGTTGTTTACTTTGTCAAACATTAATAAATTGAGAAAATTCACTCAATGACTTTCATATCCTAGGTGAAATTTCCAGGACCACTTCACAATGCAAAACTTCAGATTTTGAAAGATACTATATTGTTTTTTTTTTTTTTTTTAGTGTAAAATACCTGATTATGCTTTTCTGGTATTATTTTTCCAACATTATTTCAACAAAATTAAATGCCAGTAACTTTATGAGGTTCTGTGGATACAAAATAATAAACTAGTCTCTACCTTTGAAAAGATCAGATCACATATTGGTGCCAGGAAACCCTCACAACCTCAAATGGTTTCAATATAATGTGATGAATGACAAGTGAAACTATACAGAGGACATTAGCATAATATAGAGAGGACTGATTATTTGTTCTGCTTGAAAGACTTGGGGAAACCACAAAGAGGGTAAGAATTTCACTTGGAAACATAAAAGAAAGCTCTGGAGAGACACGGAGCCTATCTCTAGAGTAGGGTTTCAATCTATAATCTCTGGCATCCATCTCAAATTTTCATCAAAGGGACTTTATATTTAGTCCAATTCAGCAAACATATATTTAATGCTTCTCAGGTTTGAGGTACTGTTCTAGAAATGTAAATAAACTTATTAAAATTATTTATATTACTTCTTAGTGCTATTACCAACTAAACCTGTTCTAGGTGCTTTACAGGTATTATACATTTAATTTTGACAAGAGTGAGATTAATAAAACATTATTTTCTATAGCTTATTTCCCATAATATCTAGGGGTAGAAGGAAGATATATATTCAATACTGTCTTAGTCTGTTAAGGCTGGTTACAAAAATACCCTAGACTGGGTGACTTAGACAACAGACATTTATTTCTCACAGTCTTAGAGTCTGAAAAGTCCAAGATCAAGACATTGACAGATTCAGTGTCTGTTAGGACCCTCTTCCTGGTTCATAGGTGATTGTCTTCTTGCTGTGTCCTCACATGGGAAAGAGAGTGCAAGAGAACTTTCTTGGCTCTCTTTTGTAAGGGTGCTAACCTCATTTGTGGGGGTTCACACTTAGGGTCTACTTTTTTCACAAAGGCCCACCTCTTAATGCCATCATAATGGGGGTTATAAAAATTTCAACATTTTAGTATGGAGGGACATGAACCACTTGAGTGTTACAGTATATTGCAGATACCGTGTAGTTAGTGTAATTATGAATGAGCACACAGGTTAATACCATAAAAACACTAGAGACAGGATTTTTGCCTGATCTCCGCAAAAAAGTTAGGTTAGGGAATTGTGGGAAGTTTTTTATGTTAGCCTTCATAAAGAAGATGATACCCAAGCTCTACTCTTCGATGGATAAAATACTGGAGAGAAGCTGAGGTTCGTAGTAAGGTAAGAGAGGAAGAGCTGATTCTCTAAAGTGCATGAAATGACCCTAGACTCAGAAAAGTAAAGCAACATACTTGAAGCTGCACAGCTAATATGTGTTAGAACAAAGTTATCTGATAAAAGAAATAACTTTTAAATTTTATAATTGGATCATAACTAATAAACTAAAGTCAATGTTTGTGAGATCAAAATGTTTTTATTTAATCAAAAAGAATTCTTATTCACTGACTGGTGTCCTAAGCCCTGCCTCCTCTGTGTGCAAGATCTATTGCCAACTATTTTCTGCTTTGAGCCCAGCAGTGTACACACCATTCAAACTTAAATGGGGCATTTATTTAGAACTACACTATAGGTAGATTCTATACAGAGATTGACTTATTGCCTCTTGAGTAACAGGGCCTGATTAGTTTCTTTTATCACTTAATGGGGGACTCAGATAAAACAATAAATAAAAGTACTATGGTAGATAAGAATGGCATAACTTGTTTAGCTCTCACCTGTGTTATTGGATTGCTCCAAAGTCCCAGAGAAAGTGAACAGAGTCAATTGCATAGCCTCTTTCTGTACATGAGGAAATGAAACCCCAGAGAGGGGATGGAAGTTGCTGGAGAATGCTGACTCTCAATCCACTACTCTAAAGAGCACATCCAGACTTCTCGTCATGAGATGATATTGAACATTTCTTTTAGAAACCTAATTTTATCTCACTTACATTTATTTGGGCTTGCTAATGCAAGACCACCTGGATAAAATATTTATGGTCTATCCTATACTATCATTTCCAACACAAAAATCACTATTTGAAATGAAAACTTGGCTATTTTAGCTATCTGTGATTGTTTTTTTTTTAATTTTTTTTTAATTTTTATTTATTTATGATAGTCATACAGAGAGAGAGAGAGAGAGAGGCAGAGACACAGGCAGAGGGAGAAGCAGGCTCCATGCACCGGGAGCCTGATGTGGGATTCGATCCCGGGTCTCCAGGATCGCGCCCTGGGCCAAAGGCAGGCGCCAAACCGCTGCGCCACCCAGGGATCCCTCTGTGATTGTTTTTATTATGAAATGATTCTTTTTTGGTTCTTTGGGTTGTTTTTTTTTTCCCCAAAAACAATACTTCAACTAATTTAGTTAAGCTGTATGTAAATAGCCGTGTGAAATTATGAAGTTGATTCTGTAGCATGAGTGAGAAGAGAAAATAGGAGATCATAGTAGAGCACCTAACTCAGTTTAAAGGATGAGCAAAAACTGTTTCCCAGAGAATCTGTTGTACCTTGAATCTGGAACTGTAGGAACAATCCAACAGGAACTGGTGAAGGAAGTCTGTTAAAAGTACAGAAACTACAAAGTCATGGATGCACATGAGATAGTTGAATACTATGTCTCTGCATATTGGTTCTAGTTCCTCAAGGGCGTCTCAACCAAATCAAGACTGAGTTTAAGAGACCAAAGTATGGCTAATGTTATAAGAAGAAAACAAGTGGCAAAGATGCAAAGGAAGGAAGAATGTATATGCTGATAATCAGTCACCGATGTTTGGTTTTTGTTTTGGTTTTGTAATTTTGTTGTGGATTTTTGCATGATCTTAATAGTCCAGAGAAAAGGTTGAAAATGGCAGGGGTTAGTGGATGAAGGGTCATCTATATACTTTTTATAGAACATGCTTAACATTTCCATAATGCAAAAGAAGGGGAAATAATGATGGAATTTATCCTTATATAAAAGAGCAATATTGCCCATACTAATACTTCATTTTTCAACTACTAGTGTTGTTTCTGCCTTTCCTCTTATTTATATAAAAAGAAATGCAGAGACTCCAGAAGTGAGGTAAGAAAACCTTGTTAAAAATTTTCAACAATCCCTGTTATAATGTTCAAAGCAATTACTTTTGCTGTCAGCAGGAATCAAATTTACTACCATCAGAGAGTGCAAAGAGTCAAATGTATTGCTAAGAATTACAACATAAGCTGCATGCAAATAACCACATAAGTTCTAAGGGCTTGTCTTCCCCTATTTACACAGCTGAGTCTTCAGTCATAAGTCGCTGAGGCTTCTTTGTTTTTAATTCCCGAGAAGCCGGAGTAGAATTTTCCCATCAATTTCAGTGAAAAACAAAAGTCCACCAATGCCTACCATCTTGAGAGGAAATATTATTGGTATGCTTTTACAAAAAAAAATAGTTCTCTTTAAGCAAATCACATAGTAAGAACATTGCATTATCAAAAAGAATGAAAACTACACAATAATCATTTTTCTTCTAGTGAATATTTGGACTTGACCCTCACAGGGAAGCTAGAGTATAAATTTTAGTTTAGTTTACACTCTCAAAGGACATGCAGACCTTTCAGTGAAAACTCTTGACATTGAAACAGCTTATTTCTGGAGAAGAGTATTATATAATCCTGAAACAGTGATCTTGACTCCCTCCTCTGTTATATCTTAAGTGTAACCACTTGACTCCAACTCCAAAGTTTTATCCATGACAAAGCTCAGTCATTCTTTCACAGTCAACAATGGTAAATAATGATACATGCACATAGTTTAACAAATTAAATAATTCTTCAATAGTTATTTAAAAAATAGTAGACATAATATCAAAGAGGAAGACAAACCATGAAAGACTCTTACTTGTAGAAAACAAACTGAGGGTTGCTGAAGGGATGGTGGGTGGGATGATGGGGCAACTGGGTGATGGGCATTAAGGAAAACGTGATATAATGGGTGTTATATACAAATGATCAATCACTGATCTCTACTTCTGAAACTAATACACTACATGTTAATTGAATTTAAATAAAAAGATTTTTTTTAAAAAAGAAGAAATAATAAATAAAAGTTTTTAAAAAGTCAATAATCCTGCATTCTATTCCCCCCTCACTCCCAGATATAACACTTTTAGCAGTTATTCTTGTTTATGTAATCAATCTTTCATTAAGTATCTTGTATTTGGTCAGGAAAACAAAATCCAGTGTCTCTACTCCAAAGGCATTTATGTATGTATGTAGTATGTATGTATGCATTTATTTATTTATTTAATTTTTAGGATTTTTTTTTTTTTTAATTCATGAGAGACACACAGGGAGAGAGAGAGAGAGGCAGAGACACAGGCAGGGGGA
This sequence comes from Vulpes lagopus, assembly GCF_018345385.1. Taxonomy (NCBI): domain Eukaryota; kingdom Metazoa; phylum Chordata; class Mammalia; order Carnivora; family Canidae; genus Vulpes; species Vulpes lagopus. The sequence goes on along the minus strand of NC_054843.1, from coordinate 19,946,471 downwards.
GAAGCAGGCTCCATGCAGGAAGCTCAACCTGGGACTCAATCCTGGGTCTCCAGGATCATGCCCTGGGCTGAAGGCAGCACTAAACCGCTGAGCAACCCAGGCTGCCCTCCAAAGGCATTAAAAAAAAAAAATTAGGGATCCCTGGGTGGCGCAGCAGTTTGGCGCCTGCCTTTGGCCCACGGCGTGATCCTGGAGACCCGGGATCGAATCCCACGTCGGGCTCCCGGTGCATGGAGCCTGCTTCTCCCTTTGCCTGTGTCCCTGCCTCTCTCTCTCTCTCTCTCTCTCTGTGTGTGTGTGACTATCATAAATAAAAATTTAAATAAAATTAAATTTTTAAATTTTCTTTAAGATTTTATGTATTAATTTTAGAGATAGAGACAGAGTGACAGAGAGAGGGAGGGAGGGGGAGAGAGACAGAGAGAGAAAGAGAGAGAGAGTATGGGGGGGAAGGGGCAGAAGGAGAAGCAGATTCCCTACTGAGCAAGGAGCTTGACTTGGGACTTGATCCCAGGACCCTGAGATCATGACCTGAGCCCAAAGTAGAGCTTAACTGACTGAGCCAAACAAGTGCACCCATAGGCATATTTTAATGCAGGAAATCAAAGTCTTGCATAATTGTTAGCCTGGGGATCAACAGTTTGGAAAGTGGACCCAGAATGTCTTATCCTGCAACATGGAAGTGAGTAGTTTTCAAGGGCTATCCCTAAAGTCACTTCAAATCTCAAGCATCTCTGGAAAACTTCCATTTGACTACTTAATCTGTAGGTTGAGGACTGGTAATCCTCTAGTAGTACCTCACTGTAAACTGGCCGATTTCAATGGTGCCTTGATACTAAGTCCTCTAATATTTTCTTTATATGGGTAAGGAAATTCTAGAAAATGTGGTTCTGGGATTCTTGCACTTATGAATATGTATAAGTAATATGCTTGTGTTTCTCTTCTTTTATATCTTCTTTCTTGAAATTAATGATTTCTATTTCTTAAAAGTTGCTTACGTTTCTGTCATCATCACATGTAGAATTCTTAAATGCCTCTCAGTATTATTGCATACATGTTGGAATGCATCAAGTAATTCACCTTAATTCAAATCCTTAATCATGGAAAGCCCTGCTGGTGCTCTGTTGTTCCCGTCTGGAATAATTGTTCTCTTGGCCTGCTGGGAAGCTTTCTTTTTGTCTTCTCTCATTCTGGATTTCCCATCTCCTCCTAGATCCCACCCTCGACTTTGCTCCTTAATTTTGATGACATGTTCTCTAGTAGTTTTCTGAGTATGAGTGCAGGAGATCTTAACTTTCCACTCCTTAAATATCTCAAAATAGCTTTAATCTTCCAACTCCTGATTCACAGTATGGCTCTATACAGGCTTTCAGGCTAGAAACCCCTTCCCTCAGGACAATGAAGGTGTGGCTCTATTATATTTAAAGTCTCGATGTTACTCTTTAGAAGGCAGAGGCATTTGTTTTTCTTCATTATTTTGTGTGATCTTTTAGTTGTTAGCATTGTTTAGTTTTTATCTGCTCTTGAAGAACTCAGAATTTCTTCTTCATCTGTGGTATTTCATAATTTTACTGACATAACTTTGATGGAAGGATTGGCAATGGTTAGGGAAGGAGTGAATTGATTATGCTGGTAATCTGCTCAGCCATTACAATCTGTAAACCATATCCTTTAATTGAGGAAAATGTTCTTATTCTATTTGATGATTTTCTCTACCTTGTCTTTTTTGTTTTGCTTTGTTTTGTTTATTCCTTCCTGGAACTCTGAAGAGAACTAATAAGTCTCCTGAAATAATCATTTAATATTTTATCTTTTCATTTTATTTATTTACCTTTTTATATTTTTGTTCTTATTACTGGTAGATTTCAGCAAATTTACTTTTTCTTATCTCTAATGCCAAAGCTATTATTTTGTTTTTCTGGCATGGTTCTTAGATTCTTTTTTTTTTTTTTCTGAGGGTGAAATAACTTTCCTTTTTTAGTGGAAGATATTGATTAATTATCATTTTTGACTTGCTTTGAAAGTTTCTTTCTGCATTGCAATTTTTAACAGCATTATTTCAGAGTTTTTTTTTTTTTCCAGTTTTCTCAACATCTTTGCATGTTTCTTTGGCTTTCCTTTCATGTTTTAATTTCTAGTCAAGTGCCTGGCGAACTTAAGTAGTCCATTCATGTCACAGAATGAACTCATTGTAAACTCCCTGAACAAGGGCAAAAATTGTCAGTGGACTCTAAATGGATGATAATCTTGGTCAAATGTGCTTCATTCATGAATTCTGAAATGCTAGAATAATGCATATATTATCTCTGGGACCAGTTTGCTTTCTATTTAAAAATCTAATGTTCTTCTAGGTATGATGGGAGTGGGAATAGGGGATGCATACTCTGGCTGGATGGGCTCAGGATAAAGGTGCTAGGGGATTTGCCTGTTTAGTAGACTGGTTTTCAATGGAATGTTCTATCTGAAGTCCTCAGTCATATCATTGGCTTTTATGTGGTCTGGGGTTTCAAAGTGCAGGTATTCACTGGTTTGGTTTTCTCTGTATAACACATTCTCATCTGGATATGGAGAAGAGAGCATAAAGGAAGAAGTGGCCTTGCTGTGTGAGACAAAAGAGAACACCTGGAATCAAACTTCTCTTGTATATAAATGTTTACTTTCTTTTTTAGTCCCACATCTCAGACCTCCTTATCTACCTTCCATGTATCCTATTACACCAGTCCTGAGCTTCTCCATTGTTGTGTAGCAAATCAAATCTAATTCTATATCTTTCTCTGGTGAGCTACCAGTTATATATTATACATTCTTCTCAACTAACAGCAGTATTCTTATGTTCATGCTGGTAGTAAAACTCAAGAGACATAATAGGCTTTATTTGTTTTCACATTTAATCTTTTTTAAGGAAAACATAGTAAAAGTGGCACAGTATCATGAAGAACTCATGACTTCTAGGTGTAGCTTATGATGTAGTGAAATTATTCTTTGAAATTATTCTCATGAACTTTGGTGTTGATGAAAAATGAGAGATGAGCCTGCATGGTCTTGACCAACTCAGCTCAGTGAAACCATCAATTATTAAATCTATTCAACTTTTATGTATACTTTAATCATGTATTCATTTATCTCCTCCAAGTTTATGCGCCTAGTTACCATTCTCTAGAGCAAGTATATCCATGGGTTACTAATTACAGGTTATTCAGTTTTTAAAATCACCAACTAAGTATGAAATGCTTCATTTGGAATATAATAACTTTATGAAAATGCTCATCCACCCTAGTTTGTCATTCCTATTTTTTAAGATTTTTATTTATTTATTTATTTATTTATTTATTTATTTATTTATGAGAGAGAGAGAGAGGCAGAGACACAGGCAGAGGGAGAAGCAGGCTCCATGCAGGGAGCCCAATGTGGGACACGATCCTGGCACCCCTGGGTCATGCCCCGGGCTGAAGGCAGGTGCTAAATGGCTGAGCCACCCAGGGATCCCTCCTAATTTTTTTTTTCTAATTTGTTTTTTAATTAGAGTTGCTAATTGAGGTAACTAATCCTCCTCAGGCAAATTTTTGTTTTGATTTGTTTCAGGTAACTTTGAGGTCAAAGAACCTAAAGAGACCAGTTTTAATGCTTTCATCAGGCAAATCAATCATTCACTACCTTTCATTAAAAAAAAAAAATGTTCAGTGGGGCTCCTTGGAGGCTCAATTCATTGAGTGACCTACTCATGATTTCAACTAGGGTCATGATCTCAGGGTCATGAGATGGAGCCCTCCAAAGGGCTTAGTGCTCAATGGGGAGTCTTCTGGAGATTCTCACTCTTCCTCTGTCCCTCCCCCTGATCATGCACTCTCTCTCTCTAAGGTAGATTAAAAAAATCTTTAAAAAAAATGTTCACATCTTTTATCTCCTTTTCTCTTATCCTAGACTTGTTGATCTTCTGAGTTTAGAGTTTTCTTTTATTCCCCTTTTTGAGCATAATGATTAAGGGAGACTTCTGAAAGCTTTTAACCCACAATGTGTAACCAAAATTTCCTAAGATTCAACAATGTTTGATCATTTCATCACATTCATAGAAGAAGAAGAAGAAAAAAAAAGACAGCATTAAAGACAAAAAGGCAATTCTAATAAAACTTCCCCAAATCAGAGAACATAAAGATAGTAACCAAAGATATTTATGATTTAGCACCTGTGCAACTCTTCTAAGCAAAGCATGAGAAGAGGAACATTCTGATAGGAGTTTCAAACTAGTCTACATCCAGCAAATAACTCAAAGTCAATTCTCATTATGAAGTAAATCAAATACACTAAAGACTTGTTGGTTTTTGTTTTTCTTTTTAAAGATTTATTTATTTATTATAGGCAGAGAGAGAGAGAGAGAGAGAAAGAGAGGCAGAGACACAGGACAAGGAAGTAGCAGGCTCTATTCTGGGAGTCCGACGCAGGACTCGTCCCAGGACCCCAGGATCGCGCCCTGGGCCAAAGCCCAGTGCTAAACCGCTGAGCCACCCAGGGATCCCTGACTTGTTGGGTTTTAATGTGATTCTTCTTCTCCAGGTCTCTTGAAAGACAAAATGGGACATTTGTAAATTCTTTTTCACAAGTAATTATAATTGGATAATAAAAATAGTTGGTTACAAATTAATTCAAGATATTGCTGCAAATAAGTATAGTCTTTATTTTCTTACAACAGTACCTATATACTCATTTGTTTGTTGCAGTTTTAAGAAAATTGTAAAGTTAACATCCACTGAAAATATTATCTTTCAAGCATGATTGTTATGGAAAAGAAAACATAAAAACGGAATGTACAAATCCTTTTCTTTTCTATTTGGGGTTTGTGGCAGAAGTCATAAAAGGCTTTTAATTGTCAAAATGCATTACCTCACAATCACCATGATTCTGTAAACAAAAAATTCCTAATATCAATGTAAAATATATTTCTGTTTGCAATTTTATAACTAGATAACAAATGAAATCAATGGGTTAAAGTCTGTTACGTTAAAACCTTCTATTTGATAAAAAATAGGTTTTTTGCTCAAATATCCAAACTTGCATGTTTATGATCATGGTATAGAAATGACTAATCTGTCTTTCTAAATGAGATGTTAGTAATCAAACTCTGTGGCCAAATTTCTACCTCAATACAAAAACATTCCCACAAATAGTTGTATTTGGAGAGTCTGGAATTAAGAAATTTAAAATTTAAATATCCCTGATGAGGATTCAAATCATTGCATTTTAGAAAGCCCTTAGCTCTATGATGGCAAATTTAGCAAAACACATGAGAATCCTGTAAAATAGATTATTTATTGTGTCAGTGTTTTATTAGCTTAATAGATCCATTATTTAAAAGGGCTCCACTGCCTAATAAAATACATCCTATTTGGTACACATGATGCAGCTAATTAAGGAAATTGGCACACTGGTGTTGACTTCTGCTGGTACCTTAGGAATTGACATTTTACTCCTGTATACAATTTCCATGAATCATTTAGTACAGCCAATTGATTTTTTTATGTGGGCTGTTACCTAGAACTAGACAAACTACAAGGCTCAGGGCACAGTCCTCAAGATTGCCAAGTTTTTCCTGAGTTTTGATATTAATGACAAATTTAAGAGTTTCCCTATCAAGTTTCAAAAATTCATTGGAAACACAAAGCTCACTGAAATCTAATATGCTCACAGTCACAGTTACAGAAGGAAAAGAATACTAATGGGAGCCAATTAAAGGAATAGACACAGGGCAAAATCTGGGAGAGGCCAAATGTTGAGTTTCCACTTGTCCTTTTCCTGTGTACTCACAGATAGCATTACCTACTCTTAAATCTGATATAGGAGAATATGCACAGAATATTGCCAAGCAGGAAAACTCACTCAAATTTTTGTGTCCAGAGTTTTCACTGGGATTTAATTAAGCAGGTATGTTTGATTAGTCCCTCAATTGTGTCTGATGACTGATTCATTTTTTGTAATGCAAAGCCTCTGCTCTCCAAACACATGGTTGTTTTCTTAGGTGTGGCCAACTTTTACCCTAAGAGTATTGGGTGAGGACTAACCCAGGCCAAGCCACCTTTAGCATAAACTTCCAGATACTGTTTAGGGGGCCCATCATGAATAATAAAGACACTTTTTATTTCTCAGGAAATTCCCTTGTGTTTAGTGGTTATCTTGTCAGACCCTGAAAAAGAACCTGTTTGGGCAAATCTAAGTCCCTTAGTATACATTTTTTACTTTAATTCTCTTCCCTAACATAAGATCTATAAAGAAATAGCAATAATATAAATGACAACATATTGCAATAACATCACAATCATATTGGGATCTCTTGTGTGACCACAGAGAATTTTTTAAACCTTCATTTGAATTTGCAGTTTTAACTTCTGAAATTTTCCTCAGATCCTGTTTTATGACTAGAAGACATATGCCTGTGTATAAAATATAAGAAAACATATAGCCTCATAATCAATAAAAAATGTACTGCTATTTTGTCAAGAGATAATTTGCTACCGTGTGAAGGCTAAGTATAAAATTGGATTATCTAATTAAAGAACTTTAGGAATCCAGAAAAACAGCAAAAGAAATAAGATAAAATATTAAAGTCTTAATTGAGTTATCATAGATTATGAGATGTATATAAACAAATTGTAGGATGCTACCAATGATATGCCTAGAATTAAGACTGAATATAACATGCACATTAAAGTGCTCTATGGGAGTGTCTGGGTGACTTAAGTCAGTTTAGCATCCAACTCATGGTTTTGGCTCAGGTCCTGATCTCAGTGTTGTGAGATGGCATTCTCTCAAATAAATATATTTTTAAAAAGTGCTCTATTTAAGGTTGTACCTACTTCTATTCTTTGGTATCTGAACAAAGATTAAAAAACTTAAAATACTATGATATGGAACAGGAGAAAAAAAAAAGAAATTAGGAAAAGTGGAAACAAAAATCTGACATTTGCTGAGTATTTACTAAGTGCCAAACTTTACCTAAAGACTCTCACTTTATTTCGTATAATAAGAGGCAATATTGTATGACAGGTAGTGTGTGGGTTAACAAACAAGACTGCCTGCATTCCAATCTTAATTTTCATAGAGCAAACAATTAATCTGTTGGTGGGTCCATGTCTTTCTATTTTGACAGAAGTTAAAACCAGTATCTAGTTCATAAGGTCATATGGATTGAATTGTGGCCTCCTAAAGTTTTGCTGATGTCCTAATTCTCAGTACTTATGAGTATAATCTTGTCTAGAAATATAGTCTTTGTAGAGGTAATTAATGTAAAATAAAATAGTTAAGATGGACTATAAACCAATATGTCTGCTATCGTCCTAAGAAGAGGAAAATGCCATATGAAGAGACATACATAAAAAATGCTGTAAAATCGGCAGCCTGGGTGGTCCAGCGGTTTAGCACCACCTTCGGCCCAGGGTATGATCCTGGAGACCTGGGATCGAGTCCCACGTCGGGATCCCTGCATGGAGCCTGCTTCTCCCTCTGCCTGTGTCTCTGCCTCTCTTTCTCTCTCTGTGTCTCCCATGAATAAATACATAAAATATTTCTTAAAAATTATGTAAAATTACAAAGGCAGAGGATGGAGCAATGTATCTCAAGCCATGGGATGGAAAAGATTGATAAACATCACCTATAGCTAGGAAGAGAAAAGAAAAGATACTACCCAGAATTTCAGAATGAGAATAGCCTTGCTGAAACCTTGATTTCAAACTTCTAATCTCTAGAATAGAAACATTTCTGTTGTTTTAAGCTATGTAATTTGAGGTACTTTGTTATGGCAGCTCTAGGGAACTAATACAGGATATTATTGAGTATATTAAAGGAGCATAGGGGTGTCTGAATGGCTCAGTCAGTTGAATGATTGACTCTTGGTTTCCACTCAGGTCATGGTCCTGAGATCAAGCCCAGATTGGGCTCTGGGGTCAGCTTGGAGTCTGTGTGAGATTCTCTCCCACTCCCTCTACCTCTCCCCTGCTCACGCGCACACACACATACACACACACTGCCTCTAAAATAAATAAATAAATAAATAAATAAATAAATAAATAAATAAATAATAAAATCTTCAAAACCATAAAGCAGCATACATTTTAAAAGAACTGAATATAATATCTAAAATTTAGAAAGCACTATGTAAACACTTACTGTGTTTGATCTTTACAAGCATGTAATAATTTTAAGAAAATATAAATCAACTGGAACATGACCTATTGACAATTAATCTAGAGATATTTTTTTTCTTGGACATTATCTGGAATATTAAGTTTCTGGATAGGAAGCCCAATGTGGTATTTTTCTACCTATATACACTAACAATTGACCAAGGAAGGCAACTCTACTCATTGTTCTTTATTTAGGGTTATAGTATTAATAAGTTACCAAAAATCAGATGTTCCATTAGATAATCAGTAAGTGAACAAATAATTAGAAATTTATATTTGAAAAGCTATATAAAAAACATTAGGAAGGAAAAAAATCAGGAAGGAAAGCAAAATAAGTTTATATGTAAATTCCATCAATACTACTATTAAAAATGCTTTATTTTCTGTGTAGTCACATCTATATACACATTTCCAGTTTAAGATTCACATCACAGGCTAAAATTATTTTTGGCACTTCTAAGTATGATAAAGAGATATTAAAGACCAAGATTACTTTCACCAATATTAATTAGACAGTATCCTTTTTTAAATAAACCCAGGAAACCACTATAATGTAGATTTAATCATTAATATCTTCCAAAATAAAATAATCTTCAGATAGCTCTGAAGAAGAAAATGTATTACACTTCTTTTTTTTATTTTTTATTTATTTATGATAGTCACAGAGAGAGAGAGAGAGAGAGAGAGAGAGAGGCAGAGACACAGGCAGAGGGAGAAGCAGGCTCCATGCACTGGGAGCCCGACATGGGGTTCGATCCCGGGTCTCCAGGATCGTGCCCTGGGCCATAGGCAGGCGCTAAACCGCTGCGCCACCCAGGGATCCCAACACTTCTTAAAAATTTTTTTTGTATACCTAGGCATTACACCTGAAGAGGTCTATTTAACAAAGAACATCCACGTTTGCCTATCATTTTATTAATGACCATGTGATGTCTGTTTTATGCAAAATAAACCATTGACACAAGTTCATTTCCTTTCTTTATTACACTGATATTCTCTTTTACTTCTAAAACACCATAGAATTCTATTGGACATATCTGCTTCTAGGGAAGTATTGATGAGAAATATAAAGATAGATGGACAGCATGTAAATTATACTTTCATATGAGCGCTTTGGTGTATATAAAAATCATTGTTATGCAGATGATGTGTTTTCTCAATGCTTACTTCCATTAGAATATTCACATATTCCTTCTTCTACAAGATGTTCCAAAATAACACATTGTATTAACTTTCTTTTTTTTTTAATTGTTTTTTTTTAATTTTTTTTATTTATCTATGATAGTCATACAGAGAGAGAGAGAGAGAGAGAGAGAGGCAGAGACACAGGCAGAGGGAGAAGCAGGCTCCATGCACTGGGAGCCTGATGTGGGATTCAATCCCGGGTCTCCAGGATCGCGCCCTGGGCCAAAGGCAGGCGCCAAACCGCTGCGCCACCCAGGGATCCCTGTATTAACTTTCATGAAACTATATTTAACAATGCCTGCTTTTGAAAACAAATTTAAATGGGGACAAAATTAGAACCAGTATAGATAGATCTTTGAACTTATATTACACTTTCTGTTTATTCTTTTAATTATTTTTTTATTGGAGTTCAATTTACCAACATATAGCATATCCCCCAGGGCTCATCCCGCCAAGAGCCCCCCTCAGTGCCCGTCACCAAGTTTCCCCAAACCCCTGCCCACCTCCCTTTACACTACCCCTTGTTCACTCCCCAGAGTTAGGAGTCTCTCATGTTGTTACCCTCTCTGATATTTCCCACTCATTTTCTCTCCTTTCCCCTTTATTCCCTTTCACTATTTTTTATATTCCCCAAATGAATGAGACCATATAATGTTTGTCCTTCCCTGACTGACTTACTGATTCACTCAGCATAATACCCTCCAGTTCCATCCATGTTGAAACAAATAGTGGGTATTTGTTGTTTCTAATGGCTGAGTAATATTCCATTGTATACATATACCACATCTTCTTTATCCATTCATCTTTCTTTTTTTTTAAGATTTTTTGTTTATTTTTCCATTCATCTTTTGATGGACACTGAGGCTCCTTCCACAGTTTGGGTATTGTGGACATTGCTGCTATAAACATTGGGGTGCAGGTGTCCTACCGTTTCACAGCATCTGTATCTTTGGGGTATATCCCCAGCGGTGCAATTGCTGGGTCATAGGGTAGCTCTATTTTTAACTCTTTGAGGAATTTCCACAGTTTTCCGGAGTGGCTGTACCAGTTCACATTCCCACCAACAGGGCAAGAGGGTTCCTCTTTCTCCACATTCTCTCCAACATTTGTTGTTTCCTGTCCTGCTAATTTTCCCCATTCTCACTGGTGGGAGGTGGGATTTCATTGTGGTTTTGATTTGTATTTCCCTGATGGCAAGTGATATGGACCATTTTCTCATGTGCTTGTTGGCTATGTCTATGTCTTCCTCTATGAAATTTCTGTTCATGTCTTTTGCCCATTTCATGATTGGGTTGTTTGTTTCTTTGGTGTTGAGTTTAATAAGTTCTTTATAGATATTGGATACTAGCCCTTTATCTGATATGCCATTTGCAAATATCTTCTCCCATTCTGTAGGTTGTCTTTTAGTTTTGTTGATTGCTTCCTCTGCTGTGCAGAAGCTTTCTACCTTGATTAAGTACCAATAGTTCATTTTTGCTTTTGTTTCCCTTGCCTTCATATATGTATCTTGTAAGAAGTTGCTGTGGCCAAGTTCAAAAGGGGGTTGCCTGTGTTCTCCTCTAGGATTTTGATGGATTCTTGTCTCACATTGAGATCTTTCATCCATTTTGAGTTTATCTTTGTGTATGGTGTAAGAGAATGGTCTAGTTTCATTCTTCTGCATACGGCTGTCCAATTTTCACAGCACCTTTAATTGAAGAGACTGTCCTTTTTCCAGTGGATGGTCTTTCCTGCTTTGTCAAGTATTAGTTGACCATAGAGTTGAGGGCCCATTTCTGGATTCTCTATTCTGTTCCATTGATCTATGTGTCTGTTTCTGTGCCAGTAACACACTGTCTTGATCATCACAGCTTTGAAGTACAACCTGAAATCTGTCATTGTGATGCCCCCAGCTCTGTTTTTTTGTTTGTTTGTTTGTTTTAATATTCCCCTGGCTATTCAGGGTCTTTTCTGATTCCACACAAATCTTAAGATGATTTGTTTCAACTCTCTGAAGAAAGTCCATGGTATTTTGATAGGGATTGCATTAAATGTGTAAATTGCCTGGTAGCATTGATATTTTCACAATTTTAATTCTTCTAATCCATGAGCATGGAAGATTTTTCTATCTCTTTGTGTCTTCCTCAATTTATTTCAGAAGTGTTCTGTAGTTTTTACGGTATAGATCTTTTACCCCTTTGGTTAGGTTTATTCCTAGGTATCTTATGCTTTTGGGTGCAATTGTAAATGGGATTGACTCCTTAATTTCTCTTTCTTCAGTCTCGTTGTTAGTATATAGAAATGCCACTGATTTCTGTGCATTGATTTTGTATCCCGCCACATGTTTAATGAACTGTTGGATCCTATTTGCTAGTATCTTGTTGAGGATTTTTGCACCTGTATTCATCAGGGATATTGGTCTATAATTCTCCTTTTTGGTGGGGTCTTTGGTTTTGGAATTAAGATGATGCTGGCCTCATAGAATGAGTTTGGAAGTATTCCATCCCTTTCTATCTTTCAGAACAGCTTTAGTAGAATAGGTATTGTTTCTTCTTTAAATGTTTGATAGAATTCCCCTGGGAAGCCATCTGGCCCTGGATTTTTATGTCTTGGGAGGTTTTTGATGACTGCTTCAATTTCTCCCTGATTATTGGCCTGTTCAGGTTTTTTATTTTTTCTTGTTCCAGTTTTGGTAGTTTGTGGTTTTCCAGAAATGCATCCATTTCTTCTAGATTGCCTAATTTATTGGTGTATACCTGCTCATAATATGTTTTTAAAATCATTTGTATTTCCTTGGTATTGGTTGTGATCTCTCCTTTTTCATTCATGATTTTATTAATTAGAGTCTTTTTTGTTTTAATAAGACTGGCTAATGGTTTATCTTATTAATTCTTTCAAAGAACCAACTCCAGGTTTTGTTGATCTGTTCTACAGTTCTTCTGGTCCCTATTTCATTGAGTTCTGCTCGAATCTTTATTTATTTTTTATGGGATCATTAAGCCCATTCACATTCAGAGTAATGTGAACTATTACTATTACTATTACTATTACTATTACTTTCAACTATTGAAAGATATGAATTTAATGTCATCATACTATTCAGTCCCTGTTTTTGTGGATTGTTTCTTCGGACTTCCTCTTTTACAGAGCCCCCCTTTATATTTCTTGCACAGGGCAGCCCGGGTGGCTCAGTGGTTTGGCGCAGCCTTCAGCCCAGGGCCTGATCCTGGAGACCCAGGATCGAATCTCACGTCGAGCTCCCTACATGGATCCTGCTTCTCCCTCTGCCTGTGTCTCTGCCTCTTTCTCTCTTTATGTCTCTCATGAATAAATAAATAAAATCTTAAAAAAATATTTCTTGCACAGCTGGTTTGGTGGTCACATATTCTTTCAGTTTCTGTCCATCTTGGAAACTCTTCATCTCTCCTTCTATTCTGAATGAGAGCCTTGCTGGATAGAGTATTCTTGGCTGTATGTTCTTCCCATTTAGGACCGTGAATATATCCTGCCAGCCCTTTCTGGTCTGCCAGGTCTCTGTGGAGAGGTCTGCTATTAATCTAATACTTCTTCCCATATAAGTTAGGGATCTCTGTCTCTTGCTGCTTTAAGGATTTTCTCTTTATCTTTGGAATTTGCAAGTTTCACTATCAAATGTTGGGATATTAAACGGTTTTTATCGATTTTAGGAGGGGATCTCTCTATCTCCTGGATCTGAATGCCTGTTTCCCTCCCCAAATTCAGGAAGTTCTCAGCTATGATTTGTTCAAATACACTTTCTTGTCCGCTGTCCCTTTCAGCACCCTCTGGAACCCCAATTAAATGTAGATTTTTCCTTCTGAGGCTGCCATTTATTTCCCTTAACCTTTCCTCATGTTCTTATGTTTTTCTCTTTTTTCTCAGCTTCCTTCCTTGTGATCAACTTGTCTTCTATGTCACTCACTCTTTATTCTACCTCATTAACCCTCATCGTTAGACCCTCCAGTTTGGATTGCATCTCATTTACATGATTTTTAATTTCAGCCTGATTCGATCTAAATTCTGCAGTCATGAAGTCTCTTGAATCTTTTATGCTTTTTTCCAGAGCCACCAGTAGCTTTATAATTGTGCTTCTGAATTGGTTTTCTGACATCAAATTGTAATCCAAATTCTGTAACTCTGTGGGAGAGAGGACTGTTTTTGATTCTTTCTTCTGTGGTGAGTTTATCTTTCTTTGTCATTTTGCCAGTGCTGAGGGGCTAAAAACAAGTTGTACTGGAAAATGGGAGGAAAAAAAAAAGAGAGAGAGAGAGAGAGAAAGGGGGGGAAAACAAACAAACAAACAAAAAAAAAAACACCAAAAAACAAAAACAAAAACAAAAACAAAAGAAGGAGAGATATCCTCTGGTTCTATATACTGTGAATATCACGACTTCCCCTGGAGCTTTCCAGTGCTGCTTGGCCAAGAACTTGCTCCTCCCCTGTCCTTCCAGCTGGTCTTCTGGGGGAGGAGCCTGCTGTGCTGATTCTTAGGTGTGTGCACCTGGGGAGCTGCCGTCCCCTGCTGGATGCACAGCTCAGTTGGAGCTGTTTATCCTGCGAGGCCCCTATTCCCTGGTGGCCCCAATCCTCCCAGGCACAGGGTGACACCAGGAGGAACAACAACACTGTTGGTGGCCAGCTCTCCAGTCCTGGAGTCAGCTCCTGCAGTAACTACTGCAGCTCGCAGTCCCCAGGGGCCTGGATGCTCCCAGGGGTGGCGGGGTGCTAATCCGCACAGCTTGGGCTGCCCATTGGCAGGAGCATCCTGTCTGTCCTGTGTCCTCCCTGACTCTGCCTGTCTCCAGGGGAGTGCAGGATCCTGGACTGGTTCCCCCAGCACCCTGGGATCCAGGGCCTGGGCCTCTGGAATCACTCCCAGGGCCACGCAGCTGCCTCTGCACGGGGAGCCACCGCCTGAGCTGCTCCCGAGGCTCCCCCCGGTGTGCCCCAGCGTTTGGCCCACAGAGTGTGGTGCGCTCTCCCCTGGGCTCACTTCCTCTCTTATAGAACCTGGGAGACTGGAGGCTCCACTGCCCTCCTGGGATCCTGCCCGAGTTCCCTGAGAGTGCCTTTCTGTCTGGGAAGATTGTTAAAGTTCCTGCTTCTCCGGGGCTGGGCCTTCCTGTCCTGGAGGCTCTCACTGCCTGACCTTAGCCCAGCTCCTCGCTGGGCCCCTCCCCACTGGATTCTTTTAATTAATTAATTCATTCATTCATTTATTTATTTTTCCATCTTCCTACCTTGTTAGAAGCGTCAACTGTTCTCTCCGTAGCGTTGCAGGTGTTCTCTCTTTAAATCTCAGGCCAAGGGATCCCTGGGTGGCGCAGCGGTTTGGCACCTGCCTTTGGTCCAGGGCCAGATCCTGGAGACGCAGGATCGAATCCCATGTCGGGCTCCCGGTGCATGGAGCCTGCTTCTCCCTCTGCCTGTGTCTCTGCCTCTCTCTCTCTCTCTCTCTCTGTGACTATCATAAATAAATTTAAAAAAATTAAAAAAAAATCTCAGGCCGAATTCATAGGTTTTCAGGATGATTTAAAAGTTATCCAGGTAAGTTGGTGGGGGGGCAGGTGACTTGGGGACCCTACTCTTCTGCCATCTTGCCTCGCCCCTTTTCTATCTATTCTTAAATAAATCTTTCCTGACAAGAAGTAGAAGTTTTTATACTATTCTTATTTGATGCAATTACATTTAAGATAGTTATTAAAGCAGTATTTTATTTGAGTTCGTGGCTACAGGTAAGAAATACTACCAAGTTTTCTCTCTAGAAAAATTACTGAAGCACATACTATGAAATATTTTCTTGTCAGGGTAGTATAGATTGTGTTCTATTGGTAATACTTCACATTTTCTATTTATTTAATTTTCTAGGTAAATTTGTTTAAAATGAAAAATCTGAGTATATCAGCTCATACAGTTCATTTCTATTCAGGGGTTGCTTAGGTTACAAGTAACAAGATCTGTTCTAGGAAAGAGTTTATAAAGGGGAAAGTCCACCTATCAAACTAATTTGGCTAAAATTAACATGATTTCATCCTGTTAGGAATTAAAAACAAAAATGTTTGAGTCTTATAACAGTCATAAGTTTTATTTAGTCATTCAAGGTGTTTTAGTTTGTTGTGTACATTTACATAGGTATTAGCAATATTCCTTAGCCTTGATCCAGAATATTTTCTTTTATACACTTTATAGGTAAAAGTTTCTGTTTTATTACTTTGTATATTAGAATTTTTAATACATTTTTCAAAATATTCCATGACATTTGCCAGAGAAAAATCCTGAAGAGTATTTAGCTAATCATGTATTATTTTTAGAATATGTAGTATACTTCCCACTAGTATAATATATATATATATATATATATATATATATATATATGATATACTTTCTTTAAGATTAATTTCTTTAAAATTCACTTTGATTTTCCAGTAATAGTTCCCATGTTTCTAGGAAAATACACATCTTAATATAAACAAAAACAAAATAAATTCAGAAGAGATGTCAGGTAATTCAAGATGCCAGCTAACTCAAGATATAGGTTTAGGAAAAAGTACCTCATTTCTAAACTTTTTGTTTTGTGTGTATATAGTGTTATGACTGTTATTTTTAAATTCATTTTTATCTTCAGGCTGAAGCTCTAGACATTGTGAAGCAAGATATCAGAGGGAAGCATCTGGAAAACTAGCGAACTAACTCACCTATAAAAACTCAAGTATCTTTTGGAAATATTCTCACTTTTCATATAGCATCCTCTTCCCCTCATCCCATGAGATGGAGTCATGTGATCAGTCCTTCTATGTTCTCTGATTCTCATGCCCCTAACAAACTATGAATATTTTTCCCACTTTAGGATACTCTTTTATTTTAATAGTTAATTATTTGAATCATTTCAGGGATATTAAATTTTAAATATTTATTAAATATAGAATTGTTAATGTGAATCTTTGCAGAAATGCCTTATGTTTTGAAGTAAAATTACAATTTTTCTATTCAAGAAAATAGAAATTTTTTTTCAGATTTCATTAGAATTCTCCCTAAAAATTTGCCCCAGAGCCTCTGTCACTTTTTACCAGAGTGTAAATATACAAACTGTATTTATTTTTGTAGTTAAGTGAAGGAGGGAATGCAATTTTGGATATTGTTCAAAGAACAATTTAGCTTATTTAAAAAATTAGTATGTAAAAGACAAGCTATTATTTTATTAACACAAAAAAATTGAGTTTTTAAAGTTAGAGCAAACTGAATTTGAGTGGATCTCTGACTACAAACAAGATTTATGGCAGTGCTGGCCATCCTCTTAGACCCATCATGATTCTAACTAACATCAGATAATATTAGAAGTAACTGCAAAAGAGATATGCAAACCTGATTCTTTGGCAGAAAAAAAAAATGGTGACTCAGTGAAGGTTTCTTGAGTTTTGGATCTGAAAGCACCAGAGGCAGCTACCCATTGAAGCTGATATGAAAGACAACTTGTACCTTATAACTGGCAGTTGGTTGAAACTGTTCCCACTAACTTAAGACATTGGATGACTATAAGGGCACAAATATTAATAACACTTTTTGTGTTACAAAAGGCATTTAGATAGGAAGAAGACAACACAAAATATCATACAGTTCACCCATACATTAGAAAAGGATGCTAAGATAAGCATGCTAAGAACATGCTAAGGGTGTTCACTGAGGGTGTTCACCATATTTACAACCAAATTGCTTCCTCACATATGGGGCAGATGCCTCATACCTGCTTACATGCTTATATACTTACATGCTTTGATTCACTCCCAAGCAAGATAAAGCAGGTCATTTGGATCAACTGCATTTTCATCTTGTCAATGCAACACTTTCTATCAGTTTCTGGGGAGTATGAATTTAATATAACTGTAAATAGAGCCCATGGTTGTGAATCTACTTGTATACTTTGTCACTGTAAAGTTGCTTTCCTGGTTAAAAGACTCTATTGTGATATATGAATTCAATAAACCATAAGTCCTTACATAATGATGCAACCTGAACCCTGAGGAAAGAAAAGCAAATCTAAACCTGAAGAGCATATCTATTCTTTGGAAAGTAAAGCATTGTTCTTTCTAGAGGACGAATGTAGTCAACTTGCCATCAAATAGTCAATCAATTTCCTGAAAATTATACTATTAGTACTATACCAGGAATTAAGACTGGCTCTTTCTTATTGGAAATTTTGATATTCAAGCCAAAAATAACTAGATTGGCCTTAACATGTCAGAATTCATGATGCTGGTTCCATGTATAACTTAACTTATGCAAGTATGATTTCCTCATTTGTGTCTGCATCATGGCAGCAGTGAGGTGGCTGTTGATAAAGACTTTTTAACATCAACTGGCTAACTATTTTATGTTTTCTGATGGATATTAGCATGAAAGACAAAGATTCCCACACTTTGTGCCTACTTGCATCTATCCACCTACTTATCTTTCATTCAAAACTCATTATCCCTGATTCCAATGGTTTGTAGCTGAGTCTGCTCAATTTTATAGTTTGTTATACCCAGAAGGAATTAGTTCATGACTGGTAGTTCCAGATACTCAGTGATTCCAGTTCTAAGGTCAAGTAAATTATCTTTGTCAGAACTAGAACCAAGGAAGAAAATATTTTTCAAATGATATATAGATCTGCTAAAGGCATGACCTTGCTCCAGAATTGCAGGGCACTGTGTAGTTAGTATCTATCTATATCCTACCGGGGCTTACCATAGCTCTATACTTCATCCTTTTTCCATTGAAGACATCTTCAATAACAGTGTCTACTGGTTTGTGGTTGGGTTATGGAGCTAAAATAAGACTTTCCTCATAGCAGTTTTATTGTTAGAACTTCTCTGTTGGTGTCAGTAGAGCACCCATACCCCATACTTTCTTATAAGTGTTCTAGGTATGGGACAAAATTCAAAAGGAGAGGGAGCCCTGGGTGGCACAGTGGTTTGGCGCCTGCCTTTGGCCCAGGGCGCGATCCTGGAGACCCGGGATCGAATCCCACGTCGGGCTCCCGGTGCATGGAGCCTGCTTCTCCCTCTACCTGTGTCTCTGCCTCTCTCTCTCTCTCTCTCTCTCTCTCTGTGACTATCATAAATAAATTTTAAAAAAATTAAAAAAAAAAAAAAACAAAAGGAGAGAGATGGGGCTTGAAGGTTGTCAGTGGCCAACATCAAACACTGTCAAATTAGTTATTATATTCACTTAGCAGATGGAACTCAGAATTTACTAGACAGAGACCTATAGTCACCACCTTATTCACTGGGGCCCTGTAAAACATAAAGGAAATGAAAGGTCATTTTTCTGGAGATTTTATAGTAATTTGAATTGATGTATGCTTGTCAAACATTATTTTAGTATCTCTTTCATAGCTCTGTAGTAAAACAAGGAATTTGTAAATTCATTTATTGAAAGCAGTAGTATTCTAGCATGAGAAAATTTGGGGAAGCTGAGTCAAAGCCCTCAACACCAATTGGCTGGCAAAGAAAATGAATTCAGCCTTAGAAAAATTACTTTTTCAATTAAATGTCTTTATTAAAATGAATACAATATTCCACAACCTATGGATGATTTACAAAAGTGAGAAATTAAGCTAGTAAAAGAATACAGATCTGTGAAAGGATCTGATAATACCCAAATGCTTTGTAGAGGAGATTTTTTTCCTCCATTGGATGACCCATATTTTGGTAGTCATTGTGTATTGATAAGTTAATTCTTAGTGTGAGATATTTCAGAAAATGATCTTAATTCATAGTTAAATATTCAAATACTGCAAGGGAATATGGGCAGTAAGGCATTTACTGATGTCAGAAGATCAACTGGAAATGAAGGAGTTAAGATAGCTGGGTTGTGATCCATTTCTCCCCAATTACTTTGGGCTGAGTTTTTTAGGTAAAGAAAAAAGAAAGCAAATATCTCAGTCTGATACTATTAAAAAATGCTAATTGAACCTCTGGACAAATAGACCAATAAAGTTTGCTAGCAGAATATTCCAATCTATGGAAAGCTTTGAGTAATGATTTTCTTATTTTAGGATCATTTATGATATATAAACCTATAATATTTGAATTTTTAAGACACGGCTCCTTGAAGTATACCACATAAATAAATAACTATCTGGTATAAAAACAACAAAAAGGATGTTTAAGAACTTAAAGATCCCTGCTGGGCAAGGTGACCTACTGTCCTTATTTAAAGACCTTGCTTACTTTGGGCCAGATAACATGTTAGAGGTGGGAAGGAGGAACTTGTAGAGCCAGTGGAATGTCCTCTCTCTGCATCTTTGCTTGAAACTTTATAATTTTTAGTAAAGCTTCCTTCTGGGAAATGAAAACAACTCTGATTTGTATGATTCTAATGACACTAGCAGATTTTTGTGTTAACTCAGTATTCATACTTCTAAGTACTTTGCTGAAATTGATTTAATGATACATTAATTTTTTAAAGATTTTATTTATTTATCCATGAGAGACACACAAAGAGAAAGAGGCAGACACATAGGCAGAGGGAGAAGAAGGCTCCACTCAGGGAGCCTGAGGCAGGACTCAATCCCAGGTTGCCAGGATCTTGCCCTGGGCTGAAGGCAGCGCTAAACCACTGACAACCCCCCTCCCCCCAGCTGCCCATGATTTGATGATACAGGTCTCCATGATAGAGTAGTGGTTTGTGTCACTTGATGCCTGGAACAAAGCCTGAGATTTTATTGTTATTCAGGGGGCTCAGGGAACAGTGGCCTGGGATCTTGCTTAATAAGGGGAGATGTAGGCAACTCTATTGAGTTCTGTTGACAGTGGTACAAATGAAAATGGAGTGGACCTAGGGGGTAATGTGCTTCCCTTTTTGCACAGGTGAGACAATGTTCCCTTGTACTGGCAGGGTTGGCTGGTTAGGAGACAGTGGCTGGGAAGTTGGGGATGGTGAGAGACTAGAGGATGGAATGGAGTTTCATTCTAGAACTTCAACACAAAATCAAGATTCTGTTGGCCTTTTTAGCCCCCAACAGGTGAAAATGGTGTTTTGCAAACTCTACTTGCTTTTCCATTGTACAAGAGATCCTAATTACCTGAAAAGCACAGGGATGAAAGATTATCAGCAGATAAAAAAAATTTAAAGCTCACTTGAGAAGACTCAGGAACCTGAATGGAGAAGCCAAGGTAAATGTTCAGAATAGTCAGTTTCCAATTATGAGAAGAAATGCCAGAGAAGCCAATTTTAATTCTAAACCAAATTTTAATTCTAAACCAAATTCTAATAAGAATATTTAAGAAGTTAAACTTAAGGTAAGAAAAAGACTTTCTGAAATTTGAAAACAGTAAATTTAACATTAAAAACTATAGCAGATTAAATGAAGATAGGAAAGTTGAAAAATCTGATTCATTAGGATTAGTGTTTAAAGATTTTATGCTCACATATGCCCCCTAATTTTTCTGAAAACTCTGTACCTTCTTGCAGATTTTTAAGGTAATATCCCAAACTAACTGCACTATGTTTTAAAAGTTGCAAATAAATGGTACCGTTTTAGTATATTGTAAAGAGTGACTTTAGAAAATAAAATGTTCATACCACTCATTTATAACAAAACAAATAAAGGGGAGCCTGGGTGGCTCAGTCAATTAAGTGTCCAACTTTTGGTTTTGGCTCAGGTCACGATCTCATGGGTCATGGGATCCCCCTCCGCCACAGGCTCCTCGCTGGGCAGGACGTCTTCTTGAAAGAGTCTCTCCCTCTGCCCCTCCCCCATTCAACTCTCAGAGAATTTCATACCAATGTAAGATATTTCATAATTATAATTATTTTTGGTATGGTTCTGTAATATTTCTTTGCTAATAGGTATACATACAAAGTGAAATTTTATTATTTTTTATCCTTGTTCCCATAAGGTTTTATGTATTAAAAACATTATTTTGGCTTTAGGTACTATTTTGGTTATTATGACAGGCTACTAATCATAGAAGAAGTATATTACTCATTTTATATATATTAATAATATCAAAACTTAGAAGTGGGACACCTGGGTGGCTCAGCGGGTTAGCGCCTGCCTTCAGCCCAGGGCATGATCCTGGGGTCGCAGGATCGAGTCCCACATTGGTCTCCCTGCATGGAGCTTGCTTCTCCCTCTGCCTGTGTCTCTGCTTCTCTCTCTGTGTCTCTCATGAATGGATAAATAAAATCTTAAAAAAAAAAAACCTTAAAAGTAATGTAAATGTATACCACTTACACAGGTAAATGGGCCTTAATACTCAATAGTTTAGCTTCATATGACTATCATTTATTGCTTGTGTAAGACAGGATTAAACATTGAGTCTATTCCTTTTTTTTTCTATTCCTAATTTCAGTTCATACTGATATGACATTGAGAAATGTTGTTTATCATAAATAGGTGCACACAAATGGTGTGAACTTCACTGTGCAATGTCATTCAGTAATATGCCAAATATTGTACAGTGCCATTTCATTAAACATTATCCATAATAGCTATTCCTTGGACAAATCATTTAGATCTTTTTTTCTGTCATATTGGAAACAAAGAACTGGAAATATTTTATGTGCAAAAGAATTTATTTCCCAGTCGTTAGACACATTGACTAAACAATATTGTTCAGGAATAAACAGTGAAATTGGAAACTGAAAGGCAGAAAAGAGTGATAAAAATTGGGATGATGTTTTCCCCAAGATAATGAAAATGGTTATGGTCAGGTTGAGGAATGCCAGGAGATTCCAGAAAGAAGAGCCATAAGTAGATAAATTATTGTTATTCCATAAAAATGTACATACATGTATATACACACATGTGTATGTGTGTGTATAGATATATGTAATGTTGGAGTAAAATAGAAATTTAAAAAATAAAAATAATTCAGGCTAAAATTAGTACTAAGAGAATTAAAGTAATACATTTCTGAAGTATAAGGGGGTGAGTGTCAGCAGAGGACACACATATTTGGTTTTAAAAATTGCAAAGTTTTGCAGACTTTTCAATATTGAACATATTAGGGCAATTTTAAAATCAAATAATAATATCCGCCCTAAGTATAATGTATTTCAGCTACTATCCAAATATAACCAAGTTTCTACTGAAGAAATCTGTTTATATTTCTGCAAATTGAGGGCATGACATCAGACAAATTAGATATGGTAAGTTATAAAAGAAACTATTACAAAAATATACTTTATACATCAAGGAAATGTGCTTGCATAAAGACAATTTTCATAGAAAATGTGAAATTCTCTATTTGTCAGCAGAGTCAACAGACTTTTTTTTTTCCATCTAGATAAAGAAGATCATCTCATATAATGGAACTACCTGCAAAAAATTATCTTCATTCACCGACCCCATCTGAAACATTGTACATCTTTTTCTGGGCCAGGGACTTTGAGATGATTATAGAGGAAATTATAAAATAATACATCATTAATAGTGCACTACAGTTTGTTATCAGAGCTATTCTGGCTCTAAGATAATGAAAGACCATCAGGAAAGTTTTGCTAAGAAGAAAGCGTAAGAAAGTTTTTGAACAAGGAAGGAAGAAAACCCCAAGCTTCTAAGTACAGTAGATTTGTTTCAAGCCCAGAATCCAGCACAAAGCAGTTGTTATGTGCTGAGAAGCCCCAGTAGCTTCCTAAGCCTCTGTGTCTCTCCATGTGCAACATGGGTTTTGTGAGATTTAAAAGCAATGATACACGCTAAGCACTTACAAAGTGCTTTCACTAACAGTATTACTTCAGAGAGCTGGAAAGCATCCCAGACAAGCATAGAATATTTGGGAAGGGACAGATAAATGATGTTAATTTCAATATTAACATTAATATTTTTGAAACCTTTTTCTTAAAGTGCAGCATACATAAATTAAAATGCATACATGTAAAAAAAAATAAAAATAAATAAAATGCATACATGCTTGCTCAGTGAAATTTTATAAAATAAATGCACCCATATAACTATCATTCTTGAAAATATTGGCCTTAATTAAGACTTCAGTGTTTCACTTTTTCCCAACACGGAAGCCACCATAGATGAGTATCATCGGTTTTAAACTTTATAATATTGAAAGCATAGGAATGTGGTACTCATAAGCTGTAAGAGCCTCATGGCTCACTCTTATTCCATGAGAGTCATCTATGTTGTTAGGGAGTTATAGTTTTGTTTTTTTCATATTTGTATCACAGTTCTGTCCAACTGTAAATAATGTGAACCACATATGATGTAATTTTAAATTTTCTAATAATCACATCAAATCAAATAAAAAAGGCACAAGTAAATAAAGTTAAATTTATAAATGAATCTTATTTATTCCAATATATCTAAATGCTATTATTTTAGCATGGAACCAATATAAAAATTATGGAGTCTTATATTTTTTTCACTAAATCTTAAAAAGCCACTGTGTTTTACAATTATAGCATATCTCAAATCTAATTAGCTTAGATTTCAAGTGTTTAGTAGCCACATGTGGCTAGTGGCTGCTGTTTTAGACATTTGTGCTGTTTAATTCTCTTATAATGATTTATTTGTCCTTTCAACCATTAATTATTATGTACATTCTCTCTAGTTTGGGGCTAATATTATTAATGCTTCTTTGAAAATTCTAATACATATTTCTGGTACTCATCTGTCTGCATTTCCATCTCATAGGTATGCAGGACTGGAATTACTGAATTTTAGACTATGACTATGCATACGTGCAATTTCATAAATTATAGGGAAATAATTTCCCATAGTGGTTGTTCCAATTTACCTTCCTGGCAGTCTTGTACAAAAGTCCAGTTATATCATATGCTCTCAGATAATTTGCATTAGTATTTCTTTTTAATATTTTAGTCACAGAGACTGTGTACCACTTTAAATTGCATTTTCTTGATGAAAAATTGCACTTATGTGTTTATTAGTCATTTTGATATCTTTTTGTGTGTGATGTGTGCATTCTGATTTTTGTCTATCTTAAAAACTAGCTTGACTATCTTTAGTTATTTACCTAAATGAATTTTTTAATATATTTCTATATACATTTTGGATACACACACACATATAATAGTTAAAGGCTTTGCTTTACAAGATACCAAGACTTAGTATAAGTCTGTAGTCATTGAAGCAAAAGGGCAGAGAGGATTAAATGGAGTAGGACAGAATAAGGAGTTCTGGAACAATCTCACATGTATGCAGTTATCTGATATAAACAGCAACATATCACTGCAGTGCAGGTGGGGGAGGAAGATGCCATTTTCAGTAAATAATACTGGATAACTGAATAAGCCAAATAGACTTCTGGGTATCAGTATAAAAGAAGAAAATTTCCTCAGTGACATCATACACAATAATAAACTCTAAATAAATTGTAGGCCCATGTAGAAAAACTGAAATAGTAAACCTTTTAAAAGAACCCGAGATAGGAGCACTTGGGTGGCTCATTCAGTTAAGCATCTGCCTTCAGCTCAGGTCATGATCCCAGGGTTCTGAGATCGAGACCCACGTTGGGCTCCCTGCTCAGCAGAGAGTCTGCTCCTCCCTCTTCCCTCTGGTTGTGCTCTCTCTCTCTTTCTCTCTCACTCACTGTCTCTCAAATAAATAAATAAAATCTTCAAAAAGAAAGAACATAAGCTAATACTTTAATAACATTTGTATGGACAAAAACGCCAGGGCCACAGGAAATGTGGATTGAATGTCAACATTTTTCGTGACACATGTTTACTTTTATCTGAGTTGATTGCTAATTTGTGATAAAGTGTTATACAGATTGTGTAACTTATTGAACCCATCATTAATAGATAATGAAGCCAGATACTTAAATATGTAATAGAGTCTAACATGAAAAGTCAGTGTCTTTTCTGCCCTTTGACCACACTTACCCAACGAACCTTCCTAGAAGTAATCATCATTATCCTTTTCTTGGGTTTCTTTCAGAGATATAAGGGGAACTCTGGATCTTTACCTCATTTTTGTTTCACTGCTTACCTTGGAGCATAGTTTCCATCAAGAATACAATACCAGATGTTAAATAATTTAAATTACATACAGAATATTGGGGCCTCCTCTTCATCAGAATTATGAATACATTCTCTTCCTTTGGCTTCTTTGCAAGTTCAAGTATGTCCACTTTTAATTATGGTGATATTATGCCTTATTTAGATCCAAAGGTGTGGGGAAGAGAAATAAGACCAGAAGACAATGAGATTCCCTCAAGGTGACAATTTATGAAAGATTATACATAAATATTTCCAGAATTCCCAGTTCCTGACAGGGCCTTAAAGGGTTTTGTTTTATTTTGTTTTGTTTTTTAAGGTTTTATTTATTTATTTGAGAGAGAGAGTAGGGGAGAAGCAGAGGGAGAGAGACAAGGAGACTCCATGCTAAGTGCAGAGCTTGACACAGGGGTCGATCTCACCAACCTTGAGATCATGACCTGGGCTGGTATCAAGGGTAGGATGTTCAATCAACTGAACCACCCAGGCGCCCCACAGGTCCTTAAGTTTTCTTCTTCTTAGTGGAGGTATACCCTGTCATTCAGATGTATTATTTTTTTAAAATCTTTTCTTTAAAAAAAAACCTATTTATTTATGATAGTCACAGAGAGAGAGAGAGGCAGTGACACAGGCAGAGGGAGAAGCAGGCTCCATGCACCAGGAGCCCGACGTGGGATTCGATCCCTGGTCTCCAGGATCACACCCTGGGCCAAAGGCAGACGCCAAACCACTGCGCCACCGAGGGATCCCCAGATGTATTATTTTATAAGTACTATAGAACACTTGCCACTAACATTATACTTGATGTCAAAATACATGGATGTAAAGAATCCTCTACTTTATAAAATGTCACGGTGAGTGGTATAGACAAATCTGAAAGCTTATACTAGAAGCTATATTTAATTTAGAAGAGAATATAAAGAAAGTGCAAGAAAAAGTTTGCAGAGTTTTGATTTGAAGATTCTCAGGGGAGGAAGAAACACTTGGCCTGGTGCTTGAACAAGAAGTAGAAGGTATTTCAGTTGAAAATTAAGACAGGTTAAGCAGATGCACTAAATTGCAAAGAGGGGCTGCTCATCATTAATTTACACCTGTACTTCATCACTGAAACATTTATTGGTCAGCTTCTATATGCCAGTTTTTACATTAGACATCGAAGATGCAAAAGTGAATGATTACACAGGAGTCTCTAGCATAATGAAAAAGATAGTAATGCAAACAGTGATAGTAATGCAATTGTAATATTGTTTAGATATAAAAACCCAGTGCATCCTTGATGACCTTTAATAGTTGCTGTTAAAATATCAAACTCCAAAGATATTAAGTATTTGCTTTTAGGGTCTTCTTTGTCTGTTGCCTCCTATTTTTTTTTTAATTCCTCTGGTAGTATACTATATTGCAACCCTACCAGCCATGCTCCGTTTTACTCTGAGGTAGAGCAAAGGTTTATGGACACAGAATTCCTGCATGCATTGGAGAATTTTGATTAGATCCTTCTTGTCCAACTGAAAGTATCCAAACTGATGTAACTGAGAGCTTTGCAAAAAAGATACATAATTCTTTTGCAGAGGTCATCTGCTAGAATGTAAAATGGATGGCTGTACATATAGGACAGGTGAGACCTGATACAAGGACAAAAGTCTGTGACTCTCAGTTATGTGAGTCAGAGTGAGGTTCTGAAGCTTATTTAATAGAAAGATCTGGGGTCTGGAATCAAATACACCTGAGGTAAAGATCCTGAATTGTCTTTTAAAATTTAGACTCTTGAGAAAAAGTTTTCGCACTTATAAGATGAGCTTCTGATATTAATCTAAAGGCATTTAAGAATATATCAGTAAATTTCTTAGGATTATCCCTGTTCTTCAGTATCTACATCAGCATTTGCTTGAGATTTATTCTGAAAACATCTGAATATCTTGGGAAGACATAATTATGATGAAATTGGAAGGTATGAAGTTACATAAATTTCAATGATGTCATTTTCAGCACAAAAGACAGGTAAAATTATGGCACATGTCAAGTAAGTAAGCTGAAGGAGGTATGGGAGTGGAGTGGGACAAAAAGAGCAAGGCCATTCCAAAAAAGGAAGAGTAAAATATTTTCCAAGAACATACACTATTAAGCAAAGCAATGGAAGAAAGAATTTCACAATAGAAATGCAAATTCCTTTCTGGATGAAAGGAAATGGCAGCATCACAGTAACCTCCATCCTGGAACACACCTGATGAGTAAGCTGAAGCTTTTACTTTATGTCCTAAAATTAATTGTTTAATGCCATGAAGAAATCAACTAGCAAATCTGATATTGTAACTTGATTCTCTGATGATGGGCACTCTTAGATACTAGATTCTGCCTTATGGTGACAAAAGTTGATGGCATAGACAAAGGTCACTATTAAAGAATTATGTGGCTGAAATATAAAGGGTTATTCTATCTGCAAGTTCATGATAATTTTTTTCAATTACAGTGTAAAAAATAGTTACAGCTTCTAAAAACACAGCCCCAAGAAAAATGTACAAAGTTACCTAAGCTAGATAAGAGTAGGTTGTTTAAGTGATTGACTTTTCATAAGAACCTGTGGTAACTTTTTTTCTTTATTAAAGGCCAATGATTAATTTTAGGACATAACGAAGCCCTCAAAATAGGAATAGAAGCAAGTGTTAATCAATTTGGTA
The DNA here is from genome assembly GCF_018345385.1 of Vulpes lagopus. Taxonomy (NCBI): domain Eukaryota; kingdom Metazoa; phylum Chordata; class Mammalia; order Carnivora; family Canidae; genus Vulpes; species Vulpes lagopus. The sequence continues at coordinate 19,918,483 of NC_054843.1, read as the reverse complement.
AAGAAGTCATCTGTCATCTTGTACAACGATGTAGGGGGAGACATGGCTCATTGGGGAACCAAAAGAGCCAACATAATAGTGAGATTGCTATAATCATCATGTTTTCTTAGGGTGGATGGTGGTGAGGTAGGTGGGACTAGGTGTGGTTGTGTGTTGGCTGGGGAGCTCCGAGTTAAATTTAGTATTAGACTGCCATAATAGGATGATCATAGGTTTCTAGATATTTAGTATTTTAATTATTCTCTCTTTCTCTAAGTTTTTGTTGTTTGTTTTTATGTTTGCCATTTTTATAGTCCGGTTTTGTAATAAGTTATTACTACTCCCCTTTAGAATTGTATCAGAGGGAATAAATGAGGGTAGGCACAGCAGAGAAAGGAGAAAAAAAGAAATAAGGGAAGATTAACGTGGAATCATTTTGGATGGAAGGAGGAAAAGACAGATATTTTTATTAAATATCCCTAGTGCACATAAATTTAAAATATGGCTAATATATATCATGCCAATTATTTTTTTTCTATCATTCTTATGCTGGAAGAAATACAGTGAAGATTAGAGTAAAGCAAAATGAATTAACTTCTGTAGGCAATAAGGAGAAATATTGTGGAATGAATGAGTTCATAAAAATCCTCAGAATGCCTAATTTACTCAGCTCTACCTTAAGTAAGCATTGGAAAGATTTAGGTCAGGGTAAAAACACATTTTATCTTTTTATCAAAGCTCTTATTGGGATAACTAAAAAAGACTAAAATTAGATCCTCAGTGTCCTTCAAATGGAAAAAGAAATCAAATACATATGGAAACTTATATGTCCTTATAGTTAAATAGCCTTCAGTTTGATTGACAATTTAACATTATATATAAAAAGTAAATTTTAATTTATCAGCTGAGTATGCAGTGTTGGAAAATCTAATCATTTTGAGGAGTTCATATTTGCATAACAAAATTCATTAACCATAATTAACTAACCTTCAGAAAATTGTATTTTTAATTTCCTCCTGTCAAGATATCTGGAAAATTCAAAGTTGATAAGCATTGCATATAAGCAACTCCATTCGTATAGAAACTGGCAACACTAGATGGATGTAGGAGTCAAATCCTAAGTTAATTAAAAAGTTGTCAACTTATCACATTGTTTACTTGAAAACATATGGAGAAGTATTTTATACCATTTCTAAATAACAAAAAGTACATGTCATTTTTAAAGTAGTAAAATAACCTATTGATTAGTAATATTGTATCAACAATTTTCCCCTAAGTCTTTTTTATTTTGTAAACATCTGAGTTTTATAACTTAACAAAGCCTAAATTAAAATCTAATTATTTTAATGCTGAGGTTTTATGTATATATTCTGATATATATATGCATATATATATATCCACATATATCTTAATGACAAAATATATATGTGTGTGTGTATACACACACACAGATTAGGAATGCTCAGATGAATTTGTTCAGAAAAGTGAAACTAATTTATACTTTATAGGTTAATAAAATTCTACACTTGGGGTCATATTTTCGTTCTTTTTTTCAGGAAATTTTCCGAGCTATTTTCTGAGTTGTAGTAATTGTGGGAGATGTAGAAGGAACAATAATAGTAATAATCAATAAGATCTATCTATTTAAGAAGCTTGAGAAAAGCAGAAGAAAGTTAGTTGACAGAGATACTATGGCATTTTGCCAACAAATGAACAAATGACTATTAAACACCTGTAGAAGTCAGCTTGAAGTTTGGCCAGGCACTGGTTTTGGAAAAGGTTGATAGATGTCAGTCTGGTCAGAAGGGAAACTACTGGGATGAATATAGGGGCTATATTTTCTATAGGATGAACACCAATTGACATCTCCCGCACAAATTTAATTAAGTGTTATTGATAATGATAGTGTGCATTACTGTTGTACTATTGCATCTTGAATTCTGAATCCTCAGAATTATAAAATATTCTAGTCATTGATAGCCAATCAAAGTTGCACAATCCTATAGAATCCGTAATGTTGGAAGGTCCAGTGGTCAGTGCCAGGATACCACCAAAAGGACACCTATGCCTTTCTCTTGTCTATTTCTAAGTCTAGCAATGAAATGAGTACAATTGAATTAAAAATTACATTCTCAAGAACCTGTTTTTCCATCTCCATATATTCTTGGTTAATAGGGAATATTTATGCTTCTTGGGATTTGAAGGATATTTTTGTTTTGAATAAGAAAAAAAATAACAAAGCAGTCACAAAGATAATATACATTTTCCCCCAGTGTTATCAAGCACTGGTAAATGCTATATCTAGTCATTACAGTGCATAGTAACAAAAGCAGTAGTAGCAGGTGGCAGCATGAATTTAAATTACATCCAATGTTCTGTGGGACTGCAGGAGGTCTTCTCTATCAGTTTCTTGAGTGTGCATACGAGACACTCATAAGATTAAGTGCTGCAAACTACTCTAGCCATTTATGTCTTTCTATTTTACTAGAGTGCTCACTTTCTCTCAATATATGAGCCTTTTTCACTCATCGAAGCATTTTATAATCAAACTGACTACAGAAATCTAGGATCTTTGTTCTTTTTTTTTTTTTTAAGATTTTATTTATTTATGAGAGAAAGAGAGAGAGAGAGAGAGAGAGAGAGAGAGAGAGAGAGAGAGAGAGAGGCAGAGGGACAAGCAGGCTCCATGCAGGGAGCCTGACATGGGACTGGATCCTTGGTCTCCAGGATCACACCCTGGGCCAAAGGTGGCGCTAAACCGCTGAGCCACCGGGCTGCCCTAGGATCTTTGTTCTTAAAGATGAAAAATACAACAAAACAAAGTGACTTGTCTGTTAAGCCAATTCTAAGAAGGTTGGTGACAATATGGCATTTATGTATCTACATACAGAACACACACTCACTTATGATAATCTAACCTGATTTCACAAGCTGACCTTTGCAAAAAAAAAAAACAAACAAACAAACAAACAAAAAAACCCGCAATCACAAAATTTACATAAATTTTTTCAAGTTTCTACCTGATGTTATTTACCAGATTTTTAAAATATCAGATTTTTTTCTTTATGACATGCTTTAGAAAATGTAAAGAGGTCAAAACTTGTTAAGAGGACCAAATAATTTCTCCCACATGCTTCATTTATTCTGCTATTATTCATCTAGTTATTTGAGAAAGAAAGAATCTATTTGTACCCATATTCTGTAGATTTTACCTCCTGAAAATGACTCATTTTTCTATTTGTCTTCATCTTTGCCAAGCCTATCTTGATTGAAAACAATTTCATCTCTTGACAGTTTTCAATGATTTTGTCATTCATGAATTCATGAATGTAAAGTCATTAGGAGTTAAATTGCTGCTCATTCTTACAAAAATATCTTCAAAAATCCAATCTAATATTAATCTGTAGATTATAAACAAATGACAGAAATTATTAAATAATGTCACATGTCTAAGAAGTAAATTGCATGCAATATTATGTAAAGATAAAAAGGGAACTCTTTATAAACCAGAAATAAATAGGATATTAGAGGTCAATTATACTTCAATAAAAAAAATAAACATACAAAAGAGACTTAAGTCAGTATCAGAGACCATTATTTCTTGAACATGTTTTTAGAGAAAAATAATTATCTTATTATATAATTAATATTATTAGTATGATCATTATATGTATACTTTTTTAGGTTAACAGTTATGGTAAATTTATAAAATTTGATAGATTATACTTTCTCATATCAATAATGTTTTATTTCTACTTCCCCTCCATTGATCTTTCTTTTTCCTCCAATAACTTTATTTATTTTAATGGGTCATGGTAAGATTAATATAAGGTTGTTATGGGTAACTCACTTTATTAAAGGCCAATGAAATTATAACACAGAAAACAAAAACTCACAACTAAATATATCACTAAATTTCCAATCTATACACCTATAGGAAGTCCTGTACTCAATCTCTGAATCCTTGGGACTCCTATTACAGGGGAGTCACTGTCTCTTTTCATCCTCTTATTTCTAAAATTCTAGAGAATACTATAACTCTTGTCTTGGCAGCCTGTAAGGAGAAATGAAACCTTCCTTCATGTCATAAATTCCTTCATGTCCATCCACAGGAGAAGGTTTACTTGTTAAGTGGAGTAACTTACCATTTCATTACCTTGACCAGCCTATTTCCTTTGAAACTTGAAACTAATTAATTAAACTAAATTAAATTAGTTGAATTTTAAATTAAACCTAAGGATTTTAAATACACAAAAGTGAAACAGCATATTAACTATGTTCCTTTGCAAAATGCCTGTGATCCTCCAGTGACCCCTGGTGCAATGGATGCAATAATAACAATGAAGATGTAGAGATAGTTTCCTATAGGTTTGCAGAAAATATCAACCTGGTAAAAAAGGTTGCATGGACTGGTCCTACATGCTACTATAAAAGCTACTCACTCCACCAATAGAACTTAATTCTGAGAATCTGGGTTGGGTTGGATTTCATGTATTCTTTTCCTGTTATGACAAGGACCTATCACATTCTCAGCTCTGCATATCCCAAAACCTGCACCTCCAAATGTTGGCTGGATTGTCTATGCTTTGTTTCTGGTTAACACAATCTTTCTAAATAAATATCTACCAACAATGGATGCATTATGGAATAAAAATAAAATATTAAACTAAGAAAGAATGCAATAAAGTGTGACAAAATAATTATTATTTTCCATAATTTTAAGCTTTTAAAACAACCAGTCAAAAAATGCTTAATTTACCTTGAAAGAAAAGTATAGAGATAATTTACAGATAAAAAACAACTGTATAAACCAACAGAAGTTCCATTGATAATTAATGAAATGCAAATTACATACAGCAAATTATAGTGATAAGATTATATAATTTTCCGTCCTCCCAACTGGAAAAAATGAATAGAAAATAGAACTTGGTTATTGTAAAGGGAAGGAAATTTGATATTCTCAAAAATTGCTCATTGAAGGAAATATTGGTTAATCTTTTGAAAAAAAAACCTTAACAAGATCTATCAAGAACCTTGAAAAACTTTTTACTTGACTAAGCTTTTTCATCTGTTTATCCTGAGGAATAATCACACGCAAAAATATTACAATGTATATAAATCATAATTAGCCAAAATCTGATAAATATTTATTATAAAATAATGATAGCATAAAGTATTTTACAACTTTAAAAATCATTTCTTTGAGATGGGGCACTGGGTGATTAAGTCGGTTGAGTGTCTGACTCTTGGTTTTTGGCTCAGGTCATGATCTCAGAGTCATGAGTTTGAGCCTTTAATCCAGCTCTGCACTCAGTGTGGAGTCTGCTTGAGATTCTCTTTCTCTCCCTCTACCCCTCTCTCCACTTGTGCGTTCTCTCTCTCAAAATAAATAAATAAATAAATTAATTAATTAAAAATAAAATAAAAATAATTTCTTTGAAATAAATTTAGTAACAGATAATATTGATAGACTATAATTTTAAGTTTAAGTTTTGAAAACTACATTATCACTTCCCATCACATTTCCTCCTTTCCAGTATGATTTACTGTCCCTTACTATGCAACTTACAGGACCACACTAGAGAGAAATAATATTCTCTACCTCATTGCTAGGTTGACAATGTGATTTTCTTTGCCAGTAATAATGTGAGTGTAAACCATGTACATTACTAGCCAGCAAAGGTTTAAGAGTCATTATGTTTACACTGCTTCCTTATAATTTGACAGTGTGTATAAAAATTTTATATATATAAAAAATATATCACTATATATTTGCATATATATGAATATATATTTATATATCTAAATATATATCACTTCTTTATCCATTCATCATTTGATGGACATTTGGGTTGTTTCCAAATTTGGCTATTGTTGATAATGCTGCTATAAACATCAGGGTGGATGTGTCCCTTCAAATCAGTATTTTTGTATCCTTTGAGTAAATACCTAGTAGTGTAATTGCTGGGTCATAGGGTAGTTCTTTTTTTTAACGTTTGAGGAGCCTCCATACTGTTTTTCACAGTGGCTGCACCAGTTTGCATTCCCATCAATAGTGTTAAAGGGCTCCCCTTTCTACACATACTCACTGAGACATGTTGTTTCCTGTGTTGTTAGTTTTACCATCCTGACAGGTGTGAGGTGATATCTGATTGTAGTTTTGATTTGTGTTTTACTGATGATGAGTGATGCTGGGCATCTTTTCATGTGTCTGTTGGCCATTTGTATGTCTTCTTTGGAAAAATATCTGTTCATATGTTCCACCTATTTTTTTTAAGATTTTATTTATTTATTCATGAGACAGAGAGAGAGAGAGAGAGAGAGAGAGAGAGAGAGGCAGAGACACAGGCAGAAGGAGAGGCAGGCTCCATGCAGGGAGCCTGACGTGGGACTCAATCCCGGGACTCCAGGATCACACTCTGGGCCAAAGGCAGACACTAAACCGCTGAGCCACCCAGGGATTCCCTCTTCCGCCTATTTTTTACCTGGACTATTTGCTGTTTAGGTATTATGTCTTACGAGTTCTTTACATATTTGGATGCTAACCCTTTATCAGATATGTCATTTGCAAATACCTTCTTCCATCCTGTAGGTCACTTTTTAGATTTATTGATTGTCTCTTTCACTGTGTATAAGCTTTTCATTTTGATTTGATGAAATCCCAATAGTCTATTTTTGCTTTTGTTACCCTTGCCTAAGGAGAACATATCTATTAAGAAGTTTTTATGGCCAAGGTGAAAGAAGTTGCTACCTATATTTTCTTTCAGGATTTTGATAGTTCCTTGTCTCACATTTAGGTCTTTAATCCACTTCAAAACTTTTTTTGTGTGTCTATATGGTTTAAGAAAGTGGTCCGGTTTCATTTTTCTGAATGTTGCTGTCCAGTTCTCTCAACAGCATTTGTTGAAAAGACTGTCTTTTCTCCATTGGATACTCTGCTATTTCTTGAAATTAATTGACTATGTAGTTGTGGGTTCATTTCTGGGTTTTCTCTGTTCTATTTATCTATGTGTCTATTTTTGTGCCAATACCATACTTTTGATTTCTACAGCTTTGTAATATAACTTGTGGAAGTCTGGGATTGTGGTGCCTCCTGCTTTGCTTTGCTTTTTCAAGATTACTTTGGCTAGTCAGGGTCTTCTATGGTTCTGTACAAATTTTTCAAGCTCTGTGAAAAATGCTGGTGGTATTTTCATAGGGATTGAATTAAATGTGAATATTGCTTTGGGTACTAGAGAGATTTTAATGATATGTGTTCTTCCAACCCATGAGCATGAGATGTTTTTCCATTTCTTTGAGTCATCCTCAATTCTTTCATAAGTTTTCTATTGTTTTCAGCGAACTGATCTTTTACTTCTGTGGTTGGTTTTATTCCTAAGTATCTTATGGTTTTTGGTGCAAGATCAATTCCTTGATTTCTCTTTCTGCTGCTTCATTATTTGTGTATAGAAATGCAACAGATTTCTGTCTGTGGATGCATGCAACTTTATTGAATTTGTATATAAGTTCTAGCAGTTTTTTGTGTGTATGTGGAATCTTTCAGGTTTTCCCTACAGTATCATGTCATCCTCAGATAGTGAAAGTTTGACTTCTTCCTTGCTGATTTGGAGGCCTTTTATTTCTTTGTGTTGTTTCATTTCTGTGATTAGGACTTCAAGTACTATGTTAAATAACTGGTGACAGTGGACATTTCTGCTTTGTTCCTGCTCATAAAGGAAAAGCTCTCAGTTTTTCCCCATTGAAGATGATAACGAGTTTGTTTTTTTTCCCTATATGACCTTTATTATGTTATAGTATGTTCCTTCTAACCCTACTTTGCTGAACATTTTTATCATGAATAATGTTGTATTTTGTAAAATGCTTCTTCTGTATCTATTGAAAGAATCATATATTTCTTATTCTTTCTTTAATTAATGTAATGGATGACATTGAGATTTATTTGTGAATATTGAATCCCCCTTGCAGCCCAGGAATAAATCCCACTTGATTGTGGTAGTGGTGAATGATTCTTTTAATGTACTATTGGATTCTGATTCTAGTATTTTATTAAGACGTTTTGCATCCATGTTCATCAAGAATATTGGCCTGTAGTTCTCTTTTTGATGGTCTTTATCTGATTTTGAAATAAGGATAATGCTAGCTTCCTAGAATAAATTTGGAAGTTTTCCTTCCATTTTTTTTTTTTTTGAGTAGTTTGAGGAGAATAAGTATCAATTCTTTTTCAATTATTTTTTAAATGTTTGATAGAATTTGCCTGTGAAGCCATCTGGCCATGGTCTTTTGTTTGTTGGTAGATTTTTGATTACTGATTCAATTTCTTTGCTGGTGATTGATCTGTTTGTTTTCTCTTCTTCCTGTTTCAGTTTTAGTAGTTATATGTTTCTAGGAACTTATTCATTTCTTCTAGGTTGTCTGGTTTATGTGCATATAGTTTTTCATAGTATTCTCTTATAATTGTATATATTTCTGTGGCGTTGGTTATTATAACTCCTCTCTCATTTTTTTTTAATTTTTGTCTCTTTTTTGTTTTGTTTTGTTTTTCTTTTTGAAAGCTCTGACTGGGGGCTTATGAATTTTATTAATTTTTTCATTTACCCAGTTCCTGGTCTCATTGATCTGTTCTATTGTTCCTATTTGTTTGTTTGTTTTACTTTCTATAGCATTTATTTCTGCTCTAATCTTTGTTATTTCCCTCCTTCTGCTAGCTTTAGGCTTGTTTGTTGTTGTCTTTCTAGCCCCTGTACGCGTAAAGTTAGTGTATTTGAGATTTTTCTTGCTTCTTTAAGTAGGCCTATATTGCTATATACTCTTAGGACTGTTTTTGTTGCATCCTAAAGGTTTTAGACTGTTATGTTTACATTTTAATTTATTTCCATATATTTTTAAAATTTCTTCTTTGATTTCTTGGTTGACCCATTTATTATATGATAGTATGTTGTTTACCTCTATGTATTTGTGATCTTAACAAAATTTTTCTTGTGGTTGACTTCAAGTTTCATGACATTGTAACCAGAAAGTATGGTTGATATGATCTCAATCTTTTTGTACTTGTTGAGACCTGATTTGTGACAATATGTGGTCTATTCTGGAGAATGTCACATGTGCACTTGAAAAGAATGTGTATTCTGCTGCTTTAGGATGGAATGTTCTGAATATATATGTTAAGTCCATCTGATCCAGTCATTAAAAGCTACTGTTTCCTTGTTTATTTTCCGCTTAGCTTATTTGTCCATTGATGTGAGTGGATGTTAAAGTCTCCTACTATTATTGTATTATTATCAATGAGTTCTTTTATGTTTGCTATTGTTTTATATACTTGGGTGCTTCCATGTTGGTGATATAAATATTTCCAAATGCTAGACCTTCTTGTTGGAGAGTTCCCTTCATCTCTTGTTGCAGTCTTTTGTTTAACATTTAGGTTGTCTGATATAAGTATTGGTAATCTGGCTTTCTTTTGATATTCTTTATGTGATACATGTTTCTCTATCCCTCACTTTCAATCTGCAGTTGTCCGTAAATCTAAAACAAGTCTCTCATAGGCAATATATAGATAAACATATGTCTATATTTATCTATTCGGACACTCTATGTCTTTTGTTTGGAATATTTAATCCATTTACATTTAGAGTAATTATTGATAAGTATGTATTTGTTGCTGTCTCATTACTTGTTTTGTCATTGTTTCTGGAGATTTTCTCTGTTCTTTTCTTGTCTTTGTCGCTTTTGGGTTTTCCTTTCCACTCAAAGAATCCCCTTTAATATTTCTTGCAGGGCTGTTTTAGTGGTCACAAATTCTTTTAGTTTTTGTTTGTCAGAAACTCTTTATCTGTTCTTCTATTCCAAACAATAGCTAGCCTTGCTGGATTTAATATTCTTAGCTGTAGAATTTTCTCATTCAGCATATTAAATATATCATGCCACTGCTTTCTGGTCTAGCTTGCCAAATTTCTGTTGTGAGATCTGCAGCTGATCTTATGGGTCTTCCCTTATAAGTTGTGGACTTTTTTGTTTTGCTGATTTTAAGATTTTTTTTTCTTTATCAATATATTTTGCAAATTTAATTATAATGTGCCTTGGTGTTGGCTTGCTTTTGTTGATTTTGATGGGAGTTCTCTGTGCCGCCTGGATCTGGATTTTTGTTTTTTTTTTTTCCTTCCCCAGCTTAGTAAAATTTTCAGCTACATTTTCTCAAATAAATTTTCCATCCTCTATTTTCTCTCTTCTTCCCAGTCTCTCTGGGACTCCTATAATACAAATGTTATTATATTTGATGGAGTCACTGAGTTTGCTAAGTCTATTCTCATATTTCATAATTATTCTTTCTTTTGTTCAGCTTCATTATTTTCCATTATTTTGTCCTCTAATCACTTATTCATTTCTCTACTTCTTTCAGCCTAGTATTCATTGCATTACATCTGTTTCCAAATTCAGTTATTGCATTTTTTCATCTCTAAGTATAATTTAATAGCTTTTGACCTTGAAGGTAGATGTTTATAAAATATATAAAATATAGAGGAGTTTATAAAATATATATAATATATTTATTTATTTTATTTATTTATTTATTTTTTATTTATGATAGTCACACAGAGAGAGAGAGAGATGCAGAGACATAGGCAGAGGGAGAAGCGGGCTCCAGGCACCGGGAGCCCGACGTGGGATTCGATCCCGGGTCTCCAGGATCGCGCCCTGGGCCAAAGGCAGGCGCCAAACCGCTGCACCACCCAGGGATCCCAAAATATATATAATATAAATAGATTATTCATAAAATTTATAAATATAAACTAATATATAAACTATATGTTTCTATATAAGCTAATATTTACATAATAATTAACAAAATATAAAATATTACATAAAATCATACTTATAAATTATTTATTATTATAGGGGAATGTATATGATTATATTTTTCTTGTTGTGTTCATAAAAATAGCTTTATCTGTATTTTCATTTAGTCATTAGTTACTTTAGTATTCTTAAAAATATGGCCTGAATGTGTAATATTTTAAAAATGTATGTATGATTAAAGCAATTAGTTTATTTCATAAGATAATGTGTATAAATTTTTATTTCAAAATTTTTCATGAATTTCATAATTTTTATTTTACATTATGTTCCTTCTTAAAGGCATTTTCACTTTTACAAATAGTTTCTACTTTTATACTATGTATTTTTGAAGAAGTATAAAGATGCAATGTGTGGTGTTTGAAGTATGCATGTTTGGAGAATGTGAGACTATCATGGTCTATATTCCTATTTTATGGAGACTTTTATGGTAATTATGTTACATTTTTAAAATTTACAAACACTTTAAAAAACTAAGAGTAGTTGTAAGAAATAAAAGATCATAAATATATTGCTTCATATTTTATTGACTTTTGCATGAGAAATGCAAATGTAAGTGACTTAAGTAAATCTTTTTGCATAAAAAAACCACTACAAAATAAAATATCTGATGCACCAATTGATGTAGCATTTTGCAAATAGATACAATGTCCCTACTATGTATCAGGCCATCCCCTAACCTATAGGAAAAGAAAAGAATAAAATATAATCTCTGGAGTCTAGAGTTTGAGATTGGGATCATTGGATAGACATCTAAATAGTTAATGACAACATGATGAGGTAAGTACAAATACAGAGCTAGACAATTACTGCCCTGTGTCATCTAGTCAAATTGATTTGAATGCACTGAACCCCTCAAGCAGCTAATATGGTGCAATTTGATGAAGTGTGTACAGAGCGTCACCAGTATTCCAGCGATTGTTTGCTTTAAATCACTGCTGAGGGGCAGCCTGGGTGGCTCAGTGGTTTAGTGCTGCCTTCAGTCCAGGGCATGATCCTGGAGACCCGGGATGGAGTCCCACGTAGGGTCCCTGCATGGAGACTGCTCCTCCCTCTGCTTGTGTTTCTGTCTCTCTCTCTCTCTCTCTGTGTTTCTCATGAATAAATACATAAAATCTTTAAAAAGAAATAAATCACTGCAGTAATGCCCAGTGTTCTCCTCCATCAATATCTGCTTTTGTATCAGTCATTGCACATCAGAACTAAGTCACATCATTGTGGTTGGTGTTTCCTCTTTACTGCAGGGCAGAAATGAGTGTTGAGCAGCTAAGGTTTTGGGCTATGAAACTCAACCTGTCTGTGCCACTTACCAGTGTGCAAAAAGTATTTCAATGATTATACTTTATTTTTTTTTCTTCCTGATAAAAGATGATTAATAGCAACTTCTACTTTGGCAAGTTATAATTTAGGCAAAGCTTAGCATAGAATTTGTTATATGATACACATTGAATGATAGTAATACATAGAAGTTGTAGCAGTTACTGCCAACATCGATCTTGTCATTGTTATTATATCATTTTGTTTACATCTGTGCAATAATTGCATCACAATTATGCAACTAATAAAGAAATGCAAATTGAATGTACAAAGGAACATAGTTATTATAAATTGATTAAAATGTGGGGCTATATTTATAATGATTAAGAACATGGCCTTTGGAATAAATTGCCTGCTGTTTTTCAGCTGCTTTTACCATAAGAGTAAAGGAATTCCTCCAAAGGACATGTTTCAGGGGTCCAAATTCTTTTCTGAAACCTGGCAATAGTTTCCCTAAGATGTCTACATGAAATAGAACATATGCAATGCATTAAAGGATACATAATTCTTATCATTTAAAGGTAATTCAGTGGGTTGAGCATCACCCAGATTTTGATATTATAATAGCTTTAAGTTTTTCCTGGACTTTATCTCCTCCACGGTACCTCATCTGCTCACTGACAGACATCACTGTTCCCAGTGTTTTCTTATCGGATCTTTTCTTTCCGTTGTCTATTTTCCCCCTAGAAAATCTTCTTCACATCCACAATTTGAAAAACTATTTCACCAGCATGTCTTCCTCCTGAATTCTGAATGCTGATTTCCACCTGCATGTTGAATCTCTCTCCTCCATCACCATTTGGGACCCCCAGGCATTTTAGACTCATCTTCTAAAAAACTGAACTCTTCTCATCTACTGCACTCACTAAAAAGGGCATTTTATTTGAATGTTATCATCATTTATTTGTCTCCTAGAAAAGTGTTATGGATTCCTCTTCATCCTTCACACCTTATACCCAGTCAAATGTAAAAGCTTTCTGTTCAAAATGCTTCATGCCACCCTACTACTACTGCTCCTGTCTCAGTCTAGACTTCATCCATCCCTCACTTGAATTAATGCAGTAGCCCCTTGACTACCCTGTCTCTCTCTGGCGTGTGATCCCTCTCCAATGTTTTATCATCTTTCTCTAAAGTACCTTATAAGTTGGAATGTAATGGCTTTGCTCTACTTAAGAATGTTCAGTAAATTCCCATATTATTACTTTACATTCCTTATCATGATATATAAATCTGTGCATAATCTGATTTTTATATACATTCTAATTTCATTCTTTGTATGTCCTTTACTTTCCAAATCGGATCTATTTAAAGCCCCTATACCTCTTACACTGTTCCCACCCTTCTTTGTAAAGAAGAAATATTTGTAAAGAAGAAATATTAAAATATTCTTTCCACCTTCACTTCAAAATTAAAGTCAGTTATTTGCTATTATATTGGCTTTTGTTTAATTTAAACATATCAACTGAATTCAGTCAATGTAATTTATTCTGTATTCTCCCACAAACTTCATGCATTCCTCTTTTCACAGTCACTCAAAATCATTTATATTCTTGTCCACTCTTCCCCCCATGGGACTGTGAACACCATGTAGTCAGGTTGTGGGGCATGATATTAGTGCTAATCCAAGCTGGCAAAGCAGATTCTGGCATATTGTAGACGTTTAAACTATTTCTTGAGGTAATCAATAATGGAATGAAGGCATGTTAGTTGAGGGATTTTTTTCATAAGCTGGTTGATGTAATTATACTAAAAAAAATGCATTGGGTTAAACTTTCAGAAAAATGGCAAGCTCAAAATGCAACGCTAATGAAAACAACTAAGGACAAAATTGTGAGATAGTATGTTCCCAAATAACTAGACATTATCCACAGTAAAGAACCAATAGGATAGTGTCATAAAGAAGAATGTATTTCATTTAAAATGTAGTGATCCTTTAAGAGGACTTTATTGTGGTACCACAAGAATTCTTAACACATGGAACCTTAGTAATTCAAAAGACCTTGGAAATTACAATGTTTGATCATCTACATGTACAGGAATCACCTTTCTAATAGTCCTGACATGGTCATTCAAATGTAATTTTTAAAAAATGCATTGAGAAGTGGAACATATTTGCTATTGCTAGTCATGCATTCCATTGTTAATTTAAAAAAAAAAAGATTTATTTATTTATTTGAGAGAGAGAGAGTGCGAGAGGAGGGAGGGAGGGGCAGAAGGAGAAAAATCTCAATCAGGCTTCACACCCAGTGCAGACCCCAACTTGAGGCTCAATCTCAGAACCCTGAGATCATGACCTGAGAGGAATTCAAGAGTCAGCCACCCAGGTGTCCCTATCTTTACTTTTCCATTGTTAATATTTTTTTCCTCTGAAAATAAATATATACTGTTATGCTTGTGCTTAGAGATTAAGAAACTTAAAAATATGTAGTTTTGTTATCTATGAGTGTTGAAATGATAAAATCTATTTCCTGTGTGTTTTAAAAAGTTATCCAATTTCCTCAAATGGGTTTTATTTTTAGAATAAAAGGAAAAACAAGAGAACAAAAAGAAGTTAAACAAAGGCAAAGAAAAATGGAATGAGAGAAAAGAAGGAAAGAAAGGAAGACTCTTCCTGTACTGAATTGAGAAACTCCCTTTTAAATTTATGTTCACCAGTCCTTTAGAACAACACAGAAAAGTTAAGTCTGTAATGAATATAATGAATTTACAACTACCTGCTATGAGAGTCACTATGCTCTCCTTAGATTTCTTTTTTCCAAGTTAATAATGATATTTTCCTTTTCTATCTATCCATGCATTTATTTAAAAAATGTTACCTGAAGTGATAGAGAAATGTCCAGGTTCATCAAATCAGCTCTCTTTCTGCTGTGCTAATATTCAATAAAGAAAATAAACGCAAATATATTTTTAAGAAATCTGTAGGTTAATTTATAAGAATCAAAATAAAATTCTAAATTTTGTAGAAATTAGAAATTGATTTAAATGTAAACCTACTCTTCCTATGACATTTAATTTTATTAATAATTGCTCTCAGTGGAGTATTTTAGGAAAAGGCAAGTGATAGAGATAATTATTTATATAATATGCATTTTTATAAGTTGTATATGGAAGGCAAAAGCATATAAAAGAATAATGAGAAAAATCACTTGACAGTCCCTGTTTTGCTGAGTTCCACAAAGGGAAAACAAAGGTTTTGTTAGCTAAATTTTAAAGAAGTATGCATTTAGGGGTGCCTGGGTGACTCAATTGGTTGTTTCTGACTCTTGATCACAGCTCAGGGTCTTTATCTTAGAGTTATAAATTCAGGTCCCATGTTGGGCTCTACACTGGGCATGGAGCCTACTTTAAAACAAAAACAAAAACAAAAGAACATTTATGCACTTACTTAAAGAAGTTATGTGAAAAGTTTGAGTTAACCTTTGTTATACCTAAGAATGAAAATGATAAGCTTCACATATCCATGAGAAACTCAATCGTAATTTCACTATTAATGAGCATCCTATGCCAGTAATGAAGTAAGAGGAGTTTGGTTGAATTAAACATGTTAATACTATTGACAGTGGATAAGAAAGTGTGACGCTATTTAATTATCGTGTTGGTGATCCCCTACAGACCCTGACATATCTGCTGATTGTTCTTACGAAAATACTGCATTCAGTATTAATAACATTACTTACTCATCTTTCAATCTAACTAGTGTACAGTATTAGTGACAACTAAATTTAAGAGATCGCATTTTCTAACGCAGGCCATTTCATGAGTGTATGAATTTTTGTACTTCTCTTTTTATTTACTTAGTTCATATGACAGAGTTGATTTGCAGTACTTTTCTTGTCACAAAATTAAATCTTCCCACCTGAGAAAGAATCAGCAAGAACAGCTACAGCTAATGAATAGCTAATGCTGTTTACCAGGCAATTATCTTGCCTGAAATAACAGGAATTAGATACAGCAGTTGATAGGATAATGTATTGGATATTATACCCCTTTTTAAAGAGTTTTATCTTAAATAATACAAAGTACATTTTGACAGGACCTTTAAGTTTCAAATTATCTTAAAAAGAACTTCCTTATAAAGTTTGTATTCCTGAAACTATTTCTCTTCAGTCATTTCTCCATATTGTTTTTCATTTGCTTCTCTTTTTACTTTTATTTTATCTGGACAAAATCTAGAGTAGTACTGTTTAATTTCATGAAAATTACTAGTTCAGGGAGAATGTGGTCAGCCATAAATGAGGTATGCCAATACAAATATTCTATGGTTTGTTAAGTCCCTTGACATTAATAATCATTTGCATACATGGATAAGAAAAAATAGTTACCTAATGGTAATTATAACAAAAACAATAATAAAGGTGATTTGCATTTATTAGGTTCTTACTATGGAGGAGAGAATGTTTTAAGTCCTCCACATGTTTGAATTTATTAAAATAGGTATCTGGCAGTGAATCAGATTTGAGAAAATTTGAACCATTTTGGCCCTTGCCTGTTCTTTTATTTGAGGTCAGTGGGTCAGAAATTACTAATCTGGCATGTATTTTTATATTTGATCAAGTTTCACTCTAAAGATGTCTGGGTCAGTTGTACAATACAATTGAATAATCCATTTAAAGTTAAGGAGAACCATATTTTTTCTTTCAGTTCCAAAATTTGTTTTTCTATTAATGCTTATGTCAGTGTGATTTGGGGGCTGCCTCTGAAAATAGAAATACTGTAGTCATCAATGACTTTAGAAAAAAGAGTTGAAAAATCAGCTGTCTTATGCTTCTGTGGATTTTATTCATTCCTGATATTTACAAAGTAATACACATTCAAAGCAAGCTAAGGATGCAGAGATGTGTTCTGAACCACATGGAGCAGGTTTGCTTACACAGCAAGAACTCTCTCATCTCTTGCTTCCAGCAGTTGAGATTTTGCTAATTCCTTAGGCTAATTCAAATATTGATATTTTTCAGCACTGTTCTTTTTGCAGTCAGGGGACAATAGAAGGAAGAAAAGAGAGCACATCAGCAAATCGTATACGTTCAAAAGAAATATTTGTATCTCAAGCAATAGCTCTGAGCTCCAAAGAGAACAATTCAGGGGCAAGTGTGAAATAATGATTTGTTCAAAACCTTAAGGGCTGTGTTCTTTTCCCACTCCAGAAAAATATATTATTTATAACAAAGATTATAGCACAAAGTTAATTGAAAGGTTTTTTTAAATAATGGTACATATATTCATTAAATTCTAAATGTGAGTTTTTATTCTTTTTAATTTGATTTCTCTGTTTCCATACAGTTTAGTATCACTACAGCTTCCCCTTTTAAAAAACTCTGTGAATGCAATTTCCTTCACAGTTAATAGTTATTCTTCTCAAGAAGAGAGATAATTTGGAAAATGTTGAAGAATAGGATGGCCTTGATGCTTTTAGTCAAGAAGGTTCTTTAAGGTGAAACCCGCCTGGGGGGCTCTGCTGATCCCAAATGTTCCATCAGCCTTGCAAAGCGTCACTTCTAAGTGGTTATATCTATTTCTTTTCCCATGGTGGAAACAATATATATTTTTTACGCTTGAGATTTTCATAAAATGGAAAATCAGAAGACTTCTGAATATCAGTTTTAAGAAAAATCCATCACAATTCTTACATTCATCAATTGTGGATGCACACATAGGTACCTGTGTATTTATAGTCAACCTATGTAGCTCTCTCTGCTAAGGCAGATGTTACCGTGGAGACAGTGGACTTCTTTGATATTTGAGCAGGCTGGCCACTTTTGTTACTCATTGATAAGTGACTTGAGCTAATATAATTAGTGTAAATTATTCAAAGACTCCAATAAAATTCATCATAAACTCAACAAATCATATTTTCAATTTTTAATTTTTGTGTAAAACAATCAGAAAGTATGTGAGTCTGTTACTTGACTGTAGATGTTCACAAAATTAAACACAAAAGTATAAAATTATATATGTTTTATATATGTATATATTCTTGATGATGCTGAACTTACTGCTCTCAGTTTTAAATGCATTTATCAGCTGTGCAGTAAGGATGCAGAAATTTGTTTCTACTTCTTGCCTTAGGATCCTCTGCCTTCAGATTCCCTTTGTATCCAAACTACTCAGTGGCATTTATATGGTATACTCAATCTTATGAATGAAAAA
Organism: Vulpes lagopus; assembly: GCF_018345385.1. Lineage (NCBI taxonomy): Eukaryota > Metazoa > Chordata > Mammalia > Carnivora > Canidae > Vulpes > Vulpes lagopus. The sequence continues at coordinate 19,900,192 of NC_054843.1, read as the reverse complement.
AATATCCAGTAAAATCATTCCAATTATGAATTTGACGTGTAGAGGAATTTGTCTTTTAAAAAGAGGTTCCTTATGGAAGTTTTAACCCCCAAAAGAGCCCTTAAGGAAGGCCAGAACCTGTGTCATCTTTTCACTGGAAGTATTTTAGGGGATGGGCTGACCTTCATTTGTAATAAGACACTGCTATTATCAAAGTCAATGTTTGTCTTATAAGTTGGAGCTTTGTTTGCACAAAAGCAAACGATTCCAGAAGGAAATAATTTTGTGTGTGCAGGCAATTAAGTCTTGATAAAAAAAGAGAATCCTCTTAGGTATGTAACCACTTATGTCAATTCAGCCCCAGCAAAATTTTCAGTGTTATTCCCTTGGATGTAGTGTAGACTAGGAAATAAAGTGAGATCCTTAAATGCTAAATAGGGATTTGAGGTCTGTCACCTAATGCCATTTAACTCAGAACAACAGAGTCTCTGAGATTTAGTTTCCTCACTTTTTTTGCAAATTTCCAAATCTAAAAACGATTCCTCTTTTCTCACACAACTTGCCTTCTCACACACTTTGTTGAGCAGTCCCTCTTTCTTGAAACCATATTTTTCTTCTCTCGTTTGCTATCTCTTCTCTTTCCCTTTTCTTCTTCAATTTCTATAGTTTTTTCCCCCTTTCCTTCAATTTCACTGTTCCTGGAAGTTTCTTGTTTAGTTTTCTTCTCTTTTTCATCTAAAAGCTATCTCTAGACCAGAAATTCATGATTACTTCTTATGTCACGTACCTGTTTGGCAGTCTAGTGAAGTCTACGAACCCTTTCTGAGAATGACTTTTTGATTCATGAAATAAAATACAAAGGTAATAAAGCAAATAAATAAAATTCCAAAAACATTTTAAAATACTTTATTAAGAGAAATTTAAAGGGATCCCTGGGTGGCGCAGCGGTTTGACGCCTGCCTTTGGCCCAGGGCACGATCCTGGAGACCCGGGATCGAATCCCACGTCGGGCTCCCGGTGCATGGAGCCTGCTTCTCCCTCTGCCTGTGTCTCTGCCTCTTTCTCTCTCTCTCTGTGTGACTATCATAAATAAATAAAGAAAAAAATATTAAAAAAGAGAAATTTAAAAATTCAGAGACAAGTCTAATAATTACCATAATTTTAAATAAGGATAATCATTAATAATACAGAATAATGCAGTAACTATAATGTGATACAAAAGTGTCTGTGATTTATGTTGGTGAAAAAGCAGACACCATTAATATTACTGTGATCTATTGCCTATATTAATAAATTAAAGGAAATTGAGTTTTTAAGAGGTTAGTGAAAATAATGATGAATTTTTTTCTCTTTAAGTTCATAGCCCCATAATTTCTGTGTATGGATCCCTTAGCTTAAGATGACATGTTCCAGATCCTTTCTTCCCTCCATCCTCTATTTATTCATAGTTCTTATCATAATCCTTTGTAATAAATGATTTATTGTCTTTCTTACTATTATGACTGGTAACTTCTTGAGGGCATCAAACTTTTTAATTAGCAAATATTTTGAACAAGTAAATCAATCTTGATTTTATCCCTTCTCTTCTGTCTTGAAATCTAGGTCTCCTTAGGCCATGGCTAGTAAGATCCATTCATTCCTATCATGAGGCTGGGGTGTGATGCAGCACAACAGCTATTTGAAAGTCCTAAAGAACCTTATACAACACATTGTTACCAAGACTATTAATTGGGTTCTCTCCCATGTCTTCCCTCAACTAAATAAATAAGCCTATTTATGTCCATAGTAAATCAAATAAGGAAAAGTCAAAATATTCTCACTCAAAGAGAAAGAAAAAGGCAAAAGGAGCTATTTCTGTTTAGCTCTGCTTTATTACATAAGAAATATAACACAAAAGAGAATAATGGGAAATTCTAGCCAAGCCAAGGCAAATTTAAGCCCAAGTCCCACCAATATACAGGAGAAAAATGATATAATGACACACTTCTAATATTCCTGACAGATACCCCCTTAACAAAAGTAAGTTATCAAATGCTTAGGAGTGTGATGCCTAAATTTGTTGCCATATATAAGAGCTATAAGCCCTTGTTGTAAAGTCTCTCAAAGCATAATTCTATCACAGAAATCATGTACCTTGTGATATTCAAAAACAATTTCCACCTGAAAAATCTTCAAAATCAATTGCCAAAAGCTTAAATGACCACTCGATACTTGTGAAAGCATTAAACATCAAATAAGGTTTAAGACAGTAGGCTCAAGATTGCAACAGTCATTTGGAACGAAATTTCTATCTCTGGTTCTTTTTTCTTAAAATTTACAATGTTGATTATGAGCAATGTGTCTGATTCAGAAACATCAGCCAACTTGGAATTACAACTTGCACCGCTGGGTTTGTTTGCAAATAAAATAAAACCAAGTAAAAAGCAGAGACATGATTATAAAAGATACTAGAATGTGGGAAAGAGATTAAACACTATTAAAATATTATTCCTAGGAATTAGAAATAATTTATAATTAATAATCATGAAATGCTGAAACAAATTAAAATTTCATTAATGAACAGGAATAATGAAGTAACATAAAAAAGATTGGGCTTGGGTTTTTCTACCACTGAAGATTAATAATTGCCTAAGGTCTATATTCAGAATTAAGACACACATTTGGTTGAGGGAAAGATAATTTATAGGGTGTGCAAACACTCTGTCATCTTGGACTGCAATCATGACATGAGCTAGATGCAATTTTCATTTCACCATCACTGGAGTCAGACTATTTCCACTACTGCCTATTTCATTATATGTACTAGAAAAAATAAAATGTGTCTTCCTAGAGGAAAAAATGCAATGTAAAAAAAAGGCTTATTAAAAAAATAACAGTCCTCGGGAATACAAATGTTTAGTACCATATTGTCAAGTTAGTTGTTAAGAAAAATTAACATCTAAGAGGGTCTAGTCCTTTAGGAAAGAACCAACAATAAGAAAGAAAGACTTCCAGAATGATTTTTTCAAACACTATTGTATGGGTATGGTGATTTACTATGGTTTTATTTTGTCAAGACTTCAAAAATCATTTTATTGGGTTTACATTCTGGATATCACATATGTGAAATAGTAGGTTGCTTACTTTATTTGCACAACAACAATATAGAAACTCCTTTTAAGAAATTGTATGTGGTATATAAGGATTCATTTTAAAAATAAATGTGTGAATTTTATAATATTAAAAAAATAAGTTATGTGCTCAGTTTTGTTCCTAAATTTCCAATTACAAATTATCAGTGCCCATTGACAGTGTTTCCCTAGATGGATTATCTGTTTCAGGTAGGAAACTCTTCAGGCTCCCTAAGCTCCTCTGCTCAGAGAAGAGAGCTCCTCTTCTCTGATATACCAGCCAATGATATACCAGCCATTCGTCATGATGGATCCCATCTTGTCTCACAATTACTGTAGAGTAGAATTTTCTTTTTTTAAAATTATTTATTTATTTACCCATGAGAGACACAGAGACAGAGAGAGGGTCAGAGACATAGGCAGAAGGAGAAGCAGATTCCTCTCAAGGAGCCTGATGTGGGACTTGATCCCTGACCCCAAGATCACACCCTGAGCTGCAGGCAAACACTCAACTGCTAGCCAGCCACTCAGGCATCCCTAAAGTAGAATTTTCTATTCATTGTTATGTATGGAAAATTAAAGATAAATTATTTAACCAAAAAATTTTTAAAGATTTTATTTATTTATTCATAGACGGGGGGGGGCAGAGGCACAGGCAGAGGGAGAAGCAGGCTCCATATAGGGAGCCTGACGTGGGACTTGATCCAGGGTCCCCAGGATCACACCCCAGGCTGCAGGTGGCGCTAAACCGCTGAGCCACCCGGGCTGCCCTACTTAACCAAAATTTTTAAACTGAATCTGTTGGGAGTCCAGAATGTATCTTGCATTCTAGTCTATTATATGATGCATTTGGTCCTTAATGTGTCTGAGGCATTAATACTTCTCATTTCAACAATATCACTATTTATTATTGCTTATTAAGTAAGGGCTGCCCGAGGTAGAATAAAATCTTGAACCAGTCATTAATAAGACAAAGATATTTTCTATAACTATGAGCAGAAACAACTGTCAGCAAATTGAAAAAAAAATTCTGTAGTAGAAAATACTTGACAAATTTTTGTTTGTTTTTAGGAATCCTTACAATAATACCTAACATTTATTAAGCAGATCAGATATTATGTGTTGTGGCTGTCCTAAGATATACATATATGGTGTATATGTACATGTATGCATTTGTAAATGAACATATATAGAGATTTTTTAATTAGTCTTATTCACAATTCAATGAGTTATTTGTTACTATGCTAATTAAATAGATATAGAAATCAAAGCATGGAAAGATTAAATGACTTATCCAAGACTACACACCTAATATCTGATACAGGAGCATATGAACCTAAGCAATCTCACTCCAAAATCTATGATTTTTAACACTTAGCAGCATGTCTTAATATTTTGTTGTCTGAAAGTAGAGAAGTTTGTCATTTCCTGTTAACAAAACTGCTTACTTTTATGTACATGCAATCTTAGAGTGCAGTGGATCAATACCATGACCACGATAAAATCACATGCATACACATGCAAAAAAAAAAAAAAAAAAAACCTTCTCTTTCCATTTTCCAGGGAAACAACTATAAAAATGTTCAATAATCACATTAGAACTTCACTGGGAAGTGGCTCAGTGTAATAAAAAAGTTTTGGGAACTATGTTTGAGATTCACAGATCAAATAGCAGTGTGATGATGAGTAAGTTATTCTACTTTTCAGGTTCTCATTTTTTAGCTGTAAAATGTGTAATAATATCCATCTTACAATATTTTGTGAAAGAGAAATAATACATGTAAAAAAGTTCCCATTTGGTAGACAAACAATGATGAATACATGCATCAATGAGAAGTAACCAGCAGAATTTATTTTTGTTTCCCGTGAAAGTGTAAATACTGCCACATTGGAAATGGGGATTTTAGTTTTCAGCATTAGCTTTTTAACAAGAGTAGACTATCTACTGTGGACTTTTCCCCAAGGAGAGCCTATAAAATACTGGGAAAGTTATAGGCTCTCTTATAATGGAGAAAGGGAACAAAAAGCCTCAAAGAGCCCCAAATACAAAATATACCTTCATGTTCTCAGTGCATTTTGAGTTATAGTAGACCCCAAGGAAAACAGCACGAATCCATTGAAAGCACTAAGTTAAGACTTTATGACCACTCTGGGTAAAGTTCTATTTGCCCTGTATACAATGTAAATATAATCCCGCTATTTATTCCATTTATTTTAGTTGCTAGAACACAATCAGGATCTCTGGCTCTAAGAGAAATGGGTTTTTGGTAGTAAGAATCTGTATTATCAACTCAAAATAAAAGAGCAATTTATCTATGAACCGATCACACATTAGGGAGAAAACTACTGTTCTAAATTATGTAACAGGAGTAAAAAAGTGGTTCCAAGAAACAGATTCTAAGTCATCATTCAGAATGAAAGTTTTAAATTTACTTAAATTATCTATGGCTTGTATAGACTTAGAGGATAACAAAATATTTTCAAAGTGCTGATCACACCCAAAAGTTGCATATATATCCTCAGAAGTATTTGAGTTGGGATATAGAAGAGCAATGTGGAGCGCTGCTTGCATTTAAATCTGCCATATTTGTTGTAGAAAAGAAACAGCCATATGGCCTTTATATCAAAATACTGGTCCTTGAAGACCGCCATTTGCATTTGCAACTCCTTTTTAATTTAAAATAAGCAGAGATGGTCTCTGCTTATGTTAATTATCCATGTCTTTCTGAATTAATTTCCTCAGATTCTGATTTTTTAAAATTGTATACATTTTATTTTTTATTCTGTTTTTTTTTTTTTAAAGAAAGACGATGCAGGGCAAGAAAAGAATACACTAAGTTATAGAGGTGTTACTTTTAGAAAAATAAATTGATTTCAGAAGAAGTATATAGAGTAAATTGTGTTTGGCAAAACTGAGATTCCTGGCATTGAGAAACACTTTTAGTTATCACCTATTGCATTGGCACACTACAAAAGTTTTCCATACTGGCTGCTGGTGAGGCTGTAAGGAAAAGACTCCCTGGAGAAAATGCAAAATGGTTCAATCTCTGTGTAGGAGTTTGGTAATATCTAGCAAAATTACATATACTTTTCCACTTTGATCCAGCATCCCACTTCTAGGAAACTGCCATCAAAATGTAAAAGGACAAATGCACAAGGCCATTCACTGACACGCTGATTGTCATAGCAAAAGACTGACCATCACTCAAATGTTGATAAATATGAAACTGGTGGTTAAATTGTAGCAGATACACATAATGGAGTGCTGGATAAGTAAAAAGTGGACTAAGGATGTCTCTCCTATAATACTTAAGGGTGACCTCCAGGATATATTGATAAGTTAATAAAAAGCAAAGCTGAGAAAAAAAATATTATTCAGAATTCATCTTTCTTAGTTATGTATTTATAAAATTCTATAATGTTTTTATAGTTTTATCAAGTTTCTGATATTTGGGCTGTGTCCTTATTTATCATGGGACTGAGTTTGTTATTTCATAAAGATTTTCGCAATTTTGTTACACGATGAGAATTTAAACTTGGAAAAATAAACTCACTAGATTTATTTTGCATGTCTTATACCAAATTCCAAATACATTTTGCTGGATGTGATAGTCATCCTGAAACTACATTAAACAATATTAAATCCAAAGTTCATTGTTTATACATAAACTTTTTTTCATTTTACACTTAAATCTTATTTTCCACCGTTATTTACTTAGATCCTATGTTTTATCTCCATCCCATGTGATCATTTCTGATTTTGTAAGGAATGCCATATACACTGGTAAATTTCATTACGTGGACAGCCATTATAGGAAGTTCATTTCACCAATCTTTTATAATTTTTCAGTTATTTATAGTCAACTATCACCTAGTTTGTCCAACCATGTAAATGCTTGTTATTTTTTGATTATATGAAGCACTGTTTTATTGTTTTGTCAAACAACATACAGAAGTTATAAACTATAATGGACCATGAATTTTTTTCTAAGTTCAGCTTTGTTGACAAATGGAGAATATGTGTGTAACTAAAGTTACATATATTTTTGAAAATAGTATAGCAATTTCAATAAATTTGAGCTTCTTTAATAATAATATAACAGATGTACTAAAATAAACATTCAGCTAAGAAATATTTCAAATTCAGGGTTTTTGCAAAGTGTTCTTGGTGTCAATTTTTTTCAGGGGAAAGATAAAGACAGCAGTTTGCAGAGAGATTTTGAAAAATGACATTTTCTAATCTCTAATCAAGCATTCTTCACTGGCTTCTTCTGTAGCTGTCCACTAGCGGGAATAATTCTAAGGAGAATGACATTTACCATGTAAACTTGACCAGGTTGGATCACAAAAGGAAGCTCTCCAAAATCCTTATTGTTTATTAGACTAATTAACTGTATAAGACTAGATAAGCAACTATTCCTTATATATTGTCAAAATCATCAGTTAATATTTAATTATAAAGACTGTTTTTTCAAATGAATTGTTAAGTTTACTTAGGTTAGTAAACCATCCCAGCTGATTTAGTAATTTCCACTCTTCCACTGTACTTTATCTTACATTGATCATGACTGAATTTTTGATTGCTAGGAAGAAATTTAACTAAGCAACCAGGATCACAGCTACACCAATGCCCCAAATATTATTTTAAAAGTATGTGAAAAGATATGCTCTTTATTTGAAAAGATATGCTCCAGCTTTACATAAGCAAACCGCTCAAATATAAAGTTCAACTTTGGATAACTCACATAAATATCTCCTAGGGAAAGGAAATATTATACAGCATAAGACAAAAATATTTTCTTTCCAGTTGGGCATTAGTAGTTGTAAACTTTTTGAATGAGGAGTTCCTCTCTGACACTAACACTTGCACTCGAAATCTAATTTGTTTTTGCTGATGCAATGAGAGATTTTATCAATTCTAAACCAAGTCCCCCACCCCCCACCCCCTGTACTACTAATATATATTTGAAAGAAGTGTGGTTTAGAGAGTACTAAATCCAAGATCTTACCATGAACTTGTTCTAATCACTGGAACTATCTAGTAGCCTGTCTACCAATGTGGTCAACTCGGCAGACAAGGGGATGAGGATTATGATTACATAACACATTACTTCTTGATGTATCCCATCAACTCAACAGGACATACAGTGTGAAGGTCTTATTTTGATTCCTTTTTCACTGAAATATGGTTATGTGGGAAGTATTACTATAAATCTTTTTGTACCTGAAGTATTAACTTCGCCATCCAGAGAATTTTCTCTGGAAAAAAGAGAAGTTTAATAAATCAATATCATACTTCTTTTCACTTCTGGAGATCAGTGAGAAAGCTGATTTTTCCAAGAATTTGACCCGTCCAACAGTAGAAAAGCATACATTAATTTCAAAGCTTCTGTAAATCTTTGCAAAATGAAGTATTGTCCCTTCAGAAATTTTATGTTCTGATGAGACATTCTAATTGGGCTGCATTTCTAATGCATGAGTGACTTTTCATATTGTTGGGAAACAGGAGAAAAAAGATAAAAATAACATTATCTTAAGGCTAAGGAAATCTGGAAAATTTTTAAAAGATTTTATTTATTTATTCATGAGAGACACAGAGAGACCAGAGACATATGTAGAGGGAGAAGCAGGCTCCTTGTGGGGGGCCTGTGCAGGACTAGATCTCAGGACCCCGGGATCATGCCCTGAGCTGGAGGCAGACGCCCAACCACCGAGCTACCAAGTTGTCCCAGAAGTCTGGAAATTTGATGTAATGTTTAACAAAAGAAAAATATTCTTCAATATGAAATTAGACTATTTCTTTCATGCTGATTCATATTAGTAGCTTTTCCTTAAAATGTGTGTGTGTGTGTGTGTGTGTGTGTGTGTGTGTGTGTGTGTGAACATATACATTGGATCCTAAAGTTATTACAGGAAGAAAAAGGGTGACCAGTTCCATGTGGTTTTACTGTTAACTGGGTAGTCATTACCTTAGAATTTGCTGATGTGAGTTTCTTTACCCTTGGTTTTTGGTAGTGAAAAAATAAATCATAAAGCAAGAACAATTCTCATGATATTGAATAGGCTTTTAAAAGAAGTTCAGAAATATGCCCTGGAATGATTGAAGAATGAGACTCTTGGAAATTAGGGGGAAAAAAAAGAGCAAATCACAAACCTAGGGAGTAGGGGTAGAGATCTTCTGACAAGGGTTTGTGTTTTGCATTTATTTATTTATACATTTATTCCTGGCTTTCAAATTATATCTATTTCAAAAGTCCTTCTAGTTATCCTTGTAATCTTTGTGTTAATAGAATTTTGTGTAACTAACCAGGACAGTTAGAAAACAAAGTATGAATGACTTTGTATCACTCTTCCCCAGAAACAAGTACCCATGAAACAAACATCATTTCATAAGTCCCAAAGTTATAGACAGTGAACAATAAGAAAGCATAGAGTGTCCAAAGCAGAGCTGAGAGAAGAGAAAAAAGACATGGTAGAAAAAATGACAATACCAAGAACTCTAGTACACTTGAGGCATCTAGCCCATCAAGAGGAAAAAAATGTGTAAGAAAAATATCACTTTGATGGCAAGACAGCTATTGCTTTTTTGCACACTGGTTGCATACTGGGTGTTGAAGCAACTGTGTTTTATTTTTTCTTACTAGAAATCTGATTATAGGGTTTATCCAATATAGATACAGTCTCTGTATGAAAAAGGGATGCTTATAGATAGCTACAAACAATTTATTTTTTTCTTTTTTTATTACCTTAATTAAAAACATTTTATGGCTAAAAAATGCTAACTGTCATTTGAGCATTCATGGAGTTAAATTTCTTTTTTTCTGGGAGAGGGTCTTGCCTTGTTGTTGATAGCTGTTGACCGATTAGAGTGGTGGTTAATGAAGGCTGGGGAGTCTGGGCATTTTTTTAAAAAATGAGATGAATGAAGTTTGCTGCTATTGACTTCTCCTTTCATGAATGATTTCCTTGTAGGATATAATGCTGTTTGATAACAGTGCTGACTTTTTCTATAGACTCTCTCCACTTCCATTATGGTAGTCACCACGAGGCTGCAACCAAAGATTAATCTCTTCAATTGCACATAGTGAATGGAGACTGAGCTGCTTTATTTATGAAATTAAATTGCCTTCTTCTTTTAAATTCCTTTGCTTATTTTTGTTGTTATCAGATGATATGTTAGCAAAATGTTGCAGTATTGAAATGTCAATATTCATTTATAAAATTCACTGTGATGCTTTAAACGGACCCAACCAGCATAAAATGATTTGTATGCAAGACACTTAGTGTCTAATCAGAGTCATAAATTTGAGTGAACATTTAATCAATTAGGTTTATGTGAGTCATTGTTTATGTGAGGCAGTTTATAAGATTCTGTGATGATACAAAATGCAGAATAAATAATACATATATTAGGAATTTTCCAAATTAAACTCACTGAATGAGTTTTTTGCACAAACAATGAACATGCAATTAAAATAGTGGGCCATATTCTACTTCTAAAAGGCAATTTAAAAACTGGTGAATCATAAGATATTAAAAAAAATATCTTTTCTTTTCTAAAAATCTTGCCTTATTTTACTTTTGCCTGGTAGACACATGGAAGGTATCACTTATATGAAGTTTCTTAATTAATATACTCTAAATATGTTAACTTCAAACATAAGAGTTATTACTATGAAATATTCATGTGATGATTTTACTCATTCTCTGTATCAATTAAATGAAGTGTAATATTCCTGATGTGCAAGGGAAATAATTAGAAATCAACACTCTCAATTTTCTTCTATAAATGAATAACGATAAACATTTTATTTGATAGACACTAACAGCAGGATACCAGAGCAGAAATCATTACTTTATCATTCAATGTACTCTAGTCCTAGGACAAATTTTGGAAGCACGGTTATATAGATATTATTAGAAATACCCACCACTGTTTTTAAGCTATGACAGTCAAAAAGTATTTTCAGTGCTACTCCCTCATCCAACTTCCCTCAGAGTTCTGAGAATTAGACAAGAGGTTATCATAGGAAGTGGGGGTGAAAATGAGTTCAAATTCACTCAAGTTCACTCAAGTTTCTGAGTCAGAGGGGAATTTGTATAGGGAATCATGGTGAGGTAACCAAATGGAGAAAAGATAAGACCCATAAATGTTGTAGTATTTTTGCTAAGTTTCTTTGTGGCCTTATAAAGCTCAGCCTTTGGGGTTCAATCTTCTCATCTGTAAAATGAAATGGTAGTACTAGTGTTTAACAAGATAACTTCGGAGTTGGCTTTTGAGTGTTACTACTTTATATTTTTAAGCTTATTTATTTTAGAGAGAGAATGGGGGGTACAGAGGGAAAGGGAGAGAATCTTAAGTAGACTGAGTCAGAGCCTAACATGGGGCTCAATCTCACAACCCTGAGATCATGACCTGGGCTGAAATCAAGAGTTGGATGCTTGATTAACTGACCTATCCAGGTGCTAAGGAAGCTAAAAAAGCTAAGGAATGTAATCAATATAACTTTGCTACAGTAAATTCAGGCATAAGAAGAATAATCTTAGAAGGAAGATCTGAGATGTGTGGAATGTAATGAATAAAGAATGATCTGGGGAGCAAGTAAGCTTGTAAAAAACAAATTACTTAGTTGATGTAAGATAATAAAAATATCCTTACAAATGATTATCACAATATGTACAATAACATCAATAATTAATTTTAAAATAAAAAAAACACTAAAAATACTAGAAAAGAATAGCATATCAGAACAAGGATGATGAGAATAAGTGTTATAAGATCCTTTGTTATTGGGAGGCCTGGGTGGCTCAGTGGTTAAGTGTCTCTGCCTTCTGGCTCAGAGTGTGATCCTGGAGTCCTGGGAACGAGGCTCCTTGCATGGAGCCTGCTTCTCCCTCTGCCTGTGTCTTTGCCTCTCTCTGTGTGTCTCTCATGAATAAATAAATAAAACCGTTAAAAAAAGATCCTTTATTATTAAGGAGAGAAGTTTAATATTTATTAAATGGAATTTGCTAGGTTAGGAACAAATGATAGTTTTAAAACAACTAGTTGCTATGTGGAAAAATGAAAATGTATACCTAATTTCTATCATGCAGTTTCATAGGGAGGAAATAAAAATAAAGCCTCACCAAGTCTTCACATTAAAGATTGAAGTGTAAAGGCAAATATATATTAGCTTCTATTGCTACATTGAAAGTCACACAATCTTAGTGACTTAAAACAATATCCATTTTTGATCTCACAGTTCTATAGGTCAGGTGTCCAGATAAGCTCAGATACGGTCTTTGCTTAGGTTCTCACAAGATCACATCAAGTTGTTGGCCAGACTGGGCTCTTATCTGGAGGCCTAGGGGAAAACACTCTTTCAGGATTACTCAGGTTTTTTTGGCTGAATTCCGTTCTTTGTGGTTTTAGGACTGAGGTCCCCATTTCCTTGCAGGCTATTTGCAGGAGCCACACTGAACTTCTAGAGACCTCTACATTTCTAATCATATGGATCCTCCACGATTAAGCCGCAACAGTACACCAAACCCTCCTTGTGCTTTGAAACTCTGACTTCTGCTTCTGCTACCTGGAGGAAATTTTCTGCTTTTAACAGGCTCCTGGTAAGCTCACCAGGAGATTTCTGAATCCCCACCAGGAGATTTCTGAATCTTAAGGTCAACTAACTGGGACTTATTTCTGTAAAATCACTTCATAACAGTCCCTAGTTTAGTGTTTGATTCCAAGTCACCAGAACCTTGGGTAATGAACATATTTAGAATTACATCTACTACTCAAAACTTTTAACTATTTATTTATTTATTTATTTATTTATTTATTTATTTAATTTGAGAGAGAGATAATGAAAGAGAGCTTGGGGCAGGGCAGGGAGAGGGAGAAGGAGAAGTAGACTCCCTGCTGAGACTAATACCTGAGCCAAAGGTAGATGCTCAACTAACTGAAACACCCAGGAGCCCCAAATTTTAGTATTTTAAGAAAAAGTATGAAAGAAGACTTGAGGTACTAAAAATAGATAAATTATTAGATAACAGTAAATGCAAAGCCTCTTTTTTCCAAATTCCTTAACATAGAGAAGTCATTTCCAGTACTTAAAACTGACAAAAGAATGGTATCCAAAACATAGAAAGAAGTCTACAAATTAAGAAGAAAAAGTACAATAGCTCGATACAACAATAATGGCCAAAACATGATCAGACATGTTACAAAACAGGCCATCTGTAAAGTTTTTTAACAAGTCAGAAGATTCTCAAAGTTGGGGAGCACGGGTGGTTTGGTCGGTTAAGTGGCTGACTCTTGATGTCAGCTCAGGTCTTGGTCTCAGGGGCATGGATCCTACTTTAAAAAAAATTAAAAAGATACTCAAAGTCATTAATCATCAGAGAAAATGTAAAACTAGGCTTCAGTAACATTCAATATTACACCTATTAGACTATAAAGCAATTAGCAGCCTACCAAAGTGGTATATGGCTTATTTAAAACTGGAAACATCTTTAAAAAGCAGCAGAGGGATCCCTGGGTGGCGCAGCGGTTTGGCGCCTGCCTTTGGTCTAGGGCGCAATCCTGGAGACCCGGGATCGAATCCCACGTCGGGCTCTCGGTGCATGGAGCCTGCTTCTCCCTCTGCCTGTGTCTCTGCCTCTCTCTCTCTCTCTCTCTGTGACTATCATAAATAAAAAAATTAAAAAAAAAATAAAAATAAAAAGCAGCAGAAATGAACATATCTAAACTTAAGCAGAGCCTCCCTCCCAGAAAGAAAAAAACAACAACAAAAAAAACAAAGTTATACAACTGTCACTGACACCCTCCCTCTGTCCCCACAAGGATTTTCCTATTTGAAAGAGGACTGATTTAGCACTGGGAATTGTGAATTCAGCCACCATAATTTCACCCCTACAGAGAAACTTCCAGTCAGGAAGAAGACAGATTGCCTCTTCCCATTAGCATCAAGAAGCCCAAGAGAACTTTTCATGTTGAAGCCCCCAGTGGAGCCCTGAGGGTTTTTTTCTTTTCTTTTCTTTTCTTTTCTTTTCTTTTCTTTTCTTTTCTTTTCTTTTCTTTTCTTTTCTTTTCTTTTCTTTTCTTTTCTTTTCTTTTCTTTTTTTTTCTTTTCTTCTTTTTTCTTTTCTTTTCTTTTCTTTTCTTTTCTTTTTTTTTCTTTTTTTTTTTTTTTTTTTTTTTGGTTGAGTCAGTATATAAACCTTAACTCTGGTTACTTATTAAGTTACTCATTAGTGAGTGCAAATGTATGCAATTATAAATATGCCCTGTCTTTTCTCCTGATAATTTATTATCAGCTAATCCATAGTCCTCTCCCTGCTCAACTCAAAATTAAGATTGTAGGAAAAAATCTTTCTCTCCCAAAAAATTGTCAAACATTAAGAATTTTAACAACACCTATAGTTGGTGACAATTTAGAGAAAATCCTTATGCAATTGGTGGTGAGAGTATAAATTAGTATATTTGGAAAACAAATTGCCAGTTTTGAAAACAAATTACCATTATTTTATAAATCTGAACTTGAACATATCCATGTGACCATGCAGTTCCCCATCTATATGGATTTTAGAAAATCTGTGACCATGCAGTTCCTCATCTATATGGATTTTAGAAAATCTGCATAAATGCAGCAAGAAGCACAAAAACATGCTTTTTGTGACAAAAACAAGAGTCTTAGGTCATAGAAACTTGTTTATAACAAAAATCCAAAAAAAAAAATCCAAATGTCTGCCTGAAGTAGCATAAATAAAATGTATCTTTTTTATACATCTTAGTTGTGTATACACACACACACACACTCACACACACACGGGCTATTCTATACACACACACATACACAGAGCAGGATATTATATGAAACACATCTAAAACTTTACTTTCAGGACAGATTTATACTCTAAAAAATAAGTAATGGCTAACATGTCAACTTTACTGTGCTATCGGGTTCCCAGATAGACAAAGATTATTCTCTATATTATTTTTTAAGTTTTATTTATTTATTCATTAGAGACACAGATAGAGAGGTAGAGACATAGGCAGAGGGAGAAGTAGGCTCCCTGCTGGGAGCCCAATGCTGACTTGATCCCAGGACCTGGGGATCACTACCTGAGCCAAAGGCAGATGCTCAACCATTGACCCAACCATGTACCCTGAATATTCTGTATGTTTCTGTTAATATTTGTACTGGTTCAGCTGAGTAAAGCAAATTATCCTCATATAGTGTGGGTGGGCCTAGCTGGCTGCCTTTGAACTTTTTCTACAACATTGTCTCTTCCTGCATGAAAGTTTTTAAACTTTCAAACTGTAACCTCAATTCCCTCTGGATTTCCTGCACTACCAGTCTGTTTTACAGAATTTGGACTTACCAGCTTTCACAACTACATAAGTTAATTCCTTATAATAAATCTCTCTCTCTCTCTCTCTCGATATAGATATATAGATGCTATTGATCTGTTTCTTTAAAGAACTCTAATATGGATCACAATTTTTTGTGGATTATGTAGGCATTGATATTTACTATATTATTAATTAAAACAGAATGATTCTTAAAATATTTATTTATTAATTGAAAAATAACAATAAGAACTCTATGGTATGTTAGCATCAATGACCAAATTTCATATTAGAAAGTATTTTACCAAAAATATTACTGGTGAAAAGGATACCAAATGCTGGTGAGGTTGTGGAGCAATAGGATTTTGCATTTATTTTTGGTGAAAATGCAAAATGGCAAAGGCACTTTGGCACTTCATTACAAAACTGAACATATTTCTTCCTTATGTTCCAGCAATTTTGCTCCTTGGTAACCACCCAAAGAACTTGAAAATGTCTGTCCACGCAAAAACTTGTACACATATGTTTATAACAGTATTACTTTTTTTTTTTTTTTTTTTTAACTTTTATTGATGTTTAATTTACCAACATACAGAAAAACACCCAGTGCTCATCCCGTCAATTGTCCACCTCAGTGCCCGTCACCCATTCCCCTCCAACACCCGCCCTCCTCCCCTTCCACCACCCCTAGTTCGTTTCCCAGAGTTAGGAGTCTTTATGTTCTGTCTCCCTTCCTGATATTTCCCAACATTTCTTTTCCCTTCCTTTATATTCCCTTTCACTATTATTCATATTCCCCAAATGAATGAGAACATACACTGTTTGTCCTTCTCCGATTGACTTATTTCACTCAGCATAATACCCTCCAGTTCCATCCACGTTGAAGCAAATGGTGGGTATTTGTCGTTTCTAATTGCTGAGTAATATTCCATTGTATACATAAACCACATCTTCTTTATCCATTCATCTTTCGATGGACACCGAGGCTCCTTCCACAGTTTGGCTATTGTGGCCATTGCTGATAGAAACATCGGGGTGCAGGTGTCCCGACGTTTCATTGCATCTGAATCTTTGGGGTAAATCCCCAACAGTGCAATTGCTGGGTTGTAGGGCAGGTCTATTTTTAACTCTTTGAGGAACCTCCACACAGTTTTCCAGAGTGGCTGCACCAGTTCACATTCCCACCAACAGTGTAAGAGGGTTCCCTTTTCTCCGCATCCTCTCCAACATTTGTTGTTTCCTGCCTTGTTAATTTTCCCCATTCTCACTGGTGTGAGGTGGTATCTCATTGTGGTTTTGATTTGTATTTCCCTGATGGCAAGTGATGCAGAGCATTTTCTCATGTGCATGTTGGCCATGTCCATGTCTTCCTCTGTGAGATTTCTCTTCATGTCTTTTGCCCATTTCATGATTGGATTGTTTGTTTCTTTGGTGTTGAGTTTAATAAGTTCTTTATAGATTTTGGAAACTAGCCCTTTATCTGATATGTCATTTGCAAATCTCTTCTCCCATTCTGTAGGTTGTCTTTTAGTTTTGTTGACTGTATCCTTTGCTGTGCAAAAGCTTCTTATCTTGATGAAGTCCCAATAGTTCATTTTTGCTTTTGTTTCTTTTGCCTTCGTGGATGTATCTTGCAAGAAGTTACTGTGGCCAAGTTCAAAAAGGGTGTTGCCTGTGTTCTCCTCTAGGATTTTGATGGAATCTTGTCTCACATTTAGATCTCTCATCCATTTTGAGTTTATCTTTGTGTATGGTGAAAGAGAGTGGTCCAGTTTCATTCTTCTGCATGTGGATGTCCAATTTTCCCAGCACCATTTATTGAAGAGACTGTCTTTCTTCCAATGGATAGTCTTTCCTCCTTTATCGAATATTAGATGGCCGTACATTTCAGGGTCCACTTCTGGGTTCTCTATTCTGTTCCATTGATCTATGTGTCTGTTTTTGTGCCAGTACCACACTGTCTTGATGACCACAGCTTTGTAATACAACCTGAAATCTGGCATTGTGATGCCCCCAGCTAAGGTTTTCTTTTTTAAAATTCCCCTGGCTATTCGGGGTCTTTTCTGATTCCACACAAATCTAAAAATAATTTGTTCTAACTCTCTGAAGAAAGTCCATGGTATTTTGATAGGGATTGCATTAAACGTATAAATTGCCCTGGGTAACATTGACATTTTTACAATATTAATTCTGCCAATCCATGAGCATGGAATATTTTTCCATCTCTTTGTGTCTTCCTCAATTTCTTTCAGAAGTGTTCTATAGTTTTTAGGGTATAGATCTTTTACCTCTTTGGTTAGGTTTATTCCTAGGTATCTTATGCTTTTGGGTGCAATTGTAAATGGGATTGACTCCTTAATTTCTCTTTCTTCAGTCTCATTGTTAGTGTATAGAAATGCCATTGATTTCTGGGCATTGATTTTGTATCCTGCCACGCTACCAAATTGCTGTATGAGTTCTAGCAATCTGGGGGTGGAGGCTTTTGGGTTTTCTATGTAGAGTATCATGTCATCGGCGAAGAGGGAGAGTTTGACTTCTTCTTTGCCAATTTGAATGCCTTTAATGTCTTTTTGTTGTCTGATTGCTGAGGCGAGGACTTCCAGAACTATGTTGAACAGCAGTGGTGAGAGTGGACATCCCTGTCTTGTTCCTGATCTTAGGGGAAAGGCTCCCAGTGCTTCCCCATTGAGAATGATATTTGCTGTGGGCTTTTCGTAGATGGCTTTTAAGATGTCGAGGAAAGTTCCCTCTATCCCAACACTCTGAAGGGTTTTGATCAGGAATGGATGCTGTATTTTGTCAAATGCTTTCTCTGCATCTAATGAGAGTATCATATGGTTCTTGGTTTTTCTCTTGCTGATATGATGAATCACATTGATGGTTTTACGAGTGTTGAACCAGCCTTGTGTCCCAGGGATAAATCCTACTTGGTCATGGTGAATAATTTTCTTAATGTGTTGTTGGATCCTATTGGCTAGTATCTTGTTGAGAATTTTTGCATCCATGTTCATCAGGGATATTGGTCTGTAATTCTCCTTTTTGGTGGGGTCTTTGTCTGGTTTCGGAATTAAGGTGATGCTGGCCTCATAGAACGAATTTGGAAGTACTCCATCTCTTTCTATCTTTCCAAACAGCTTTAGTAGAATAGGTATGATTTCTTCTTTAAACGTTTGATAGAATTCCCCTGGGAAGCCATCTGGCCCTGGACTCTTGTGTCTTGGGAGGTTTTTGATGACTGCTTCAATTTCCTCCCTGGTTATTGGCCTGTTCAGGTTTTCTATTTCTTCCTGCTCCAGTTTTGGTAGTTTGTGGCTTTCCAGGAATGCGTCCATTTCTTCTAGATTTCCTAATTTATTGGCATACAGCTGTTCATAATATGTTTTTAAAATCGTTTGTATTTCCTTGGTGTTGGTAGTGATGTCCCCTTTCTCATTCATGATTTTATTAATTTGAGTCTTCTCTCTCTTCTTTTTAATAAGGTTGGCTAATGGTTTATCTATCTTATTAATTCTTTCAAAGAACCAACTCCTGGTTCTGTTGATCTGTTCCACAGTTCTTTTGGTCTCGATATCATTGAGTTCTGCTCGAATTTTAATTAACTCTCTTCTTCTGCTGGGGGTGGGGTCTATTTGTTGCTTTTTCTCTAGTTCCTTTATGTGTAAGGTGAGCTTTTGAATTTGAGATCTTTCCAGTTTTTGAATGTATGCTTGTATTGCGATGTATTTCCCCCTCAGGACTGCTTTTGCTGCATCCCAAAGATTTTGAACGGTTGTATCTTCATTTTCATTAGTTTCCATGAATCTTTTTAATTCTTCCTTAATTTCCTGGTTGACCTTTTCATCTTTTAGCAGGATGGTCCTTAACCTCCACGTGTTTGTGGTCCTTCCATATTTCTTGTTGTGATTAAGTTCTAATTTCAAGGCATTATGGTCTGAGAATATACAGGGGACTATCCCGATCTTTTGGTATCGGTTCAGACCCGATTTGTGACCCAGTATGTGGTCTATTCTGGAGAAAGTTCCATGTGCACTTGAGAAGAATGTGTATTCAGTTGAGTTTGGATGTAAAGTTCTGTAGATATCTGTGAAATCCATCTGGTCCAGTGTATCATTTAAAGCTCTCGTTTCTTTGGAGATATTGTGCTTAGAAGACCTATCCAGGGTAGAAAGAGCTAGATTGAAGTCACCAAGTATAAGTGTATTATTATCAAGGTATTTCTTGAGTTTGGTTATTAATTGGTTTAAATATTTGGCAGCTGCCACATTCGGGGCATATATATTGAGGATTGTTAAGTCCTCTTGTTGGATAGATCCTTTGAGTATGAGATAGTGTCCCTCTTCATCTCTCACTATAGTCTTCAGGGTAAATTTTAATTTATCTGATATAAGGATGGCAACCCCTGCTTTCTTTTGAGGACCATTTGAATGGTAAATGGTTCTCCAACCTTTTATTTTCAGGTTGTAGGTGTCCTTCTGTCTAAAATGAGTCTCTTGTAGACAGCAAATAGATGGGTCCTGCTTTTTTATCCAGTCTGAAACCCTGCGCCTTTTGATGGGGTCATTAAGCCCGTTCACATTCAGAGTTACTATTGATAGATATGAGTTTAGTGTCATCATATCTATTCAGTCCTTGTTTTTGTGGATTGTTCCACTGAACTTCTTCTTAAAGGGGAATTTTAAGAGTCCCCCTTAAAATTTCTTGCAGAGCTGGTTTGGAGGTTACATATTCTTTCAGTTCCTGCCTGTCTTGGAAGCTCTTTATCTCTCCTTCCATTTTGAATGAAAGCCTTGCGGGGTAAAGTATTCTTGGTTGCATGTTCTTTTCATTTAGGACCCTGAATATATCCTGCCAGCCCTTTCTGGCCTGCCAGGTCTCTGTGGAGAGGTCTGCTGTTACCCTAATATTCCTCCCCATAAAAGTCAGGGACTTTTTTTCTCTTGCTGCTTTAAGGATCTTCTCCTTATCTTTGGAATTTGCAAGCTTCACTATTAAATGTCGAGGTGTTGAACGGTTTTTGTTGATTTTAGGGGGGGATCTCTCTATTTCCTGGATCTGAATGCCTGTTTCCCTTCCCAGATTCGGAAAGTTTTCAGCTAGGATTTGTTCAAATACATATTCTGGCCCTCTGTCCCTTTCCGCGCCCTCGGGAACCCCAATTAAACGTAGGTTTTTCTTCCTCAGGCTATCATTTATTTCCCTTAATCTATCCTCATGGTCTTTTAATTGCCTGTCTCTTTTTTCCTCAGTTTCCCTCTTTGCCATCAACTTGTCTTCTATGTCACTCACTCGTTCTTCCACCTCGTCAAGCCTCGTCGTTAGGACTTCTAGCTTGGATTGCATCTCATTTAATTGATTTTTAATTTCTACCTGATTAGATCTAAATTCTGCAGTCATGAAGTCTCTTGAGTCCTTTATGGTTTTTTCTAGAGCCACCAGTAGCTGTAAAATAGTGCTTCTGAATTGGCTTTCTGACATTGAATTGTAATCCATATTTTGTAACTCTGTGGGAGAGTGGGCTGTTTCTGATTCCTTTTTTTGAGGGGTTTTCCTTCTAGTCATTTTGCTCAGTGCAGAGTGGCCAAAAACAAGTTGTATTGGGAAAAGGAGAAAAAGAGAGAGAAGGAAAGAAAAGAGAAAAAGAAAAAAGAGAAAGAAGAAAAAAAAAAGGGGGGAAGAGAAGAAAAAGAAAGAAAAAGAAAGAAAGGAGAAAAAAGAAAAAAGGGGGGGGGGTGGGGGAAGCAATCAGAAATCAAGAAGAAAGAGAGAAAAAAAAAAGCACAAAATAAAACAACAAAAAAAAAACACAAAAAAAAAAACAAAAACAAAAACAAAAAAACAAAAAACAAAAAAAAACCACGGGGGAGTATCTTCCGATTCTGTGTAGTTTAAGTCCCTTGACTTCCCTTGGAACTGGTCCGTCTCGCTGGTCTTCTGGGGGAGGGGCCTGCTGTGCTGATTCTCAGGTGTTGGCACTTGGGGGAGCTGCTCTGCCCCTGCCTGGTGCAGGGCTCGGTGGGGGTTGTTGACCCCGTGAGGCCCCGGGAGGAAGCCACAGTGGCGGGGGCAGCTCTGGGACCCTGGATCCAGCCCCCGCAGTAGCTCCGGGGCTCTCCTTCTGCAGGGCCTGGGGGCTCCGGGGCGGGGCCGCTGATCTGCTCAGTTCCAGGCAGGAGCGTCCTTGCTGTCCTGGGCCCTCCCGGCCTCTGCCTGTCCCGGGGGAGGCCGGATCCTGGGCTGTGTCCCGGCGCCCTGTGCTCCGGGGCCTGCGCTGTTGGATTCGCGCTCCCGGCGGTGCAGCCCCCTCCGCGGAGCCGCCGCCCGAGCCTCTCCGAGCTGTTCCCGGAGCCGTGCAGCCCCCTCCGCGCGGAGCTTCTTCCTCTGCGCGAGCCGCCGCCGCTGAGCTGTTCCCGGAGCCGCGCAGCCCCCTCCGCGGAGCCGCCGCCCGAGCCCCTCCGAGCTGTTCCCGGAGCCGCGCAGCCCCCTCCGCGCGGAGCTTCTTCCTCCGCCCGAGCCGCCGCCGCTGAGCTGTTCCCGGAGCCCCGCAGCCCCCTCCGCGGAGCCGCCGCCCGAGCCCCTCCGAGCTGTTCCCGGAGCCGCGCAGCCCCCTCCGCGGAGCCGCCGCCCGAGCCCCTCCGAGCTGTTCCCGGAGCCGCGCAGCCCCCTCCGCGCGGAGCTTCTTCCTCCGCCCGAGCCGCCGCCGCTGAGCTGTTCCCGGAGCCGCGCAGCCCCCTCCGCGGAGCCGCCGCCCGAGCCCCTCCGAGCTGCTCCGGGTCCCGCCGAGCGCTGCAGCCCTTAGGGAGCTCGGCGCATCTCCGGGGGCGCGGTTCCTCTGTTACTGTCCCAGGGAGCCCGAGGGCGTCCCCGCCTTTCTGGGGATCCTGCTCCAATTCCCGGGGAGCCCCTTTCCGCGGGGAAGGTCGGTGCAGCTCCTGCTCCTCCGGGACGGGGCTCTCCTGTCCTGGGGACACTCGCCCCGGCCTCAGCCCGGCTCCTCGGGGCCCCTCCCCCTTGGAGGCCTTTTGTTCCTTTATTTCTTTTTCCCCGTCTTCCTACCTTGATAGAAGCGCGAACTCTTCTCACTGTAGCGTTCCAGCTGGTCTCTCTTTAAATCTCAGGCCGAATTCGTAGGTTTTCAGGATGATTGGATGGTTTTCTAGGTAATTTGCTGAGGACAGGTGACCTGGAGACCCTACTCCTCCGCCATCTTGCCCCTCTCTCCCCAGTATTACTTTTAATTGCCCAAACTTGGAAGCACCCAAGATGTCCTTCAGTGGGTGAATGGATAAATAAACTGTGGAATATATAGACAATGGAATATTATTCAGCAGTAAAAAGAAATGAGCTATTGGGCCAAAAGGACATGGAAGAACCATAAAGTATATGACTAGGTGACAGAAGTCAGTCTGAAAGGCTACATACTGTATGATTCCATTTATGTGGCACTCTGTGAGAGGTAAAACTATGAGGACGATAATAAAGGTCAGTGTGTTCCAGGAGTAAGGATGGGGGAAGGGTGAATAAGTAGAACACAAGGAATCTTTAGGATAGTTTAAATACTCTATATGATATACAGTAATGAAGGACATATGTCATTATACACTCGTCCCAACCCATAGAATGTACAATACCAAGAGTGAACCCAGAGGTAAATGTAGGTTTATCAGTTGTAACTAATGTGAGCGAGGTTGATAATGAGAGAGGCTGCACATGTGGGGACAGGGTATGGTATATAGGAAATCCCTGTACCTTCTCATCAATTTTGCTATGACCCTAAGACTTCCCTGAAACCATAAAATCTTTAA
Source organism: Vulpes lagopus (assembly GCF_018345385.1). NCBI lineage: Eukaryota > Metazoa > Chordata > Mammalia > Carnivora > Canidae > Vulpes > Vulpes lagopus. The sequence continues at coordinate 19,876,967 of NC_054843.1, read as the reverse complement.
TTGGTGAGAGGAATGGCATTGCTTTACACGTTCGCAAACTTTTTAAAACCTGCCTTTATAAAAAATAGCTGCTTATACCTTCAAACTATTTTTGATATGTTGTTCTGGTGAATTAATGGAGATTTGTTTAATTTATACTTTTAACTTATACTCTTTAACTAGCATATAAATTATGTGTGTTTAACTTATACTTTTTAACTTGCATATAAGTTATGTGTGTTCCTTTTATTATCAACTATAACACAAATGATATTAAAATATATGAATTAGTGCTTTTCTTGTATATTTCTAGCTCTCAGTCAGTGAAAAATTATTTTTGCATCTACACTCTAACATTTTTCTAAAAAATACTTTTCATCTATTGTACTCAGGATTGGGTACTGCTATAGAGACCAAGTCTCTCACCATAATGATTTATTATTTTTTTAATATTTTATTTATTTACTCATGACAGACAGAGAGAGAGAGAGAGGGGCAGAGACACAGGCAGAGGGAGAAGCAGGCTCCATGCAGGGAGCCTGATGTGGGACTTGATCCCGGGTCTCCAGGATCAGGCCCTGGGCCGAAGGCGGCGCTAAACCGCTGAGCCACCTAGGCTGCCCTCTCACCATAAGGATTTAATCATGAAAGGGGCCTATGTGTCGGGATCAACAGACCAATCAAAAATATGCCTTTCTTTCCTTACCATTATATAATATTCTTAGTATTTGACAATGGTGCTTGAGACTGAGCAACAAATGTACCTCTCCTCCCTGCATCACTTCCAATTTATGCTTCCCACTGCATCCTATAATTGAGCGAATGACCTGGCACCCCATCCAGTTACCCAGAGACCAAAATCCTTTAACAAATTGCCATGCAGATGATAAAATTGTACTTCAGGATTAATGCATTCTAAGGCAAACTGAATTCTCACTATCAGCTCCAAAACCACTCCTATGACAGTGTTCTCTACCTCAGGAAGTAGAGCTACCATTCATCCAGATGCTCATAAATAGTGTGTCTCAATAGTGTATCAAATAAATACTAGAACTTTCAAACAGTTCTAGAGGCTGGTAATCTCAGGATCAAAGTGCCAGCAGACTCAGCGTGTGATGAGATACTTCTTCCAGGTTTGCGACCTTCTTGCTATATCCTCATATGGCAGAAAAAGAGAGACAGCTAACTTCCTAGTTTTGTCTTATAAGGACACTACTCCCATCATGGGAGCTACGTTTCCCTGACCTCCGCTAAACCTACCACCTCCCAAAGACTCTACCTTCTAATATCATCCACATATGAATTTTTAGAGAACGCATTCAGTTTGTAATATAATTATATATAATTATAATACATATATATACATATACATATATATACATATATATGTATATATATATTTGCTGGTGAATATATTTATTAATCCTCTTTCCCTCATACCTTATACTTACCATGGCTTCTACTATGCATAATTTTGGTTGCATTATAGACTTTATCTTATGCCTTCACTCTGTGTGCCTCTCAGTATCTATATTACTTGGCAGGTCTGTGTCTCCTGGCATATAAATTTGGTCCACAGCTCAGATTAAGACAGTCTTAAACTAGACACTAATCTGTGGTGACATGATGCTTGAGAACAGTTCTTATAAAATTGTGCTCATTATCTAGATTGCTAAGAGTGTATACTGACAGGAGAAATCCCTACATTAAACATAATAGGAAAAATTTTAAATTATGATTTATAATGCATTAAATAGTGATTTATAATTATTATTCATAATTGAGACATTAGTGTTGACTAGCAATCACACTAAGCTTTATAGTCCATTTATTCTATTTGAAAATCAGCAAACCTTCTGCTCTATCCTGAAACTTCCAAATCGACCCCCTATCTTCATCTCAGCTGACTTTATGTTCTGATTATCTATTGTTGCATAATGGACCACCATACAATGTAGGGCTTAAACACCATATTCCATCTGACCACAAAGTATTTACAACTCCCCACATTTCCTCTCAATTGTTCTTAAAAATATACCAGTCTCACCCTTAGATCATCTTCCTTCCTTGTATTTTATTATATGCAGCTAACAATTTGGAATTATATGCAGTTAAACAATTTGGAGATTTGTGTCTAAATATCCATAGTCAGATCCAATAACTCATTAGGTAAAATTTCTATATACCACAGCACAGTCAACAGTTTGATTAGCTTCCTGCCATCCACAAACACTAGTCATCTTTTTTTCCATCCCTCAATAATATTTTTCTCATTTTTTTAAAGTTCTTTGAGTAACTGCAGACTGCCTTTTCCAAGTTGAGTGTTTTATTATTACAGCATCCCATTCCTGATATTAAATATGTTCCAATATGTGTAAAACACCACCACAAGATGTAGTGGAATATAAAACCAACAGTCCTTTATTTCATTTATGAAAATGTGATTTGGGATCCAAAATGGAAATGGGTTGTTTCTGTTCCACGTGATATCAGTTGGGTGGTTCCAAGTTAGGTCACAAATTGTCAAGTTAGTCAACAGAATTTGACAATAATTATGGATTCCAATGAAGCATGTCCTCTATGGGGAAAATGACCAGAAAGGAATCAGATCTTGAACAACTTCCAAAATACTTCACTCTTATTTTACATCCCCAGGACATTGCATTGAAAATGGAATCTGCACCCCGAGTCCCCAACTCAGCTTCTTTATGACAGAAGAAGTGAATGAAGAGGAGGCTATTTATTCAAGGTGCCTGTCACATCTACGTACTCTGACTCAGAATTTTTCCTGTTCAAAATACTGGAGTAAGGATTTTCCTACACGATATTTTCTTGAACTGATTCATAAAATGATAGGTTATAGGTTCTATTAAGTTTCTGAAATTGTATGGAATAATGCACACATGCATTTTTCTTAAGTATAAATCCATAGAAAATGTCTTTGTCCTGAGTAAATTCAATGAGCTATGTCCATATTTTTTCTAGACTCTTCTCTGCTAGTCAATGTCAATATTCCTCTCCTTTCTAGACCCCTGCCCATTTTGCATTGTAATATACTAGTTGAGTGGGCTTTCCTCTTTTCTACCTTTATCTGAATTTATATCTTCTGCCTAAATTCTATTTGCAATAAAATCTCAGTAATGCTCATCTCTGGTCATTATATCTGCAATTCTCGTATTCTCCTTGGAGTCTGATGTTATATTTTACTGCTTCACTTATTTTTGTTATTTACCTAATGTGTGCATATATTTGACACAATAATGACATTGGTTAAATGTCTGTTAAATGATTGACTTAGCATATATTTTGTCTTCCAAATTAAATTATAAGCACATGGTCAGAGAACATTAAGTGCTGTTAGATATTAAAAAAAAAAAAAGGGAGCTCATGGGTGGCTCAGACGATTAGGCTTCTAACTTCTGATCCTCAACTCAGATTTTGATATTAGGATTGTGATTTCAAGCCCTACATTGGAAAAGCCTACTAAATTTTTTTTTTAATTGAAAATAAATGAATGAGTTATCTGTGTGTGTGTGAGAGAGAGAGAGGAAGACAAAGAGAGAGACAGGGACAGAGAGAAGATAAAGAGACAAAACAGAGGGTGTCCCTGAGAACTGATGGAGATACTTTGTTTCTAAATGATCAGCTTTCTCCCAGATTTAAATCCTATGATAGTATGATTCAGTTTTTTTCCCTTTTCAAAGACAGATAAGAAAATTTTCATGTGTTATAGCTGTTTTATTTTTATTTACATTTCAGATCACTTCCTATCTCTTAAGTTTGATAATGCTAGTATTAGCATGAAAAATGAACCTTCAATTAGCTAAGCGTTTTTCATTATTTGTTTTAATTTTAAATATAAACGATCATCTTAGTTGGCTTCAATTTCTGTAACAAAATTCCATACACTGAGTGACTTAAACAACAAACATTTATTTCTTACAGTTTTGACAGCTATGATGTCCAAGATCAAGACACTGGCAGATTCAGTTTCTGATGAGAGCCCTCCTCCTAGCTTGTGGATGGCTGCCTTCTCATTGTGTCCTCACATGGCAGAGAGAACTGAGAACTCTGATTTCTTGTAAAAGGACACCATTCCATCCTGGGGTTCCACTCTCATGACTTCATCTAAATTCAATCACTTGCCAAATGCCTCACCTCCTACTATCACCACTTTGAGAGTTACAGCTTGGACATATGAATTTTGGGAGGACACAAACATTCAGTCCATAACAATAACTTAGATTTATTTATAGAGAAGGAGCTATTCGTGGAGGAATAACTAAAACATATAAAGGAAGGTTGAATGTTTAAAGAATAAGTTCTAATGGATTTAATAGCTAATATCAGGGTTAAATCAGTCACAAATGAGTTTCCAGATCTCTATCATTCTTATAAGTGTTGTTTGTTTGGGGTTTTTTTGTCTTGTTTTTTTTTTGTTGTTGTTGTTGTTTTGTTTTGTTTTGTTAAAGTAGCCTCCATTCCCAGCATGGTGCTCAACGTGGGGCTTGAGATCAAGACCTGACCTAAAATCAATAGCCGGATGGTAAACTAACTGAGCCAGCCAGGCACCACCCTCATCTTTGTAGATTTGAAGAGTTGAGTCAAGGTGCCTCAATTGTCCTTGGCAGCAATAGCAATGGTGACTCTCTTTCCTCTTGGAAATTTGGCTGCATGCAAGCTCTCCTTAATAGTGCTCTTACTGCACTGATTCCATCTGTTAACAGGTGTCTTATCTCTTTTGCTAGATACTCCCTATGTCAATATTGGGTAGCTCCTGGAAAGAACATGAAATCATTCCTCCCTCCCTTTTCTGTTTGTTTCAAAATTGGATTTAAGAATATCAACGTTCAGACTTCAGAGGCTGCTTCTTGTGGACCCAGTCCTGATCAGGGAACCCCTAAAACAAGCAATGCTGATAATGTCATGTTGTAAAAGTGAGATGTATACAACAGAGATAATATGATAATATAAAGATGTGGTAAGAATACTTTCATGTTAGTTATGAGAATGTGAAAAGATTATTTCCTTGAAAGTTATTTGTGAGATCTGATCATTTCTATAACCAATATACATTTCTAATGCTAGGTATAGAACAGGCACTCAATATCTCATTGTGGTGTTCTTGTAGTTGTTTCTGAATGGATACATACAGGTAATTTCACTAGATACTGTTTTGAGTAATAAAATATTTGTACACACAGCATATGCATAGTGTTTGATAGGAAGAGAAGATAATTAATTAGTACCCATTTTACATTTAGCACTGTTGGGCACTGACAGCGTGCAATTGCTCTGCTAAAGAACAATAAGAAAACACAAGTAGCTTCTATTTTGCCCAAACATTATATTAATTTCTCGTGGATTGGTCAAATATGGTAAAGCCTTTTTACTAACATCTCCCAGAACACATTGTACTTCTTACATTTAACAATGGCAAGACTTTTCACTATAAGGTTTAGATTAGATTTTGCCACACAATAGACAATTCCTAAGGCAGCCTATAATTCCAATCCATTAGGCTAATAGATTGCAGCTGCTGTGAGCAGTAGGCATGTCATTTTTTGATAATGAAATCTAGTAACACATAGAATATAAAGATAAATAAACTGAAAAATGACTCTATACAGCTCATATAAAATGGTTATCTTTTTTAATAAAAGTCTTATTTTTTTTCTGTAAAATCCTATTAAATATGCATGGCCAACAGAACTTCTAGAACATTAACTTCTAATACATATGAATAATTGCATTATAAAATATTCAAGAAAGTCACCAGAGTAATAGATATTTTTTAGAAGTCATGTTTAATCAATATTTTTTATTTCCTTCCTTTCAATTTCTGCTTTTATAAATCTATTAGAATTACTCATCTTTCCTTATTTATTACTCCATTTGTCATTATAGATTTTGTTTCCCCAAAGCGTGTCATGCTACCAAATTGTTAAAGCTTTCTTAGTAGAGCCCACCTGCTTACAGGAAGAGTGAAACACGATATTACAGTAGAGCTGCTGGAGTCAATTATTTTAACTTTTCTGAGTCCTTAGTACCATTTCAAGGAAAACAAATTACATCCTCCTTAAATTCATTTATTTAAGTTGAAAAAAAAGAACTAGTTATATGCTTTATATTATGTCTAACTTTAAAAAATATTTTATTTATTTGAGAGAGAGAGAGAGTACAAGCTGGGGGAAGGGGCAGAGAGAGAGAAGGACAAAGAGACTCCCTGCTGAGCAAGGAGCCCAATGAAGGGCTTTATCCCAGGACCCTGAGATCATGGACCCTGAGCTAAAAGCAGATGCTTAACTGATTAAGCCCCCTGGGCACCCCCATTTAATTTTTATGATCCCAAAACTGAAATTCCCTCTCTTGGTTGAGATGAGCAGGAAATGCAAAACACAAAACCCACCAATTTTAGTCCTTAATGGACTTTCCCTTAAGAAAAGAATTCAATTATGCAGTAAATCTTAGATTTACTCATTAAAAATTGATATTTTTACAATAAATATCCTTCCTCCTTTTTCTACGAAATATAGTGCCACACTAACTGCTACAATTGATCACATGATATAATTGCAAGTGTCTTCATCTTCATTAAATTATACAAATTATTCCCATTATTTATTCAGAGATTTCATTCTAAATATGTATTTATCAATATCAATCAATTTCAACATATGTCTTCATTCTATTGCAGAGAAGAAATGTAACACCTTTTGGCTGTTTACAGTTGTATATATATATATATATATATATATATATATACAGAGACACACACAAAGACAAAAACAGAAGCAGAGAGAGAGAGAGGTGGGGTGGGATAGAAGGCGGGAAGGGAAGTAAGAAAAGAAAAGAAAAAAAGAAAGTAGAAAGGAGGAACAAAGACATGGAAGAGAGAGAGGAGGGGAAGAGAGGAAGAGGAGTGTGGACCCTGAAATGCTGAGCATACTTACATATACATACTTCTAGAGATTCACATATATGCACGCGCGTGCATGCACACACACCATACACACACACACACACACATAAGATTCCTTCAGCAGAGAGGAATGATGTGAGAAAATACAATAATTAAGTCTAACTTAGGAATAAAGTATTAGCAACAGCTACCTTCCTTAAAGAAATGGAAGTGGAGGGTGAGGTGGGCAAGTTTGAAAGTTATGAGATGTTTTTATCCGCAAAGTACCCAGGTAACAACACACAGACCCACCCAACCGACTCAGAAACTTGCATTTGTGGTGACATGATGGCTCCAAGGCAGACCCCTGAAGAGAGGCCTTTGGATGTCTGAATCCTGGAAGAAAAATTAAAACTCGTAACAGAAATGTGTCCCCTATCATCACCTAAGGTGGGTGATGCTGAGAGAGGCATGTAAATGATGGGAAAGGTTTCAATGATTCAAAGATGTTGCTTGGCAACAGTTAACCAGCTTCCCTCTTCAGGCAGTGACAGTGTGGCACTACACGCTAGGGGTGGAGTTGAGGATTAACTCTGTTAAGCATCTTTCAATGTATTTGTTGTGTACTTGTATATTCTTTTTCTCATATATATCATAAAATTCACCATGTTAAGTGTAGATTTTTTAAAAAAGATTTTATTTATTCATGAGAGATGCAGAGAGTGAGGCAGAGGCACAGGCAGAGGGAGAAGCAGGCTCCATGCAGGGAGCCCGAGGTGGGACTTGATCCCCGGACCCGGGATTACGCCCTGAGCCAAAGGCAGGTACTCAACCGTTGAGTCCCCCAGGTGTCCCTTAATTTTAGATTTCAATGGTATTTTAGTATATGCACAGGTGTGCAGTCATCACCACTATATAATTTTAGATTATTTCCATCACTTTAGAAAGGTATCCCGCAGCATTACCTACTTATTCTCCCTCCCTCTGGCTCCAGCAACCACTAATGTACATTCTGTCTCTATGAATTTGCCTTTGGGAGATTTCAAATAAAGAGAATCATACAATATGTGGCCTATTAGCGACTGACTTTGTTCCGTTGACATAAATCTTTCAAGGTTCTTCTGTGTGTTCTGGCATGTGTCATTATTTCATTCTTTTTTATTTATGAGTAATATTCTGTTGTATAGATATACCACATTTTGTTTATCTTCTCATTTCTCCTAGGCATAATCCTGAGGAGTCAATTTGCTGTGTCATATAACTATAAATTTATATTTTTAAAGAACTCTCAAGCTGTCTTCCAAAGTGGGTGCATAGTTTTATGATATGATAACTGAAGTTGTAATTTCTCCACAATCTTACTGCTTGTTATTGCCTTTAAAAAGAAATTAGCTACTTGAGTGGGTAAAATAATATTTTATTATACTTTTGATTTGCATTTCCCTAAAAATTAATGATATTGGATATTTTTAGATGATTACTAGCCTTTTTATAATCTTTCTCACAGTAATGAATATTGAAATCCTTTACCCATTATTATCATCAGACCCATCTTTTAATTGTTGAGTTATGACTTGTTTATGTTCTGGATATTAGACTATAACCAAAAAGGATGGTGAATGTGATCAAGTGCTTTATCTATATTCATTAAGATTATCATTTATTTTTTATTTATTCTATTAATATGGTAAATACTTTGTTTTTAATGGAATAAGTCTTTTTATATGATAGCTATTTCTTATATACTGCTTATCTGAAAATCAAAGATGAAACTGGGGAAAATACCTTTGAGTTTGGCAGAAAAGTATTTATCACTCTGTTTAATATTGTTATTTATCAACCATCGTACCAGGATAATTTATATATTTTTTTGTTCCATCAAATAATATTGATTTTTCTATTACATGCTGGGACATAGGAAATCTAAAGGCATAGCATTTCTTTCAGTATTCTCACAATGACTAAAGAAGAACAGTAACAACTGTAGTATACTTTTTGTCATTTCAATGTGACTTGAACATTATATATATCCAAAAATACTTTCTGAAAATTCCAGCCGAAAAATTATATAAGCAAATCTTATGCAATCTCTTTCATTTCTTTTTGTTGTCTATAAAATGTAGTCTATTGTCTCTTATGATACTGAAGAAAATCCAAGAAAATGGAATTAATGTGCTCATATATACAGGTACCCTGTTATCCAAAAGTGGGCTATTCCTATGAAAACTTTTTTTTTTCTTCTGTGAAAACTTTTGCAGGCCAAAATGGCCCTAAAGCAAAGAAGCAATCACCGTCAATTTATATGGAAACATTATTGAGCACTCTCAGACCCAGAAAATCATCTGTCTTAGGCTGTTCTGATACTATAGGACCCATCTTTTGTACACCCATAGGTATACAAAATAAACTGGGATCCAGCACAGATGCTCACAAAGTTCAGAGCTCTGGAAGCTTGATGCTGAGATGCTGAGCATAGTTCCCAGGGAAGGAGCTTGGTGGGGCTGCTCTCACTGCTTTGGATGTACTGTCCCTATACTGGCTCATTGCAAACAAATACTGAAATGCCTTTTTTCATAAGAGTGAAAATTCCTTCTCTCTTTCTCTCTCTCTGATCAGCAAAACAAATTCTAATGTAAATGTTATGTAAGGCAAACTTTTGAAAAGCTAGGATAAACTATCTTCTTCCATAGTGTCCTCTTATCCAAGTAACTCAAACATAAACAGGCAAAAGTATCTAGGCTGTTTTCCCCCATATTAATGTTGAAACAGTTTGTGTTCTTAGCAGCTGCCAATGTGAAGAAAAGTTAGAAAATAGAGAAACTCAGATGAATGATAAAGGAGTAGCTAGTGAGAATGATAAAGGGAGCAGGAGTAGCTAGTGAGAGCCTCAGACCAGAAAGCAAGTCTTGTGGAGAGAGGCACATGAAATGAGGGGAATAAATAGGAAGATTGAGTAAAAAGAGATTCTGATGGAAGGACAGCTCAGAAAATGGGAAAATGGGACAGTCTCAGGTATCATATGGGAAACTCCATAGCAAATGTTGCACAGGAATCACCCAGATTTACTATCTCATACTGAGCCACTGGCTGGGAGCATATAACATGCAAACCTCATATCTGATCAAATATATGATTAGAGAAAATCCATATAACCTTGTGTTCAGTGATGAGTTTTTAAACACAGAATCCAAAAGCACAATGCATAGAAGAAAAAACTGACAAATTGGATTTAATTTAAATTTAAAAGTAAGCTTTGTCAAAGACATTATCAGAGAAATAAAAGACAAGCCACAGACTTAAAGAAACTATTTGTAGGATACACATCTGATAAAGGACTCATATAGAAAACATACAAAGAATTCGATGTTCAGCATTAAGTAAACAAAACAAAAACAATTAAAAGTGGGCCAAAAAAAAAGACACCTCACAAGTATACAGATGCCTACCAAGCGAATGGAAAAATGTTCAATGTTATTTGTTATTATGAAACTATAAATTGAAGCAACAGATATCACAACATATACATTATGATGAATAAAATCTAGAAAGATTTTAGATAATACCAAATGCTGGTGAGGATGTGGAGCAATGGGAACTCTCATTTTTTGTTGGTTGGACTACAAAGTGATACAACCATTTTTTAAGCCAGTGTGGAAGTTTGTCACAAAACTAAATATAGTCTTACCAATGATTCACAAAGGTACCCTTACTTAGGCCCATGCCAATGTTTGCATGTGATTGTTTTTAAAAACTTTGTTTATATTTGTCCCAAGTAGAACCAACCAAGTAGTTCATGAATAGGTGAATGGATAAACAAACTGGACATATATACAAAGAATATTTTCAGCAACAAAAAGAAAACAAAAAGAAATGAGCTACCACTTTATAAAAAGACATGATGGAACTTTAAATACATATTGCTAATGAATGATGCCAATTTCAAAAGGCTATATATTGCATGATTCCCATTGTATGACATTCAGGATAAAACAAAACTATAGACAGAGTGAAAGGATCAGTGGTTACAAGAGATCCAGTGAGATTTTTTAAGGTGCTGAAACTGTTCTGGTAGTGACTGCAATGATGGATGGATAGAGGCACTATGCATTTTTCAAATTCATAGAATTTTATAACATAGTGAACCATAATATATGCAGATTAAAATCATTTACGATCTGGAAGGATCCCAGGAAAGAAAGCAGACTGTGACAAGACAATCTAACTTATTACAAATACATGAAATAATCTCACAAAGAAGGCAGAAGAAAAGGTACTGACCTTAAGTAGCTTTGTAAATGAATACAGTCTGTAAGACTGAAGTCAAAGTCACTGCAAATAAGTATTCTACAGCTCCCCCAGAGGTGAGGTTTACAATTCTGACACTTCTCTACATGTATACAAGAATTAAACAATTAAGACAGTGAATAGCAGATGGTGGGAGCCAGGCTTTTCACAGTTGGAGTGGGATTTTACAGAAAAACAATGAGTAAAGGCTAGAATTATCTGTGGGTAAGGGATTAGAGTTGTAGGGAGAACTCATATTTAGCTTAATATAGATATACATGTTTACATATAGAAACATTTCTGGATGTGTGAACATACATGGGTTGGTATGTAAATAGATTTTTCATTTCTCTGTTACCTGAGTGTCTGAAAGGAATGGAATCCTAGTAACACTGAGCACACGTAGGGTCCAGATCATAGTTTTTGATACTATCTAATAAGAGTAACTTCTGCCCCTTGGAGAAAAGGCTGATTGATTCTAGGGCAGAAAATTTATACATTGAGCCTGAAGCATCTTGTGGTGCCTGAAAGTAAAGAAATGCTTAAAAAAAAAAAAATCCTCACATTGATGAGCCAACTGAAACAGTTGCCAATGGCCAAAACTGGAACAACTTGAGCAATAAAATTTAAAAAAGGAGTACTGGATCATAACCTGAATTATAAAATAAATATCCATTTATACTAATTTGAGCAAATGACTAAATAAATAAATGAATGGGAGAGAGGAGAAAAAAATAAGTCTCTCATCAGTAGAATTCCATATAATATACTCAGCCATCAAGGAGAGGAATTATAATTCCCCCCCTTCATAAGTGCAGGTTGTCCATTGTGACTTCCATTCAAAGAGCACAGTATGGAAAGGAGGGCAAAAGAAGTATAACTTCATAGTGGAGAAACCTAAAACCTCTACTTCAGCTTGGTGACCAGGGTCAACATTAACAGTCATAAGTCTTGTTGATAGTCATGAAAATGGCACTTTACTTCTATGATCTTCCTCCCCAACCTACAGTCTCAGCCTAATCATGAGAAGAACATGAGACAAATTCCAATGGGGAGCATCCTATAATATACCTAAATAGTATTGCTCAAAATTCTTAAGGTCATCAGAAACAAGACTGAGAAACTGTCACATTCAGAGGAAACTAAGAAAGTAAGACAAGTAAATGTATTATGATATACTGGAAGGGGCCCTGGAACAGGAAAAAAAAAGCATAATAAAAACCAGGTAAATCTCCATAAGCTGGGAGCTTTATTAAGTAATAAAGTACCAATATCAATTCATTAATTTTAACAAATGCACCCTACTAGGCATAAGATTTAATAATACAGGCAACTGTGGACAGGGAAGGGTAAAGAGGGTATGTAAGAATTCTATATGATCTTCTTAATTTTTCTGCCAATCTAACATTGCTCTAAAAATACTCCCTTCTAAATATATATATAATTTATAAATATATATAAAATTTATAATTTATAATATATAATATATATATTAAATTCTATGGCCACCAGGGCACCTGGGTGACTTAGGGTTGAACATCTGCCTTTGGCTTTGGTTGTGATCCCGGGGTCCAGGGATTGAGTCCTACATCAGGCTCCCTGCAGGGAGCCTGCGTCTCCCTCTGCCTATACCTCTCTCTGTGTGTCTGTCATGGATAAATAAATAAGATCTTAAAAAATAAAAATAAAAACAAATTCCTGGCCACTATTCTATAGAATTCAAAAAGAATTGTGAAAAGAAATTTTCACAATTTGAAAATGTGGCTAACTACTAAATATAGAGAAAAACATGGATATTAGAGGAAAAAGTTTCAATTCAATGATAAATAAGAATCACTTTTTTCCTATCATTTTATATAATAGAAAGAACTGGATATACTTCAAATAAATTATATCCTTGGACCTTGAATAAATCAGGTGTTTTGACTTATCATGAACACAGTTATGTAATACAGAATGAGATAATATTATAAATGAAGACTAGTGACTAATTCTATTTAAGCCTGCAAGGATATTGTTTTGGACATCTCAAAATAATTGCATAGACCTACTCACCCATCTTACCACTTATATCATTTCATTGAGCCTCCAAAACAACTTTGTGACGTGAAAAAGGCAGGTGTTTTTGTAAAATTATTCTTGGATGGCTAAGTGATGTTTCTCTACACGTATTCATAATAAGCAAAATTGGGGGTAAATCCTAAGACCTGGCAATCTTGTAGTTAAAGCAATATTGTTGTTTTTGTAGAGTCTGAGCTGCTGTTGTAGCAGCAGAACTGGTACTATGTCTTAGGGGTGTGGATAAAGTAAATGTTGCTAATTCTCTATTTTAAAACACCTTCCACCTCTTTCATTTCACATAGAAACAATGCAGCAGAGAGCAACCGATCCACCACGATTGTTTCTTGAGGTATTTTCTCTAATCATTATCACATAGATAGGGAATTTATTTTGACCACAATAGTTCATGATTAATTATTTTAAGGTAGAGAAAGAGACAGCTGACGGGGAGTTTTGATATGGAAATTGTGACATTTGCTGTAAGAGCAATGATCTTACACAGAAGCCAGGTGGTGACTATTTTACCATTCAGACAGATGGAAGTCCTGAGGTAGAGTCATTTTTTTTCTCCATTTGAAAAATTAGCTTATATAATTCAAGCCTTTCTTTTAATTCCTTGCCAGATTTGTGCTTTGTATAAAATTAAGTATTACAAAACTTTTTCTACTGGGTAAAATGCAGTCCTGTGTGTATGGATTTCCTTTCAACTCACTGCAATTGTTGCAGCCATTTCGAGTGTTTATGACACTGTAATGACCATTTAACATGATGAAATGATAATAAGAGCCCTATGTAACTGTAATTATAGAGATTTACACCAATAATAGGATAAACATTTGTTTCAGAAGAATTTCCTAAAATTGACTTTCTATATATCTTTCAGACAGCATGGATGCTGCACCAATAATATTAATTTTCCCTAGACATTCAGCCTATTTGCCTAGAACTTTACTGTAAGCCCTTTTGCTAAACATTTTATTGGAGGGGTCTCTGCATGTCATCCTACAAATTACTCTTTGAAGTGCTGTATTAACATCTATTTTGTTAGCTTTTGCATGTATATTGTAATAGTCCAAGAAAAGGTAGATAAATGAGAAGTGCTAGATAGTTGTTGTTCACATAGCTTGATGATTTGAATTGTGAGTTCAGTACCAGAAGAAAAACTCTGATTCATCTAACTTAACTTGTGTGGCCAAATGAAACTCAAGATGATTTCTTAGATGATTCCTTCACAAATTCCATCAAAAGAGAGGTTCAGGAACCTGACAACCTGAACATAGTCCCAACTCTTCTCATGTAAGGATGAGCCAAAGCGATCTCAATAAATGACCTGTTAGAGAGACTGCAGTGTGGTCAGGAACAGGCTGTGAAGAGTAACATAGTCACAGGTCATCTGACAAAATGAGTGCCTATTAAAGCTTGGTAAAAACGTTACTTCAAGGCACCATTATAGTCTTAGACTTTAGGGAGTCTCCCATCTTACCCCAAGTGAAAACTCAGGTTTCTAGGTATATTTAAAGTGATGATTTTCTACGTATCTCTTAATGTGACTTCTCTTTCTCCCTTCCAGTTTCTAGTTTCTAGTGATGATATCTTAAGATAGTTAATTTTGTTTCCTTCCATTCTGCTCTCATGGCACAGCAAAGCATTATTGTTTGCATTTAGCTCTGTTTCATATAAGCATAAATGAATAATTAAGTGAACTTTTTATTTGTAAGACTCCCACATCCCTCAGTTTCTTATCTATTTCACTTTTATATCTACTAATTGTAAGACTATAATCAAATTCATACTGATGGAGCTTCTCCTTACTACCACTACCCATTTCATAGTTTGCTCACATTTAATGGTCTGTATCTTCAAATGAAGAATTTCTTGTTTTTATCTCAGCAACATTTTTAAAGATTTATTTATTTATTTGAGAGGGAGTGAGGGGGGCAGGGACAAAGGGAGAGGGAGAAGCAGAATGGCGCAGACCTCATACTGAGCATGGAGCCCCACCTGGGGCTCTATCTTATGACCATGAGATCATGACCTGAGCTGATTTCAAGAGTCAAGCAGTTAACTGACTGAGCCACCCAGGTACCCATCTCAACAACATTTTTAAATACTTGAAAATCTCTTTGATAATTAAAAAAATTCTTGTAAGTATTGATAAAAAAAAACATTTGCTATTTGTGCTTCATTCTTTTCTTAATGAAATACATATTTTAGGAGTTGAAAAAATAAGTATCTTTTACATTACATCTTTCCCTATTTATTTTAACAATAAAAGAAAGTGTTCTATATTTTTGCTCTATATGGCCAGACACTAGATTATTTATTTTTCAGGTTGCTTCATAATAAATTCTAAAACAACACCTGGATACGGATGAAATTGTGGTTGAGATTCAAAATACACACACACACACACACACACACACACATACACAGTACATTCCATCAAAGTTTGGCAAAACCAGTTGGCAAAAACATGATGTTCCCTACTGATCATTTCAGTTTTCACATCCCTCCTGAAGCTGGGGAGTATTAATTTAAAATTACATGAAGTCCAAGTCAGTGCATTTTTGAGAAGTCTTGGGCTAAATGATTAGCCAGATGGGAGAAGATTTACTTTTCCAAAAATTGGTTTATGTGCAATGAGATATTCCATTGAGACATGAATATATAATTTTAGAGGTAATACTAAAAGTTCTGAATGATTTACATATTAATTAAAGAAGGCTTACTACATAAAAACAGCATTTTCAAATTAAAGAATTACATAAAGCTTCTTCAGTGTGAGAAAACATGAGTGAAATGTAAGTAGGGAAATGAGAATTTAAATGAATTACTTTGGTCATCTCCCATAAATAAAAAAGTTGCACTACATACCAAATTGGTTCAAGAAATTAACTTAGCAACAAAATCAAATTAATATCCTTTTAGATAGCTCTGTTTAGATTCTGATGGGAAATTGTGTGTGTATGTGTCACTGAGCCCTATATATTGTACCTAGGGCTTATTTTTTTCTTTACATAATGACTTGTTGAAGAGGATTAATATTAGACTCCTTGAGGATAATCGTTTTTGCAATATAAAAACATGAGGCATATCAAGAAATGATAAAAGGGCACATTAATTAAATTTCAGAATAAATTATTAACATTTTTAATTTAATTCAGATAAAATTATAGCTTTATTTTTATGATGTAATGGGGCGAAAAGTTGCCCTATATGCAAAGCATGATTCTGTTATTGCAAAAAGTGTCTTCCTAATCATGTATATAATTTAATATTTACATATACATATTTCTAAAAGTCCAGAAAACCACACATTGTATACTAAAAATGGATGTATATTTTTAATAGAAGTTGTCATTTTTACTCATATTTTATCTAGATATTTCATGTTCTCCTCAATTAACTTGTTGTCATTTTTACTTATATCTTATCTAGATATTTCATGTTCTCCTCAATTAACTTGTATAACTGGTAAATTATAGAAATACTGAGAGTGATAGCCACTTAGTAACCATTCTCAAAATACTATGCTCCTCTAAATAATATCGTGCCAACGTCATCTGCCTTGTGGTCATGATTTTATAAGCCCTCTGCATCAAGAGGAAAAGAGCTTTCAGGTCAAGCATACCACCTTAAATTTAAGAGTTATTTGGAAGATTTCCATACATGGCATTGAAGTTTCTGCCTCTGTGTTTCACTTCTTCTCCGTCACGCATTTCCTTGACCAGCCATACCAACGTGGAAAGGGCTACATATCAAAGCATATTTGCAAGACTGTCATAATTTTATAGCTACTCCTAGAAATGCTATGATTTTAAGATTTCATCATCTGCATTGTTTGAAGAATCTATTGTAGAATAGTATATGAATGCTTTGGGCAGCTATGAAAGGGAAATGAGATATGATGATACCAAAGTTAAGTACCTCAGTATTCATGGGTATTTGGGACTTAGTCTATAAAGTTTCCATTTGTTATTTCTCTTAGAAGATATGACTTTCTGCTTAGGTTTAGCTAATATTTACACTGAAACAATCACCAATTATTGCCAGAGAATGTGCCTTAGTAATTAATGTATGTTATGATGATAAAAAGTCAACCAGATACTAAATTTGTATAGATAACCCATACATAGATATTTAGTAATTCCAAGAGCATGCATCATTGCCATAACATGACTCACAATTTACTTGTAAACAAAAGAATTCCTTTTAGGAAGAAAAATTGAGTGGTATTTTCTTCAAAATAGTTGGCTAAGTCAGAGAAAGACAAACACTGTATGATTTCACTCGTGTAAATTAGGAAACAAAATCGATGAACATGGGAAGGGAGGAAGAGAGAGGCAAACAAGAAAGCAGACTCTTAACTATAGAAAATAAACTGAGGGTTGCTAGAAGGGTGGAGGGTAGGGATGGGCTAGATGGGTGATGGGAATTAAGGATGGCACCTGTGATGAGCACTGGGTTTGTATCTAAGTGATGACTCATTAAATTATACTCCTTAAACTTACATCACACTCTATGTTCACTAACTGGAATTTAGTATATGTACTGCTGAAGTGAGCACAACTAACTGGAAGTTAAATAAAAACTTGAAAAAGAAAACAGAAGTTAAGGAAAAAAGGAAACAATGTATACTTTTGAGGGTAAAGTAGGAAAACATTTCAGGTGAGGAAAATGGAATAAAGAAAGAACCAGGATTGGGGAAACATGAAATATATTGTAAAGGCAAGTGGCTCAGTTCCGGCAACACCAAAAGTAAGAAAACCTATTATTGCAAGACAATGATGATAGCAAAAGAATTTTGTGATTTGGTCAATGAAGACCTTAAATCCTGGTGAATTTAAATATTTTTGCTGTTATCTTGGAGAAAGGGGACTCCGATTTTTTTTGTTGTTGTTAAAGAAACTATCAGGTCCTTGCTTCAGGAAGCTTAATCTGACAACCAGGTATAAAAAGTGTTGTAGAAACAGACTGGGGGCAGGGAGACACATACAATAGCTTTTTCTCTATTCCCACTTTGGTTATTGAGGCCTCAGCAAGAATAGTGGAAATGAGAATGAAGGAAGAAATAAGAAATATACAAAGATTATATCAACCAGACATACAAAGAGATTAAATGAGAGGGACATAAGGAAAAGAGCAATCAAACATGAGGCTCACATTCATATAACCACACAGATCATAGACTTGATTGTGTAAATGTCTGTATCATCATATACCAGAGGTGGAAAAATACCACAAGGTGGTATTTTTAGGCCACAGAACTGATAATTAACTTACTAGGAAAAAACAAAACAAAACAAGGACCAAAAAGAGAATAGTTGCCTCCGTTTATGTATATTTTTTCCATAGTTTTTCTTGACCTTAGCAGAATGTGATTTGTCCACAAGTTTCAAAACTCAAGCAAACAAAGACTTGGCCACAATGACCAAATAAGGCAGCTTGATTTTATCTGGGCTGCGTGTCCATATTTTTTGGCCACTGGGAGTTATTTTTGCGTGGGTCACCAATTACTTTTCCTAAGAACTTACTTTTAAAATCTAAAATTATATGTTTTATGTCATCTGTTATTTCATTTTCCTCTCTTTTTTTTTTTCTTTCTTTTTCATTTACCTCGGAATATTAGTGTCTTTGTTCTGGTTTCTAAGAGATCATTTAGGATTAGGGTGATAACCATTCACCATACATGGCAAATGAAATATGTTTTCTCACCAATATTTTGCTGTGATGTTTTACTTCTGGTTGTACTTCTGATGTATTGAAATGTAATAATGTTCTGCTTTAAAAAATAAGTATATTGGACAGTAGAGATATTAGAGATCAGTAACAGGATTATGTCTTGCAACTTAAATATACAATATCCTTTTACCAACTTAGATTTTAAAAATCACTGAAGCAGTCTCTCTTGTGTTATGTTTGTGCCGTGTTCTAATTGTCTCTCTTTTCAGCATTACTGATTCTAATTTTTGTTCATAAAAAAGCGCCTTTTCATTCCTTTTATTTTGCATGCATTACATTTATTAACCAATTAAAATATTTAAAGACGAATAGAGGAGAGGTATCTATATTTTTAACATACATTTATAGAAATCATTGCAATCAGTATGTGAAATACCACTGATCACTTTTTAGCACTCTAGATGCAGAACTCTTCCCTTTAAATCTTGTAGTAAACATAACATGAAAATGAAATAATTTTTAAAACTGTACTGAAGACTGGGGTATTGAAAATTTGAAATACATAAACACAAAGGATAACATAGTATCTAGTTTGTAAGACAAACAGTCTCCCAATCTGCATATCATCTCAGCTCCAAAGCAGCCTCCATGTAGTGTATCTATCTACCTCCTAGACCAAAAGCCCAAACACTTTAAAAATAATCTAATAGTGAAAAAGAAGAGAAGAAAGCAAAGGAGAAGAGAGCAAATGAGAAAAGAAAGGAAGAGACTCACCTTTCCAATTGCATTTACCTGCAAGAAGCTTTGCACTCTACCAATGACTACCTCTGATTTGGGCCATGCTCCTCAGGGAAGAATTCTTTGAAACATAGAAGCCCTACTATGTATAAATGAGATTAGTTTTCTAACAGGATGAGTTAAGAAAATTAAGTTATCATTATGCCCATTCCTCACAAACTATCAAATGATCAACAAAGCTAGCCACTAATATGGTAAGGGACCAATTTTAATAATATATACTACTGTAATGGAGAAAAGGGTCAAGTGTGAAATGAACTTTAACAGAGGCGGCTGGTTGTTTTAAAAGGAACATGAGGTATTAGTAGGGGAAAACATATGAGACTTGAATAGAGTCAGAAAAGTAAAAAATTATAAAAAACAGGAAAGGAAGTTTGGGCCAAGTGAGACCCATTTTGGTATGTAAACTGGCTCTTATCAAAGGTAGGTTCCTACCATCCCAGAATCCAGGAGAGAGAGGGCCTATCTTTAGGTGTTGGCTGGAACAAGCAGTAAATGATTTTTGCAGGATAGATTTTTCCTAGGCAGGCACCATCATGAAGACTTGTATCCTCCCAGGCAGATAGCTTCCCTCCAGCTGTTGGAAATTATGTTAGTGTGTGTTCCAAACTGTGTAGGCCCACCCTGAGGCCCAATCCAGGAGAGGCCTCAGTGATGCTTGACTACAGTTTGGTCAAAGAGAGAATGTCAATATAAAGAAATAAAGAATGGAATTTCACATTGTTTTTCTAAAACCAGTAGATATGCATTAACCCCTGGCCCCCATTTCTATCTCCAAAGGGTTCATAAGGATCAGTTGATTTTCAGGCTCACTCATGGCTAATAAGCTGGCTGAGCCCATAGGTAGAAAGGATTGAAGCTAATTGAAGTGTCTGATCCTGAGAGTAAGGGTGGAGTGTCCTTGAGACAGGTATGCTGGAGGATAGGTGAGTTTGCTAGGAGTGGTGAAGACCTACATGAAGGACAATTGCCATGAATAAAACACATCAACTATACCATTCACTTGAGAAAAGTGGCCGGGATCCCTAGAATCACATCTGGGGTCAAGATAAAGTTGTTGGTAGCAGGGCCCATCTCAGATGACTCTAAGGCACACAGACCAAAAATGCAAGAGGAGCCCACACAGCAGAGGCAAAAGAAGAAGAAACAATGATGAAGAAACAATGATGACATTCCCCAGGGTTGATCCAGGCTCCAGCACATGTCTTCTGTCACTGGGTCCCCATGTTTGGAAGTCTAACAACCAAAGATTCTACTTCCCTACAGACTCCCTTAGTTCTATGATTGAGGATAAATGATTTTTGAATTGTTGAAATTATTTTAATATTTTCCTTTTGCTAACCTTGCCAAAAACAAAATCCTTCACATCTCCTTAGCCTGTTTAAAATTCATTAATTTTTCATGAGGTGATGTTTTAAAGGGATTGAGGCAAAGATAGAGACCATGATATACAACTACAGATGTGGATGGGTAGATAGCTGGCTAGCTAGAGAGGTAGATCGGTCGATAAGGAAGTTTTTTCTTAGATAACTTTGTAATATAAAAGGATTTTAGTGTTATATATTCAATGCCTAAGGAGAAAAAAAATCTCAAGACTTCACTGTCAGAGAAATGTAGGTAAGTGGAAGAATGCCCATACTTGATGTGCAGAAGAATAAACATGTCCTTTGCACAGAGTAGAAACGGATAGGAGATCTTTAGGGGCTTCTATCCCAGCTTATGTTTGATGTTGAATCCCCCATATAACAACTTTACAGATGTGTGCTTGTCCAGTCTGTGCCTGAATACTTTCAGTAATGCAGAAAATATTATAGCCTGGGGACCCCCTCTCCAGAGGGAGTCTGAGGTATCTTTGGACACCTGTAAGTGGTATAAAATTCCTCCTTTCAGTTAGCAAAAATTATGTGCCCCAGAGTTTCCACTTTTTTATTCCATTTTGATGCCATGGGACTACAAGGAACAAATCAAATGCCTCTTGCACAGGAAAACTCTTGGACTATTGCAGTGGACCTCTCAAATTCCCTTGAGTCTTCTCTTTTACAGATTCAATATCCACAATACCTTTAAGGAGGCTTCATGTGTCATGCTGCTGGTTCCCTTCACAAATGTGGCCTTCTCAGCCCTGACGCTCTTCCACTTTGTCAATCTCTCTCTTAAAGTCTGGTACTTCGGACTGAAAAAACTTAGATTCAACCAAATGACAAAGCACTATCGTTTTCCTTGTTCCTTGTTCTGTGTTCCTATCACATTTCTCATCCTATAAGTCTATCACTGTAACCACCATCAAAATGACTTTTCTTGGCAGGATGACTTACCATGACTCACGTTATTAACATGACTCAGAGTTGCCTGGTATTGAATTTACTGTCAATAAACTGTCAAGATTTTTAAACCAATGCTGCTTCTCTTCCTCTCTATTTGTGTAGTTATTCCGTTAAATGCTTGTTTATTGTCCTGTTTTAGAGCTAAGAACTTGAATTAAATCTAGCTAAATTTCATTATATAAATTTAGGCTCATTTGTCTGTCTTGTCAAAATATTTTTATGCCCCGACTTTGTCATTTGCTATCTCTCCAACATTTTGTAAATATATAATATTCTGTATTATTAGATTTTATAGTGCATTATTCTTGCCTCTCAGGTTTCAACCACTTCATTTAGTCAAAAACCTAAATCACAATTGTATCTTATCTAAAGATTCTTTTAATAAATATCAATTATCTTGCATTTCCCTTCTCTACATTTCCATGAAAGACTAGGTAATAAAAATTGTTCTTTGGTCTAAAAGCTTCATAATGTGTTTCTGGGTTTGTGGGGGTGTTTTGTTATTGTTGTGTTTTCAGCATCTGACAAAGTTAGCATGTGCTAAATATATATTTTAATGAATGAATTGATATTACACACTATGCTGCACAAGATGCATTGATATGGAAAAGCTGCTCAGAAATAAGTTTTGGTACATAGATGTTCTTCATGCAGCATCTTCATAAAAACATTGAGGCAACTGATAAGCTAAAGAAGCAAATCAAAACATTCATAGAATAATTTATCTTAAATTTAACAGAACAAAGTTACTTAAAATCATCTCTTTAGATAAAAAACTACTTAATATATAATCTATATACAACTGAAATTTTAGAAAGTAGTTCTCCATGACTTCTAAAAATAGCCATTTTCTCCCAATTATAAAGTTACTTTTCGTTAAAGCAGCAAAAGAAAAGAGTAAATTTAAGTCAATTAATTGGACATCCTAAGCTGCTGCTCAAGAAAAAGTAGTTGACATTAAAAATTATTACTGAGATACAGAAAGTTCTTCCTTTTTTTTATCTCCCTAAAAGAATCAATTTATAAGGTTTAGCATCTTCATATGTGGCAAATCTATGACATAAAATCTATTGAAAATGATTCTGTGTGCTGTCCAAAACTCTTATGAGCCAGAGATTCATGGAAAATAGTGTTTATTTTGGTCTTTTGACATCATTTACTAGGTCATTTGCAAACCAGAAAATAATGAGGCTTAGGAAAAAAATCATATGATGAAGAAATTCACTGAATGCAGCTTTAAAAGATTCATGATTTGCATGAAGGCTCATCCATAATTTTAACTAAATTTCTCTATCACTATTGGAGCTTATTTGTGAAGAGATATCTCCTGGAAATTTTTTTTATAAAACAGTTGAGATTCATTATCCTTTTGCTAATCTTTCTATTAGTTGTATATATATATATATATATATATATATATATATATATATATATATATAATTAAGGATAAGCTCTCAAATTGGTGGTGGTTTTGAATACTAATTACAGTCTACAGAGTCCCAGGAACTCGCAGATGCCATCTTCTGAAAATCATTAAATCATAGGGGCAAAATGCCACTTAACACTACAATGACTACATCTTTAACTTAACTAAAGCTATTACAATCTGATACTTATGGTTAAATTCTCCCTTTTAGCTTGAAGAGAATTCTCAGATTCATTTTCTGGAGCATAAACAAAAGGAAAGGATCTACTGCATTGCCTATGGTAGTCACTTAAAAGTACCATTGAATAATAGTTGCAGGAACAAGTTCAGGTCCATGAGAGCATTCATCAGCCTGTGAACTACTGGAATGACATTTCTGGCTCTGTGATATGCTGACAGTGCTCTGGAAGCTTTGGGTGGCAACTACATCACAATGCATTCTTTGTTCATGAACTATAGGGAAATATTTGCATCAAACTTAAGATTATTGTAAAGATTCCTCAAAACAGATGCAACACATGCACAATTACACTTTACATTAACCATCTTTACAAGGTATGGAAAGTTGATTTCAGCTCAGATTTGAATTAAAGAGTTAAATAAAATGCATTGCACTGTGAATTATTTCCACATATATGTCTTATTTACTTACCCAGAGCCTTTGCAAAGTCAATTCCCTGGCCAGTTATCAATTGACTGTCTCTTGGGTCCAAATGTACTCTGAGGATAATGCTGGCCCACTAAACATTTTTCCTTAGCCAGTTGGAACACTTGAGCTTTATCAGTAGAGAATGGTGAACAGATTTCGCAGAAAGAAGCTTTTTTTCCTGGTCTGTGGCACTCTTCCTGGCAGGCTCCTTTGGTACACGGTATATCCCGAGGGTCCAGCTCCAGCCGTGGGGATGGTTTCTCCAGTGCCAGGTGCACACACAACTTCTTTAGCACACAGCTTCTCCAGGTGCATTGAGGTCAGCAGCCCAGGGACAAGAGATTCTCCTGGCAGCCTCACAGGTGGTTTCGTAGAGGAATGGCTCCCATGAGGCACCTTCCACAAATAGCTCCTCTTGCCACTTTAGAGCACATATTTCTGGCAAATTCCACCAGTATGGTACCTCAGCTACTTCTCTCCATCATTGAGCTAAGGTATACCCTCTCCCACAAGGTCTGGCTGTCTGTGCTGGCAGACAGGTGAGAAACTTACTCATGTATCATGTCTTAAAGGTGCTGTCCATTGTACCTTATATTCCTATGTTTTTGGAATTCTTTTTTACTTCTTACCAGACAATCTCTCATTACTTCAATCCCTTGTTAACAGTGCTTTGTATTGACTTCTCCTGTTCAAATTGCTATATACTTTCTGTGTCCTCATTGGAACCTACTTATCTTTCTGAATTCAGCTCAAATCCCAGAAGAATTCAGATTTTCCTGTTCTCTTAGGTGATCTCAATAGTGATCTCATATATATTTTTTTTCTTTGCAGAATTTACCACAGTTATTTTACATATTTCTGTAACCCAGCCTAATATAAAACTCTGCTAGAGTCTCAAACTTCTATAGTGGAGGAACAATATTCTGTATCTTTTCACTAATATATTCCTAGGATCCAACACCAGATCAAGTACATAGACCCACTGTAAATATTAGTGGAAGAATGAATCAACCCTTTCAACATCCTTTAGTTTAAATGCTGAATGTTGGAACGTGTAATGATTAA
Organism: Vulpes lagopus; assembly: GCF_018345385.1. Classification (NCBI taxonomy): domain Eukaryota; kingdom Metazoa; phylum Chordata; class Mammalia; order Carnivora; family Canidae; genus Vulpes; species Vulpes lagopus. Next base: position 19,851,798 of record NC_054843.1, on the reverse strand, counting down.
GAGTTTTTTTTAATGAAGCGAAATATTACTTTTGGTAATTGGAAATTAAAGAGCCTCTAGAGTGTGACCAATAAGACAGCATTCTGCCTCTATGACCTGGTCGTTGCAACTTCCACATCATCCCTGGATTTCAGAATCACTCCTGATCTGTTACTCCTTCACTTACACATCATTTGTGCTTTTATACATGCTACTGCCAACTACTGAAATAATGTGTGAGCTCGTCAGTATTCCAAAACACACTAAGCAGATTAGTCAGAGAATAATGAGTAATCACATAATCTGTTTCTGATTTTTGTAAACCCAGCAGTGAATTACCTTTTATTTCCTGTCCTCATGTTGCCTTATTTTCTCCTTTTAGTATTAGATCTTTTTAGCTCCATTTTATCACAAAAGTCCTAGTTGTTGTTGGTTTGTTGTTGTTTTTATCAACCATTTTCCTTTAGTCTCCTGAGACTTATTTATAAAAATTTTATTAAGGTCTTTCTCTTCTCAGCTACTCTCCAAACTTTCAAGAAACGTTTATTTAAAAATAACAAAGCCTACTGACTTTGTGGGCGGCACTTTTATATCGATAAATTTTCAAAACTTTTTAACTTTTTGGTTCAACTTACATATTCTCTTATTTCCTCTAGAATTCATATATGTACTAAATATTTTTAAATCAATAAAGCCACATTTTATGATAAAGATTTCAATAATCTAATTCAGGGAAAGTTCCCAAGAGTTATACTGTGTAAAATCAAGTTCTACTTAAAACTCTGATTCTCCCTCATGTGAAATTCCATGCAAAATGTAAGTGTTCATAGTCTCTTTGAGACCATTTATGGTCCTGACCTCTCTTCATAGATTCATTTCTTTATTTCTGAGTTAAGCCTCTCTTGATGAGGGACATATCTATATTTCACCATTTTACAAATGCTATTATTAACTTACACTTTGCTTAAAACTGGAAAAGAGTTCCCAGTAATTATCAAGTCCTTCTATTTTTCTGATGATTGTTTTTTATTTTTTGAATTATTTTAAAATACATTTTATTGTACTAAGAACACAACATGAGATTACCCTCCTAATGAATTTTTAAATGTGCAATACAGTTTTGTTGGCTATAGATAAGATGGTGTACCGTAGATCTCTAAAATACTCATCTTGCTTAACTGAAACTCTATGTTCATTGATTAGTAGCCCCCATTTCTCCCTCCCATCATTCCCTGAGACTGCCATTTCACCCTTTGATTCTATGAATTTCACTAATTTAGATGGCTCATATATAAGTGGAATTGTGCAGTTCTTATATTTCAGTCACTGTTTTTATTTTTTCACTTTTAATGTCCTCAAAGTTCATCCAAGTTGTCACAAATTGCAGAATTACTTCTTTTTAAAGGCTGAACAGTATTCCATTATATGCATATACAACTTTTTAATTTTTAACTGTTCATCTATTCCTGGACCTATTCATAGGTTGTTTCCATATCTTATCTATAGTGAATAGTGCTACTCTTTTAACTATTAATCATTCATTTTTCTTTTCCTGAAGTCAATATATATTACACCTCTGTTTATCTTTTATTTTACTGAAGTCAATATATATTACACCTATTTTCCTGAAGTCAATATATATTACACCTCTGTTTATCTATCATTTCAATTTAATGAAAAAAACCCTAGTTTTTAAAAAATTACAGTAATGATTATACTTAATTTCTCAAATGCTCCATAACATTATTCTATTCTACCCTTCCATCAATTCAAAATTTCTTGTGATACTGTTCTAAAATTATCATTTCTAAAAAATATTATAATTTTTACTTCATAATAAAAAATCCTTTTATTAATATCCTACACGCTAAGATACATGCTTGCTACAAACTAAAATCGACTTTTAAAGATGACATCTGGCCGCAGGATGTGAAGAACCACGAGCAAAACCTCTGCCTTCAGAAAAGCACTCGCTGAGACACACTGCCTCTAAACCTAAGGGAGGGTAGCAAACGTTGGGGCTGTCCTGCAGTTCTACAGTGAAAGCAGTTGAGTGGAACCTGGCCCATGTGGTCTATTTCTGAAACAGAGTCTGGGCCTCTGGCAAACCCCGTAGGTACATGAGGGCAGGACAGGACTGTGAGTGGGCCAACTGCATTGATCCATCCTAGAGCACAGCCCGGGGTGGAGCTTGCCTAGTGGCCCCCAGTTCAAAGGAGCTCAGTGGAGCAGTGGCCTGCAACAAGTAGGCTTTGGAGCTGGATCCCCACAATGGGACCTACAAGTTGAACTTCGGGATGGCCATACTGAAGCTTAGAGAGAGTGAGTCCCAAGGAAGTTGTCTGCAGCTTTGACATGACCAGCCCACTGACCAACTCAAGCTTCATGAGCATGGTACCAAACCTAAAGATCAGCTCCCAAGTTCAAGAAACAAAGAAGAGGAAAGGACTAGTGTTTTATAATGGCAGGAGACAAGGGAGTCATTTGCTTTATATGGGAGTATTGTAGAGGCTGAGTGGAAGTGTAGACATGATTTTGTCTGGGTATATGCAAATAGTCCAGGCTGAGGTGCTCCTTTGTGGTTAGCCATTTCCAGAACAAAAAGTGAGTGATGGTGGTGGTCAGGTCATAACTGCCATTGCCTTCTGGGAAGCCGGGGCTGAGATCAGGTTCAACACTGTCACTTTCAAGTTTCCCCAGTCATCCTCCAATAAGTAGCTCTCCATCTCAGAATCTATGTCTGCCATCTGGCCCTTTGGATAGGGTTGAGCTCCTCTGGTTAAAAGAGTTTGAGCACCAGAAATCTATAGAATTGAATTTTTATGAGATAATCAATGAGATTCTGGGCAAGCAGGGAGTGAGATTCCAGCCAAAGTCTTCAAAATTCTGTGTGCATTAAGACTCACCCAAAGTGTGCTGCTTCAGGGCCCTACTGAGACCCTGAACTGAAGTTCTTAGAGGTTTTTCATACAGAAAAGCCTTAATGGGAACTTGGGAAAGCATCTAAATATAGCAGCCTTGGTGTGGACCTTGGGCCTTGCAAGTTGGGCAGTGATAACAGTAAAGCCTTTTCCTACTAGCTTGGAGGGTGATCATGTAGTAGAGATAAAACAAAGAGGTACAGAACAGATCCTGTGTGATGCTTACAACAGAAAGTCTTGTGAGAGGCTTTGGAAACTACTCCAAGATATATAAAGGGAACATTTTTTTTTAATTTTTTTTAAAATTTTTTATTTATTTACGATAGTCACAGAGAGAGAGAGAGAGGCAGAGACACAGGCGGAGGGAGAAGCAGGCTCCATGCACCGGGAGCCTGATGTGGGATTCGATCCCGGGTCTCCAGGATCGCGCCCTGGGCCAAAGGCAGGCGCCAAACCGCTGCACCACCCAGGGATCCCTAGAGGGAACATTTTTTAAATAGAAGTAGGATTTCTAGCAATCTGGTTGGTGGAGGCTTAAGCTCCATGCTTTGTTCATGAAAAATAAAAGTAAAACATTTTGGACTGGTGAGGTCTGGGATAGCTGTGTTATGTTAAGGTATCTTTAAGTCAGTCTCATTAAAATAGGAGAGTTGCTTCTTGACAAGTTGGGTCACACCCAAATAAGATCACAGCTCAGAAATTGCTTGATAAATACACAATGCTTATATAATGTAAGATTTGAAAACAGATATTATTTCCCCTGTAAAGTCTATTGGGAGGTCACCTCTGTTGTTAAGTATTCTGATTTTGAGGTCTGGGAGATTTGTGTGATTCTGTACCAGATTTTAATCAGTGGGAAAGCCAGAGAGGAGCAAGAGAGTGATTTGTAAGGACTTTAGCTTTCCAGGTGAGATGGTTCAACAGCTCAGTACTTCATACAGCCTACCCCCAAAGGAACATATACCTAAGGATTAATAAAGACAAAGTGCAAGGGATACAAATGAGGTTCAAGACCAGTCCCCAATCTACAAAAAATGCAAAAAAAATTTTTTTAAAAAAGCAGCAGTCTTCTAGGCAAATTTAATTTCAAATAAGTCAGTCCTTTACCCAACTCTCACTTTCAACTTGTTCACTTTGTGTTCTCTCTGTCTGTCTCTCTCTCTCTCTCTCACACACACACACACACATACACATAGACTCATGCAGGAGATTGGGGTCCTAAATAAAGCCTTCTATATATTCTCAGCTAACAATATATAACTTTTCTGAGCTTCAGTTTCCTCATCTTTAAGGTGAAAGAAATAAATATTTAATGAGAACTTCCACATACGGTGTTCAACAGTGGATGAGTCATTGTTGGCATGCATCTCTGGGTAAAAAATAGTATTGGAATGAAATATTTACAGATGTTATATCTGGCAATTTAGGTCACCTATAATTAAGCATTCATTGTATTTTTCCATACACTTACAGGGAGAGTACAGAGAGGGCAATGTTTCTCAGTGTCTTTCTTTCTCCCACTCTTCCCCATCTGAATTCTGGATCACTTGATTGCAAGGAATATGAAACAGAAACATTTCAAAATAACCGAAGTGAAGAGGGGATTTATTAATAAGGGGAATCTCATGGAACCCAATTTAAGATGCACATATTTCACCTATATTAGTTAACTTAATCCCCTAAAACAATCGAATAGATATTATTTCCAATTTATAAATAAGGAAACTGAGACATAGGGAGGTAGCATAATTTATCCTTTATAAAGATTAAGATAGAACCAATGATCCAGCAGTTTCACTTCTGGGTATTTATCCAAAGGAAATGAAAATACTAGCTAAAAATATATACATGCACCCCCATGTTCACTGCAGCGTCGTTTACAGCAGCCAAGATGTGCAAACAACCCAAGTTTCCATCCACAGAGGAATGGATTAAAAAAAAACATGGAAGATGACTGAATCATAAGAAAGAATGAAACCTTGCCTTTTGCAACAACATGAATGGACCTTGGGATCCCTGGGTGGCGCGGCGGTTTGGCGCCTGCCTTTGGCCCAGGGCGTGATCCTGGAGACTCAGGATCGAATCCCACGTCAGGCTCCCGGTGCATGGAGCCTGCTTCTCCCTCTGCCTGTGTCTCTGTCTCTCTCTCTCTCACTGTGACTATCATAAATAAATAAAATAAAATTTAAAAAAAAATAAAAATTTCCCTATTGTTCGGCGTATGAAATGTTCTTCTATGTTTGCTATTATCTAAAAAAAAGCACTTTGGTAAATATTTCTGTGCATAATGGCTTTTGTTTTGTTTTGTTTTGTTTTGTTTTGAAATGATTTTGTGAGAATCAATTCTGAGAATTCACATTACTTAGAAAAGGGGTATATGCTTTTCAGTGACTCCTATGCTGCTGTGTTTCTCATTTCATGAGATATTTACATTAACCCAGAAATATAAAATTATTTTGCAAAGGTAAAGATGCCTTTTGTGGCTAGTTATTTGACATATGTGTCGGATAAGGAACTTCGGAATTGAATCAACTATGGGCTCTTGTGTATTTATTTACTCTTTGTCATAATATTGAGCATTTACAGAGTACAGGATTTATCTTAGAGTGTCTATAGCCATCAGCCCCCCAGTCAAGCAGCTCTGGTCTCTAGAGTCAGGGATCTGCATCTTCAGTATGATAGATCCTCTTCTGAAGTCATTTCACAGACAATTTTAGGAAAGGAATTTGACTGAAAAAAAAGGAATTTTCCACTTAATTTTCCAACTGGTTTTGATTAATTATAAGGCGGAATGATTGTAAAGGTAATTAGGTGCTTTCATCTCTTTGGAATCAAGTTTGCATAGGAAGGAGAGTCCATTGAGAAGAAGGTGATGGCCATGAGGATGGTGATAAAGTTGGTGAATGCTGGACTGAAAGTGAAAGCTGATTATATTTCTTTCATTTCTATACCTTTACTTCATCATGTGATCAAAGTACAAATGTTTAATGGAATTAATCAGTTCAAGTGGGAAGCCTTCATTAAGAATATAGTAATTTTTATTCATTACACAAATATTAAATACCTGTATTGTGCTCTTATCTATCCATCTATCTATCTATCTACCATCTATCTACATCATATATGTATAAATTATATGTATATACGTGGGTGTGTATTGTGTGGTGTGTGTATGTGTGTGCATGTATGTGTAGAGAGAGAGGGAATACACTGGCACATGAAACATGCCAGGAATGAACAACCAAAATAATCTTTAACTATTTTTATCACAAAAGTCACTTTTGTTATAAGGAAATTAAGACATTGAGAGGTAAAATGACAAGCCAAAAGTTAGACTCCTAAAAAGTAGTAGATCTAGGATTTTAAACAAAATCTACCTGACTCCACTTTTTCTTCTAAAGTATACTACCTTGTAATGTCATGAGAAAAAAAATTTAAATTAAAGAGTTATGGGAGTTTGGAGGAGGAATTGATGCATCCTTTCCCAGGAGACAGAGAAGGTCTCAGCTGGTTGAGGAGGCTTTGGCAAGAGATAAGATGAGGTTGAGGAGGCACAGAGGCTATTCAAGGTTGAAAATGCAGCGTGAGCCAAAGCAGTGAGCAATGAGCATGTGTGAGCTTCCCGAGAAAGGAAGTGGCTGACTCCTGTGCTTGGAGCACAGATTGGGGAGCACGTGAGGGGAGTGGTGAGAAGTGGCCCTGGAAAGATCTTGGAACTCCTGCGTAGAGCCTCTTCAAATGTCATGCCAGGGATTTCAGACTTCATTATATCTGTAGTGCCAACCCAGGGCAAGGGAAAAATGTGCATGATGAGAGCTTCAAACAAGGCTGCTATAGCAATGAAAATGAAAAGGCTCACAAGATTCCAAAGATAGCTTCCTGGCAGAAGCGACTGCATCTCATGACTGGTTAGATACAGGGCTGAGAGACCAAGGAGTTGAGGTGCTGCCTACGTCCTGGTTCTGGTGAAGAGCTGGCTCATTCAGCTGTGAGCAGTTCATCTAGCATTTACTGAGTCCCTCTGTGCTGTGACACCAGATGACAGAAAAGCTGGCTTTTTTATTAATTTCTAATTTTTAAATTGAGATATAACTGATGTGTAACATTTTATTACTATCGAGTGCACAATATAATGATTTGATATTTGTACCCAATGCAAAATAAATGATCATCACAGTGAGTCTAGTTAACATCTGTCGCCACATATAGCCACAAGTTTTTTTTTCTTGTGACAAGCTCTTTTGAAGATTTAGTCTCTTAGCAACTTTTAAATATATGATGCAGTGTTATTAATTATAGTTGACTTGCTGTACATGACATCCCCATGACTTATTTATTTTATAATTGGAAATTTTTACCATTTGACCCCCACCACAGGTGATCACCGATTTGTTACCTGTATCTATGAGCCCCTTGTTTGTTGTGTTTTAAAGATGCCACATAGAAGGTAGATCGTCTGGTACTTGTAATGCTCTGTCTGACTTACTTCACTTAGCATAATGCCCTCAAAGTCCATTCATGTTGTTGCAAAAGGCAAGGTTTCATTCTTTTTTATGATTCAGTCATCTTCCATGTTTTTTTAATCCATTCCTCTGTGGATGGAAACTTGGGTTGTTTGCACATCTTGGCTGCTGTAAACGACGCTGCAGTGAACATGGGGGTCCATGTATATATTTTTGAGCTAGTATTTTCATTTCCTTTGGATAAATACCCAGAAGTGAAACTGCTGGATCATTGGTTCTATTTTAATCTTTTTTTCCACAATATAAAAAGGTTTATTCACTTCTGCCCTCGGTACAAAATTAAACATAGACCTGCCCCCCATATTTTAAAATTTTTGAAGAAACTCACTACTTGTTTTCCATAGTGGCTACATCAGTTTACATTTCCAGCAAGAGTACAGGTGTTCCCTTTCCTCTGTATCCTTGTCAACACTTATTATTTCTTGTCTTGTCTCATGATAGGCATTCTGAAAGGTGTGAGGTGGAGTGTCACTGTCATTTTGATTTGCATTGCTGTCTACCTTTTGAGTATCTGTCCTCATCTGTAACTGGGGGATGATAAACCATGCCTACTTCAAGGGATTATTGGGAGGGCCAAATGAGATCCATGCCTTGAAAGCTCCTGCACAAAGGAAGGCCTCATAAAGACATAGGAGTTGTTGTCATTATCGTTAGAAGAATCCAGTTTATGCTGGGTCACACAATTTTTGGGAAAGCTCAAGGGCAAGAGTATGCCCATGGTAAGGAGGAGGAAGTCAGTGTTTCACCACAGACTCTGGAGGATCTTGTGGCTTTGGTGCCCGTGGTCATCTCCCTGAATCAGTCCCCTAGTTTGTGCATCTGTATGGTGCTTAGGGACACTCCGTGACCATTTTGTGGCTCTTCAGGCACTTTGCCTTTCAGAACCCTGGGGAAAGTCCTAAAAACTAGAGCGATTGGACAGATTCTGGACTCCTGGGAAGTCATGGACCTCGATCAGTCAGAATGGCCCTGGCTGCAACTCCAGGTGGGGCCAGCTGGGTTTGCAGCAGCAGAACAGCAGCCTGCCCAAATGAGCCGTGCAGCTGCGAACCCTGTGCCCACCCCACTTCCAACATGCACATGCCATTTCCAGGCTTCTGCTCAACTCCCCACATTCCTAGTGGCAAGTTGTGCATGTGGTAACCTCAGATTGGATCAATATAGGATCCCTTCTCTACAGGCAAGTCTTAGGCCATGCCTACTAGTGAAAGTATGCCTACCATGGCAGCTCCTGACTGGGGAAGTCCCTTCCAGTTGTCCTTTCTGAGCTGTGGCTGAAGAAGGGTGTGCATATTTGTCTGAGCAATGACAACTGACATTGACTGGCTAAGTGTGTCACAGCTGCGATCTGCGCCACCTCTTCACAGACCACCTCTGACATAGGAGACATTATTTCCTGAGGAAACAGAGGCTGAGAGGTTAGTGAATGTGTCCCCAGGCATGGGCAGCAAGTAGCCTTGCTCGAATTCAAGTCTGAGTCTAGAGACTTCAAAGCCCAGCCCGGAGTCCACCCTTGTCATCAGGTTTCATAGAACATTTTCTCAGAGTACCATTTTCGTTTCAGATGGTCAGCCTAGAAATTGATGGACACAAACACTTGGCTGTGTCAGGATGCCCACCCACCGCCCTAACAATTATGACAGCCCCTGTCTCTACCTCATGATAAGGAAAAAGTGAGAGTTGACATGGTATAACAATGGTGATTCCTGTGACACATGATGGGAAAAGGCAATCCTTTGTACTTTCTCTCCCTTCCCATCTGCTTGGATCATCATGGTCTAGCACGACATAGTCTCAGGATCCAGAGTTACTATAACTTATGTTTGACTCCCAGTTCTACAAGCTCATAAGTGTGGGAATGAAAACTTTATTTCTTATCTCACTTTACCTCTTAGGGTTTCATTTCCTTACCTGTATAACTATTGGGGGAGCAAATACTGATGAATATCTTGCATACAGTTGTGAAAGGCTGCTTTATAAAAGAAATGGAGATGGGGAAAGGAGCACATGATGGTTTCTGATCTCATGGATTCCTGGCATCATGAGGGAGACTGACAAGAAAGTGGACGATGATACAGGTGTAAAAATTGGAAAAACATGCAGTGCTATGGGGATGTTGGATAGAGTCAACCAGATCCATATCCTGCTGCCCCTTCTTGAGTGGCTTCATTCTTCCCCATTAAAGCCTGTCTCCTCTATCCATGAAAGTTCTTTCTGGTGGGGTGCCTGGGTCGCTCTCGGTTGAGCATCTGACTCTTGGTTTCTGCTCAGGTCATGATCTCAGGGTTGTGAGATGGAGCTCTGTGCTGAGATCAGAGCCTGCTTGTCCCTCTTCCTCCAACCTCTGCCATACACACCTACCTCTCTCTCAAATAAATATTTTTTTATAAAGTCCTTTCCAATTTCCATCTCTTTCATAGACGCTTTCTATCTTCTGTGATCTGTTCTCTCTCTCTCTCTCTCTCTCTCTCTCTCTCTCTCTTTTTAAGTAGGCTCCATGGCCAGTGTGGAGCCCATCACGGGGCTTCAACTCAGATCCACTCAAGAGTCAAAGGCTTAATGGACTAAGCCACACAGGTGCCCCTGTGATCTGTTCTCTTTGAGCCTCTATCCTTGTCTCTGACTGCTCTCTCTCTCACTCATCCTGACTGCTCTCTCTCACTTCCCATCCCAGTCTCTGACTGCTATCTCTCACTCATGCCGTAGTATACTGTATTTTCCATGGAGGCTCCATGTCTGATTCATTGGTGTGTCTCTCACAGCTCAGTTTCTGGCCCAGGACAGGAGCTCAGTAGACAATCAGGGATTTCAACTAGGAAAGTGTTGTGAAATGGACTCTGCTGTTGCCATAAGCTTCTCTGGTGAAGGCATTCAGTGCAGGGCTGAGCCACCCAGTTGCCTCGCATCCGCAATTCTTCTCATGATCATGTTGATCCTGGCAAAATGTAAGCATCTTCTCATGGAAGGACAAAATAAATCAATCACACGCTTTGGTTCAGACAAGTCATTACTAGTGAAAATCATATTTTCCTCTATCATTGCCAGTGGTTAATTGTCATTCATCCCAGAGCCAAGCTTAGCCAGGTGAGACCTTTGCTGATTCTAAGGCCAGTTTTTGGAAATCTGGAACTCTCTCCACCTGTTTTTCCTCCTTCTCCTGGAGTCCCCCAAGCAGAGCATGTGGTATTCATGTTCCCACTATATGACATCCTGGCAGCTTTCGCAAATAATAGCTCTTGATTTTGATTGAACTGAAAGGGCGTGTGTGTGTCCCATATGAAAGATGGATTGTGTTCTCCATAGAAGGAGCAAAAATGCTCTGTTATAAATGGAGGTCTGTGAATGTTCATAAAGCTGCACACCGCAGCATATTGTTCTGTTGAATGTAAATGTGAAAGAAACTGCCACCTTCCTTCTTTCTATAGTTCTATATTCCTATATTAGAAAGATAGGCTTTATAAAGTACAAATGGTCTCTAAATATAAAGCATTATACAAAATACTGTAGTTATGTGTTAGCAAATCACAGGAAAAAAGTTGCATATTGTGTAATGATTGAAAAGGCAGTTCTAAAGCAAAATTTTCAATCCATCTTAAATGTTTATGTTACTGAGATAGTGAACTCAACAGTCTTTAACCAAAGGATGTATGTCTGATGAATCTGTTGAATCTGCAAAGTGAACATATTCAGAACAGCCATTATTTGGGAAGAGGGAAGTAAACCACGGTCAGTATGAAGAACTTTTTTCCAAGATGAATGTAGACAGCATTGTGGTGCTGGGTTATGCAAGGAATGGTGGGACCATCTTTTATGCCAGCCTGGCCATTATTGGCTTTACGACATTTCTGATTAGTATTATAATTTCCTGAAATTTACAATTTAATTAAGGCTATAGAAATTGATAAAATGATTTTTAACATGTCAAACCGTTTAATCTTTATAGTTAAAAAAGAGAAGAAAAGCCTGTTTGGTTGGATACACATCAATTCAAGGGGCAAGACACGTTGGGGGTTCACCCTGGGCAGAAAGTATGGACAATGTGTTTCAGTTTCTCTATCTTTGAACTGACCTTCAAATAATGCATTCCACTTAGAGTTCAGAAAACCTGAGAAAAATAATAGAATCTACAACTTGGGTAGAACAGGAAGCTCTTATCATCAGGATAGATGTGGGGTAAAGAAAAATGTAGGGGCAAATTACAATTCTAATTATTTATAATTGTACTTTGTTACATTCTACATTGTCACTGATAACATGACAAAATTAACATAGAAAAATATTCTATATAGACAAAAAACTTTTGTGCTTAGAATAATGTTTATTGAAATATAATTGACATACAGCAAACTTTTAATAGCCCAATTTTCTTTTCTCCATCAAAATACCTCAATATCTAGCATTGTTTCCTGGAAAACTTTCCCCAGATAGCCTTTGTGGAATAAAAGAATATTCTTTCAGCTTGTCAGGCCACGGGGGGGAAAAATCACGATGCTTTTTTCTTCTCTTTCCTTGATATGTACAATTGAAGGTATTTCTTATTGCAGACTAATATTTCCATTTATCATGTGGCATTAAAGCATTTTTCATATTTGGCATAGTAATAAAAGATTATACTTCCTTAGCTTTAGGCATCTGAGAGGAGAAAAACCTTAAAGTGTTGAGCCTTATAGGAAATGTCTGAAAATTCAGAATGCTTGATTTTAAGGGTTGAGGTTTATTTTCTAATAGTATGGAAATCGCTTTTCACTATGCCATATGTGGAAGTCTGGGAAGGCATGGGTCAGAGAGATTTTCAAAAAGTGCATGACAAGTACCATGTCTTATCAGTCTCTGCATCCTTGTGCTTAGTGCAGCGCTCAACACAGAACGTGTGCTTTTTCAAGGATTATTGAGTGAGTTAATGGTCTTTGTTCTGTGATTTACTTCTGTCTAAAGCACCTTGTTGTTGAAATAATCCTCCAGATTTAGCCAACTGGTGCCAGCTGGGTCTGGTGCCCTCCCAGGGATGACTGAATCAGAAGAGCAGGAGGGTAGCTCAAGCCAGGGTAGTCCCACACAGAGTTTTATACTTTGGGGTTGTAAGCTGGTTGGCTGGAATCACAGTATGATTAAAAGCTAATAAAAAAATATGATTAAAAACTTAAAGGAATTACAATATTAAAAGTAAGAATTTTGGAATGATAACATATTTTTAAAAGTTAGCATTGGTTATTTCAATTTCCTCATTTTGTAGATTGGGAATTGATGATAAGGGAGGATACACAGTTTACCCAGAGTCCCAGAAAGAATGCATGATTTGGGGCAGGAAGAACAGGAGTTAGAAATCATGTTTCACAATATTGTATGGATTATTCTCAGGACCTCAATTCCCTAACTTTTCCTTCTGAACTACAATTGGTACCCACCTCCTGACATTGTTGTGCATCTTGTATCTTGCTGGTCATGTTCCCTCTGCCCTTCAGATCCACTATCCACTCTTCTTGACCCAGCTCTCTGTCCAGGGAAGCTGTTTCCTGTGGATTATAGCATTCTTGACCCTCAGGAATTCACTGGTTTTGATTATTGGGGAGTCTCAAGGAGAATTGGGGTAGGGAGGACAGTGAGGGCAGGGTGCTTAATCTCCTGTCTTCCTCTCTGCTTATCACTTTGGGCTGGCTGAGTTTCTTGATAGAGGCCACTGCTCTTTTCAAGATGGCTTTTTCTTCATGATTATTGACCTTTCTAAGTTCCAGGGACCACTCCATCTTCTTTTCTTTTTAGGTCAGAGGTAATAGCAATGCAGCTGCTATTAACACTGTGATGGCAGTCTTGCTGATGGTCTCCCCATACCCTTTTCTTTGTCAAATTATTCCAGTTTGTGTGCACTGTTTCCTGTTTGAGCTCTGACTGATGCTATATGCTGATAATAGAGCTGGGCATGTAGTACGTTCTTGGTACATGGACTCTGTTGCCATTAGTAGTAGCAGTGTTGTAAGTGATAGGAGTGGTCACAGTGCAGGTGATGGTGTTGGTATTTCCTAAAGCAAGTCCCACACAAAACTTGTAAGAAGTACCCCCTTCCATGGTCCTCAGCTCTTCCCAGTCTATTTCTCTTTAACTGCTCTTGAGGAAATTGGATGGTTGGCTTCTGGCACCTTGCCCTTTGTGGCCAGAATGAAGCAAATTCTCAAGCAGATTCCATCCCATGTCTGGTGCTCTGTGTAATCTTCAAACCTGCCTTCTATAGTTAAAAAATAAATAGTGTAAAGTAAGTCATTGCAGATGTAGTTGAGGGTTATTATTATAGTGAAATCAGTGTCAGTTGATAATATCACTTGTACAAAAGCCTAGAAAAAAGAAACAAAACGGAAAATAGGAGTACTTGATTTGGGGCCTGGATCTGTCTCTGACTTGCATTGCGTCATGGGAGGGTCACTTTGAATGTGTTCCTCAACCCTGTATGATGAAGATTAGTCTTGAAAGCTGAACACATCAACATGGAAAGTTTTGACAAAAAACTAACTCAGTGTCCATTGATGGCCTTTAATTTTTTTTCTCATTAGTTTAGGTGGGAAATTTAAAAGAGAACCACTAAAGAGTCCAACAGGGATTATTTTATAGAATCAATTACAATATTTCAGTACAGAGCATAGACTGATTATGTTCCTAATGCTTTGATGAATTTCCACTGGGTAGTAGTACAACCTTCAATATATTTTTGGTAAGCAAATTTAGAAAACTGTTACTTAAGAGAATGGAAGGATGTTATTTTCAACAATTTTAATCATTTTGATCTCTATTTGATGTAGTCTGTTGATTACATATGTATATATATACATATACATATATATACATATACATATACATACTATATATATGTATATATAGTATATATATGACATGGTATTCTCATTATTGCAGACAAGAGTTAAAGAAAAACCTTAAAAATTGGCTTGTGTACATTTAATAAATAGAAGTGGTAATCACTAGACATCATCTGGAACACTCTAAGAAAAAGTATGCCTTAGTAACAGCATTCTCTTTATTTAGTAGTGTTTAGTCTATAGTCATGGGAATGCTATAAATTTGTTTTGTCTGGAAATCATTAGGGCATTTTGCTAGGTCTTTCTTGATGTTCTAGTGTATGAGATGAAGATGTATGTGCTGCATGAAAACTGGATCAAGAATCAAGGTTCTAATCCAATTATTTTCTCATTATGAAGTTGTGTGAATTCTTGTTAGAGGACTCCGGGGGCATGCTGTTGGTACCCTTAGCTCTCTCTCTTGCTGCTTCTATTAATTTTTAATTTTGAAATAATTATAGATTTAAAAGAAGTTTCAAAGTTATATACAAGGGAGTCCTGTGTGTAACCAAGCTTCCTTCAGTGATAAAATATTGCATAATCACAGAGCATTATTAAAATTAGAACATTGACATTGATTTACTTCACAGGGTTTATTCAGAATTCATCACATTTTAGAATTTTGTTTTGGCTATTCTAAGTCTTTTGAATTTTTATATGAATGTTAGAATAACTGTCAATTTCTGTTAAAAAAGCTTTTCTGGGGGGTGCCTGGGTGGTATAGTTAATTAGGCATCAAACTCTTGGTTTCAGCTTAGATTATGGTCTCAGAGTTGAGGGTTTGCGACCCGCATTGGGGTCCATGCTCAGAGCAGAGTCAGCTTCGGATTCTCTCTTCTGCCTCTACCCCTATTCTACCCCCCCACAACTCTGTCTCTAAAATAAATAAATACATCTTTTAAATAAAGTCTTTCTGGGATTTTGATTGGAGAAGAATTGGAGAAGAATTGACATAATATTGTGTTTTCATACCCATAAACAAAGTATATGTTTCCATTTGTTTAATTACGTCATTTATGTATCTTCACAATGTTTTATACCTTTTAGTGTGTAGGTCTTTTATACCTTTTGTCAAATTTATCCCTGAGTATTTCTTATTTTCTAGTAATATTTTAAATTACACTTTTAAATTTTAATTATTAATAAACTACTTTAATTGCTTATTAATAAAAATTGTAATTGTTTATTAAAATAAAAACATACAATTGACTTCATGTATTGATCCTATATCCTGCAACCTTGATACATTCAATTATTAGTTGTAGAAGCTTTTTTTCACATTGATAGAACTTAGTACATAAATTCTCATAGTTTTTGCTTTTGTTTTTAAAGATTTATTTATTTATTCATGAGAGACAAAATGAGAGAGGCAGAGACATAGGCAGAGGGAAAATCAGGCTCCCTGGAAGCCTGATGCAGGAATCAATCCCAGCACCCCAGGATCACACCCTGAGCCAAAGGCAGATGCTCAACCACTGAACTATCCAGGTGCCCCGACTGTCATAGTTTTTGAAGGACATTTTTACTTCTACTTTACCAATCTTATTTCTTTTTCTCTTGTTACAATGCACAAAACTTCCAGGATAAGTTGAGTTAGCCCTACTCTGGGTGAACAAGTCAGTTTTAGCTTGTAGTGTTTTGCATTTAAACACTCAGAGCAACTTTTGTCCTATGAATACCTTCCCCTTTTCCCTCTACACTGGTAAAACCCATGTCAGAATACTACATATACTAACATGAATATACATTACATATTTAAAACGAGATGAAGATGCCCAGTAGAGAAACTAAGTCCCTGAAGTCTTGACAGCTGTCAGGCAGTGATTTCAGAATGAAAACCAAAAATTGAAGAGATTTACATGAACACTGGGGAGAAAGAGATAGATAGAAAAGTTGCCTGGACTGGGGTGCCTGTGTGGCTCCATTGGTTAAGTGATGAAGTCTTGGTTTTGGCTCAGATCATGATCTCAGAGTTGTGAGATTGAGTCCTGCATCAGGCTCTGTGACCAGTGAGGAATCTGGTTGAGATTAGTTCCCTTCCAACTCCCTTCCCATCCACTCCTCCTCCTGCTTATTCTCTCTCTCTCTCTCTCTCTGTCTCTCTCTCCCTCAAATAAATAAATAAAATCTTATTAATCTTATTAAAATTTATTTATTTATTTATTTATTTATTTATTTATTTATGACACAGAGACATAGGCAGAGGGAGAAGCAGGCTACCTGCAGGGAGCCCAATGCAAGACTCAATACCAGGACCTATGATCACGGCCCAAGCCAAAGGCAGACGCCCAACCACTGAGCAACCCAGGTGTCCCTAAATAAATAAAATCTTTAAAAAAATTTGCCTGGCAGTAACCAAAAAGTAACTGGTCTTCAAAGTGCATAGGAAGGATTTGTGGTGGGAAAATGAGATAATTCAGATCTCCTCATAGACTACAAAGGGAAAAAAAAGAGACAGACAGACAAATAAACAAAAAAAAAAAAAAAAAAAAAAAATAAATAAAATAAAACAGACTCAACTATAGAGAACAAACTAATGGTTACCAAAAGGGAGGTGGGTGGATAGATGGGTAAAATAGGGGATGGGAATTTAGGAATGCACTTGTTGTGATGAGCAATGCGTGATTAAAATAAAAAAATAAAGAACAAATCTCTTTATAGATTTAAATATGGCCCATTAGCTTGGAGAAAGTTTAGATAAGAAATTCAAAATAAGGGCAACCCCGGTGGCCCAGCGGTTTAGTGCCACCTTCAGCCCAGTGTGTGATCCTGGAGACCCAGAATCGAGTCCCATATCAGGCTCCCTGCATGGAGCCTGCTTCCTCCCTCTGCCTGTGTCTATGTCTCTCTCTTTCTCTCTCTCTCTCTCTCTCTCTTTTTCTCTCTCTGTGGATCTCATGAATAAATAAAATATTTTAAAAAAGAAATTCACAACAATAGGTAATGGTGAAGAGTGAGAAAGAACCAAATGAACCACAGAATAAGGGGGCATGAATGGAAGAAACTCCCTCTTTATGTCATGTTTGCCATCAGAATTGTATATTGGAGATAAAGAAGAATTACAGGTCATTTTAGGACCTATCTTTAGGGTTGTTAAAGAACTGACCACAGCATCAAACCTATATCCCCCCCCCCCCACCCCCGCCACCCACAAAGATGTCAGAAGTAATGCTTTGTGATGTTGAAGTCACCCATTGGCTGGAACAGTTCTTTGATGACCAAAGCCAAAGGATATGGCTCCACATTGTCTAAGGGAAAGTGTGCATATGTAAATAAACGAAAGTCAGGAGCCCTGAGATAGATCACTAGGAGGCTTAAATATGGTGATAAGATCCACATACCATAAAAGCCTAGCATAAATCTAGAACAATCAAGTATGAGAATGAAACGGCGAATGCCATGCACCAAAGGAAGGAAAAAGCAGAACATTTCTTGTCCCTCCAACAACAAAAAAAATGACAAGGTAAGATGTCTCTATTCATGCTTCTCCTCTTCTTTAGATTTCCATCCTATAATCCCTACACTCTCCTTGTCTAGCAACTTGTACCCCTTCTTATAAAGCCTCCCTGCCATCCACCACCCCCTCCACTTCCTCCAAACTAATCTCCTTATGGCTTCATCTTCTTTTCCTACCAGGTGCAAAAGGAAGTCATAAGAGCAACATTAGGCCATCAACAGAATTTGAAGAAAATGAAGAACACAAAAAATCCAACAATAATAGTCTGTTACTACAGAACGAACAAGAAAATACATCAGAATCAGCTGGAGTCTAAACAAGAGACCCCAGAGAGCTCTGATGATCCAAGCAGTGGCCTGTCAGTGGCAGGGGCCAGAGATCTGGGCCTATCTACTGTATCTCATGAGAATGCAATGGAGAAAGCCAACTTCAGAGAGACCACATCTGAAAAATAGTGGTGATGACAATAAAATCAAGTTATCAGCAACAACAAAAATTAACCAATAAATAAAGATGCAATCTATATGAATCCTGAGTAGTTATTGTATCTACTAGTCAATTACTAGTGAAATTAATATGAAAAGAACTAAAAGGTAGGTCTAAACAAGCAGTTGTTAAATAAAATTTCTAATGTCTATGCTTTCATATAAATTATATCTAGCATCAAGTAACCTTTGAAGTCTTATAGGAGCCCTGTTTTATAGTGATTAAAATTGTTTCAGAGTGAGGCAGATATGTTTTAGTGATTGAAGCATATTTTTCTTAAATATAGAGATACCTAAATGTTACTAAAGTAAATACTAAACACTCATCTGATACCATATCATTAGGCTTTGCCTAGACCTTTCAAGGAAATACGGATTTGAATTCCAATCATATAAATAAGTATGTTTTATTTGCTACTTTCTACATCAACAAACAAATAAAATTTCTAAATTAAGATCTGTGTCCTTGTGTTCTTAAGAGAGATATAGTCACTTCCCCCACAAGTGTATCTGTGGAAAAGTTTTTTTTATTACCATTTCTCACCATATTTTAGAGAAATAATATGTGAAATTTATGATTTCTATTTATATTTCTCTTAAAAGTGTTTTTACATGTATTCTCACAGAATATCAACGAATGCAATGGGGCCATTACAATAGTATCACAAAGAATAACATATTTGGGAGTCAACTTAAGCAAGGAAGTGAAAGACTCATAAGCTATAAATTATATAACACTAATGAAAGATTTTAAAAAAGAAATAAGTGAAAGACATTTTAGATTCATGGGTCGATTTAATATTGTTAAATGCCCATACTACCCTAAGCAATTTACATATTCAATGCTATTCCCATCAAAATCCCAATGGCATTTCTTACAGAAATAGAAAAAGAAAATTCTAAAATTCATATGGAACAAAAAAGACCCAGAAGAGGTGAAGCAATCTTGAAAGAGAAGAACAAAGTTGGAGGCATCACAATTCCTGATTTTAAAATCAGTGTTACAAAACTATTATAATTAAAACTATGGTACTAGCATAAAAATAGACCTATAGATCAATGGAACACAATAAAGAGACCAGAAACAAGTCCACACATCTATAGTCAACTGTCCTGAAATAAGAGTGTAAGAAAATATAGAGAGAGTAGTCTCTTCAATAAATGATTTGGGGGAAAAGGCTATCCATTTTCAAAACAATGGAATTGGACTCCTATTTTACACCATTCAAAACAAAAATCAGCTTAAAGAGGATTGAAGACTTGAAACACAAGATTTGAAACTATAAAACTCCTAGAAGAAAACATGGGGGTGATAGCTTTATGATCTTGGTCTCAGCAATGATTTCATGGATGTGACAACAAAAGCACAGGCAACATGGGATCCCTGGGTGGCTCAGCGGTTTGGTGCCTGCCTTCAGCCCAGGGCCTGACCCTGGAATCCCAGGATCGAGTCCCACATGTTTCTGTGGAAAGTGTCTCTGCCTCAGTGTCTCTGCCTCTCTCTGTCTCTCATGAATAAATACATAAAATCTTAAAAAAAAAAGCACAGGCAACAAATGCAAAAATAGACAAGTGGAAGTGGGACTACATAAAAATAATACCACAAAAGAACGATTGTCATCAGGGTGAAAGAGAAATCCACAGAATGGGAGAAAACGTTTATAAACCACATATTCAATAAAAGTAAATATCCAAAAGATACAAGAAACAACCATAATTTAATAATAAAATAACAATTTAATTTAAAAATGGGCAAAGGACTTGAATAGACATTTATTCAAAGAAGACCTACAAATTGCCAAGAAGTCTATAAAAAGATATTTAAAATCATTATCAGGGAAATACAGATAGAAATTACAATAAGCTACCATATACCTCATACATGTTAGGAAACCTATAAAATCAAAAGACAACAAATGTAGGTGAGTATGTTATGAAATTGGAAGCCTTGAACACTGTGGAAATGTAAATGATCTGTCTAGCCACTATGGAAAACAGTATGAAGTTTCCTAAAAAATTCAAAATAAAGCTACCATATGATTCAGCAATCCCACTCCTAGATATATATCCAAAGAATAAAATTAGGATCTCAAAGACATATCTGCACTTCTAAGTTCATTATAGCATCAATCACAAGCCAAGATGAGGGAAAAACCCACATGTTCATCGACAGAAGAATGGATTAAAAAAACCGTGGCAAATATATGTAATGAACATTATTCAGCATTAAAAAAAGAAGGAAATCCTACCATTTGCAACAACATGGATGGACCTGGAAGTGAAATAAATCAGGCACTGAGGGACATAGACTGCATCATTCCACTTATATGAGGCATACAAAACAGCAAAACTCATGGAAGCAGAAAACAGAATGGTAGTTGCCTGGAGGAAGGGGAAAAATGGGTAATTTCTGTCAGTGGGTCGAATTACAGTTTTAGAAGATGAGCTAAGTTCTAACTTTCTGCTGTATAACAGTGCCTGTAGTTAACAATTTAGTGTAATACTTTAAAATTTGTTAATCAAGGCAGCCCCAGTGGCTCAACGGGTTAGCGCCGCCTGCAGCCCAGGGTGTGATCCTGGAGACCCTAGATCGAGTCCCGCATCAGGCTCTCTGCCTGGAGCCTGCTTCTCCCTCTGCCTGTGTCTCTGCCTCTCTCTCTCTCTCTCTCTCTCTCTCTCTCTCTGCATCTCTATGAATAAATAATAAATAAATAAATAAATAAATAAATAAATAAATAAATAAATAAATAAATAAAAATTCGTTAATCAGGTATCATGTTAAGTAAAAGAAAGAGAAAAGGAGAAGGAATGTAAGGAAGGAGGGAGGGAGAGAGAAAGAGAAAGCCAAAGGGACACAAGGAAACTTTTGGGAGGTGATGAATACATTTCTAACCTAAACTAAGGTCTGGAGCTTGTTTTCTGAAAGGAGGGAGAATCTGATCTTCATAGGGTCATTCATAGAGAAATTAAGACAAAATTTGAATGAAGAAAAGTGGTCAGTTTTTCTCTTTATAGATATGTTTTGCGTGGTAGTGCTAAGGACTCTGCATATGTAACACCAGATCATGAGTATTTTCTCCTTTACTTTTCAAAAATTTTAGTTTGACTTTATAGATTCAAATATTTAATATAATCAGTTACTTTTTGTGCATAAGGTGTGAAGTTAAAGTTGATATTCTTTCCTCCGTCCATCCTATCCTTTCCTCCCTCTCTTCCTCCCTCTCTATTTTTTCTTTTTCTTTTCTTTTCTTCTTCCTTCCTTTCTTTCATTTCTTCTTCCTTTCTTTCTTTCTTTCTTTCTTTCTTTCTTTCTTCTTTTTCTTTTTCTTTTCTTTCTTTCTCTTTGTTTTTTTGTTTCTTTTCCTTCTCTTCTCTCTTTCCTATTGATGACCAATTACTTCAGTACTAATTTACTGAAAAGGCTAATCACCTACATTAAATGACTTTTGCACCCCTGTATAAAAATAGTTGGGGCATATTTGTGTGGGTCTATTTGTGGGTTCTTTATTCTGTTCTATCAATCTATGTATCTATATATTTATTTCTCCACCTGCCATATTGCCTTGATTACTGTAGCTGTACAGTAAGACATAATACTAGA
The DNA here is from genome assembly GCF_018345385.1 of Vulpes lagopus. Taxonomy (NCBI): domain Eukaryota; kingdom Metazoa; phylum Chordata; class Mammalia; order Carnivora; family Canidae; genus Vulpes; species Vulpes lagopus. The sequence goes on along the minus strand of NC_054843.1, from coordinate 19,829,990 downwards.
ACTTTATTTTATTTTTTCAAGATTGTTTTTGGTATTCCAGCACCTATGCCATTCCATATAATTTTTAGAATAAGCCTGTATATGTCTACGGAAAACCTTGCTGGGATTTTAACAAGAGTTTTAGTAACCTATTGATTAATTTGTTGAGAACTGACTTCTTTACCACGTTGAATCTCCTAAAACATGAACACAGTCTGTCTCTCCATTTACTTAGGGCCTCTTTGATATCTTTGATCAGAGTTTTGTACTTTTCAGCATACAGTTCCTATATGTCTTGTTAGATTTATGTATAAGTATTTCACTTTCTTTGGAGCAATTGTAGATCATGGGATTTTTCATCTTTAGCCTGTTAATTAAAATGGATTGCAGTCATTTATCTTCCAATGTTCAACCAGTCTTACATATTTGGAATATGTCCCACTGGTTTGGTATATAATCATTTTATTTATTACTAGATCCAGTTTGCTAAAATTATGTTGATTTTCATGTCTAAATTCAAGAAAGAGAATGAGTTTTGTCTTCAGTACTTTGTTTTTCTGCATATGATAAAACTGGCTACACAAGAAGTGATGGAAGTGTTCTCATCTTCTGTTTTCTCCAAGAAATATGTAAAAGTGGTGCCAGTTCTCTAATTATTTGATAGGATTCACCAGTGAAACCATCTGGGCCTGGAGATATTTTGGGGGAAGATTTTCAAATAGAAATTAAATTTGTTATGATTGTAGACTATTCAATTTGGCAGTTTCATCTTGGTTGAGTTGTTGTGGTCTTTTTGTTAAGGAATTGGTCCATTTCTTCAAAGTTGTTGAATTTATGAGCATAGAGCTGTTTATAGGATTCTCTCATTAACTTATAAATGGCTTCTGGCGAATGACATTCTTCTTTTTATCTGTTTGATAATTTGTACCTTCTTTTATTTTTGTTAGTCTTAGAACTTGCTATGGTCTGAATACTGCCCAATTCCTTTGTTGGAACCTCACTCCTTAGGCGGTGATATTAGAGGGTAAGGCTTTTGAGGGTGTTTAGGAGATGAGGACAGAGGCTTCATGAATGGGATTAGTGCTCTTATAAAAGAGGTCTGACAGAGTTCCCCACAGCCTTTAGCCATGTGAGGATGCAAGTATGTGACTGAGAAAAGAGCCCTCACCTGACCACTTGGGCACTCTGATCCTGAACTTCCAGACTCCAGAATGTGAGAAGTGAATTTCGATTCTTTATAAGTCACCTGCTCTGTGATATTTTGTTATAGCAACCTGAATAAAGACAGAGATTAATCAATTTCATGTTTTTCTCCCAACAACTGCTTTTTTTAACTGATTTTCCCCACGTTTCTTCATTTTCATTAAGTTCTCATTTATTTGCTTCTGCCTTATTTGAGATTATTTTTCTCTTTTTTTTTTTTCTACTTTCTTGAGGTAAGAATGCACTGATTTGAGACCTTTTGTCTTTTCTAATGTAAGTTATTATCACTAAACATTTTCTTCTTAGCACATTTTAGTTAAAATCTAGACATTTTTATATCTTGTATTTTCATTCAGTTCTGGGTGTTTGTTTTAATTTCTTTTGAGACTGCCTCTTTGACCTATGAGTCATTAGGAGTGTGTTGTTTAATTCCTATGTATTTGGAGACTTTCTTGTCTTTCTGATGTTGATTTATATTTTAATTCCATTGTGGTCAGAGAACAGAATCTGTACAATTTTAATTCTGTTAAATATTGTAAGTTTTATTTTATGGATATGGTCTACCTTGGTAAATGTTCCACAGGCTCACAAAAAGATGCACATTGTGCTAATGGTTGTTGTTGGTCAAAGTCTTCTTTTATGCCAGTTAGATCCTAGTGGTCAATTTTGCTGTTTTTTGTATATCCTCTCTGATTTCTATATACTAATTTTATCAGTTTCTTATAAAGATACATTGAGGATCTAATAAATTTGGATTTTCCTGTATCTCCTTTTAGTGCTGTGAGTTCTGTGTTTTTGTATTTTGAAGTTCTATTTGGTGGGTACACACTTAGAATGGTTATGTTTTCCTACTAGTATTGTTTCTAGGTAATGTAGGGAGTTTCAGATCATGGGGACAAAGAGACCTCCTAGGCCAATGTTTATAGTGACATGATCTCCCCTCCCAGTGTTGCCAGGCCACCCAGGTGTTTCAGTGTGTGCATGTGCGTGTATATGTGTGAGGATGTTGGGTGAGGAAAGATCCATCTCAGGTTTAGTGAGTAAAGAGATAACTTCTCTTGGCTGGTTTTATCATCAGCTGGGATCCTTATCAATCCCTATTGCTACTGCTGCTGATGGGAGGGACTTTTGCTCAGTCTAGGAGAAGAATGAGCCTACCTGGGCCACCTTCTGTTGACAAATTAGAAATAGGAAAATATTTGCCACAGGTGGTCTTCTGCTCTGTGGGAGTCAAAAGACCCACCACAACAGTGTTGTTCCTCCAGCCCTAGAATCCCTAATCTCTATCTTTCAGAGTTCTCTTTTTGTTGATATTTCCAGTGTTTATAGTTTGCATTTAGTGGGGAGAGTCAGGTAAGTCGGGTAGAAACAGCCCTATCCCATACTACCTGGAAAAGAAATCACTTTTTGTAAATTAAACTGAGGCTCCTCAAAGGGCTACAACTGCTAGTAGTATCCTTAAAAGTGAAAATAATCCCTATATTCCATGTTATTGTTAAGAGTACATAAAATAATACTCAAAACGATAGCTTTTATTATCATAATTATGATTTTGTTATAATCATTGATATATTATTTTATCATTAATATTGAAGTGTTATCAAAGATGTCTGAAATAAAGAGTTCCAGACCTTTTGATATAATATGATTATAAAACATTAGTACTTTGTTTAGGTACATACCAAACCTCTAATTTGATGGTAATACACCAGGGACATAAAGCATACTTTATATTTTTTTATTGTATTTTATTTTTAGAGTATAATTTTTAAAACTCACCTTAATTATTGCTTTTGACTAAGATAAAAAGCACTATCAATTAAATTAAATTGTTTGAAATTTCTAAAATTTTGAAGGATTTTAACAACTTAGAGGAAATGTGTTCTCAAGAATAATTATGAAAAATTAAAACTACAATATTAGTTTGATTTACCTAATTGAATAAAAATGAATAATAATGAACACAAACTGTTGTCCAATCTTGAGCTGACATTTATCATATTCATATAAATTTTCATTGAATAAATCTTTGTTGAAGACAATGAAAAGGGATCCCTGGGTGGCGCAACGGTTTGGCGCCTGCCTTTGGCCCAGGGCGCGATCCTGGAGACCCGAGATCGAATTCCACATCAGGCTCCCGGTGCATGGAGCCTGCTTCTTCCTCAGCCTGTGTCTCTGCCTCTCTCTCTCTCTCTCTCTCTGTGACTATCATAAAAAAAAAAAAAAAAAAAAAAAAAAAAAAAAAAAAAAAGACGATGAAAATTGTATGTATAAAACTTGAGAAGTTTTTTTTTCCTGTGACTTCAAGAAGAGCTTAGTCAATGTAAACAAGTTAAAAATGATCCAGGAGCCAATTTTAGGAAAAAACATCCTTGTTAAAGATAATATCTTGAAATCTTCAGTTATGGGATAAGATGCCCTGAATGTAGATTTTGGGAAAAAAAGCAAAACAAAACAAAACAAAACAAAAAAAAAACCTTGAAATAAGTACACCTGGACTTCCCTGCACAAGCTACTAACAACTATTTGAGGGTAGGAACAGTTGTGTGACAATAAGCAATGGAAAGAGATCTGTGGAACAGAGCAGGAAGGTGGATTTCATAGAGAAGGTGGCCAGTAAGATATTTCTGCTAAAGAAATAGGAAAAGGACCTTTAAGAATTGTGATAACTGGGATGCCTGGGTGGCTCAGTGGTTGAGCGTCTGCCTTTGCTCAGGGCATGATCCCAGAGTCCTGGAATCAAGTCCCATACCGGGTTCCCTGCAAGGAGCCTGCTTCTCCTTCTGCCTATGTCTCTGCCTCTCTCTCTCTCTGTATCATGAATAAATAAATAATTCTTTAAAAAAAAAACACAATACCTGAATTATATACAGGATTCAATAAAAAAAAAAGAATTTTTTTCTTTTTGATAATTAATACTTGACTTTAGGTTGTCAGTGGTGATATGATATAAATATGTTATTTTGTCCTAGTACATCAATGAAAGTTTACATGAGATGTATCTATTTGGGGTAAATAAAATGATTAACAGAGTGTTTAGTCTGTGGTGATAACATGCAGATAGTATATGCGAAACATTGAAATTACCCCCACAAAAAAAATTATACTTTAAAAACAGTCTTAGCTAACTAAAAGGAGGGTAAGCCCCCTCTCCTCTTTCCTCTAAGAATTTCTTGTTAAAATGAATATATATACTAGGCCTTTTACTATACATCATTTGAGAGTTTTAGTCATTTGTAGTTGATTCTAAATGTACAAATTGCTCTGCATGATATGGCAATATCTGCTAAAATGGAATTAGGCTAAGCTTACTGGGCCGTGACAAATGTTCCTAAGTTGCTTAGAAGAGCTAAAGAAATCTTCAGAGGTAATGCTTAAGCTGACTTTGAAAAATAAACATGACTATCAGGTGGACAAGGGAAGAAAAAAGTATTTCTAAAAGAGGGAATGATCTGACAAAAAGAAGCACAAAGGGATTATGTATAGGGAAAAAAAAAAGAAAATTCTTGGCATGGCTAGAGCATAAGTGAAGTATGGAGGAGAATGGAATGTTGGAGCTTAGGTGAAAACCAGGAGCTATAAAGGAAAGACTTTGAATGCCACAATATGCATGGCACAAATTAACTATCTGATAGACAATAAATAATTGGTGACTGTTCAACATTTTTAAGGTGGAAATGATGTAATCAGTGTTGACTATTGGAAAAATAATTCTTGTGCATGTACAAAGTAAAACTGAGTAGAAGATAATACCACACAAAGAAAGTGAGAATAAATTAGTGAAAAATTCAATTTAATTGAACATGGAGGTCTAAACCAAAAGTAGGAGTAGTGAACAGGAATTGGTAAATACAGAAATATGTTAGTGCAAAAACATAGAGAGTCTGAGGTATACTGTGTTAGATGATGAACTTCACCAATTTCCAAAATACAGAAAATGGTATGGGCTTGGGGGGGTATATATAATGGCTGAATTCAGCTTTCAGGATCCTATGGAATAAAAGCTTGAGGATCCTATGGAATATAGAAATGTCCAATAAGTAATTGAGCCAGAACAGGAAAGAAAGGTTGTGCTAAAGAAAAAGAGAAGTGATTGTTTGTCATGTGGTAGTTGAAGCCTAAAGTATGAATGAAATAATTCAAACAAATCCATAAATTTAAAAGGACAGAGAGAAAAGAAGATCAAGCCATGTCACACATCAAGTACATTTAGAGACTAGATGTATGTATGAAGAGTTGCCTGGGCCAGAGATTTAGGGGGTTCCAAGACATAAGGGAAGAAGAAGGAATATAAAAACGAAGAAGAGTGTGTCAAGAAGCAAAAATGTAATCAACGGTATCAGAAGCCACAGAGAAGCCAGGCAACAAAGGCCTGAAGTACACGCTTTGTACTTAGCACATAAGAAAGACATTGACAACTTTATTTAAAGTACTTTCAGTGAACAGTGAGAGCTTGTTCTATGTTACAGTATGTTGAGGCACCAGTGCACAGTGAGGCAGTAATGACAGTGATTAGTCTACTTCCTGAGGAGCTTGTCTGTGAGTAGGAGAGAGATTTTTGTTTCAAAGAGCAACATGGTAAGTGAAGAAAGATTTGGGGATTTTCCTTGTTGCAAGATGAAAGCAATTTGAAGTCAGTGTATGTTTGGGGAGATAGAAAAAGAGAGAGAGACAGAGAGGAAGAAAGGAGAAGAGAAGAGAAAGAAGAAGAAGAGAAGAGGCGAAGAGAAGAGGAGAGGAGAGGAAGAGAAGAGAAAGAAGAGAAAGAAGAGAAGAAGAGAAGAGAAGAGAAGAGAAGAGAAGAGAAGAGAAGAGAAGAGAAGAGAAGAGAAGAGAAGAGAAGAGGAGAGGAGAGGAGAGGAGAGGAGAGGAGAGGAGAGGAGAAGAGAGAGAAGAAAAGAGAAGAGAAGAGAAGAGAAGAGAAGAGAAGAGAAGAGAAGAGAGAGAAAGAAAAGAGGAGAAGAGAAGAGAAAAGAGAAGAAGAGAAGAGAAGAGAAGAGAAAGGAGAAGAGAATAGAAGAGAAGAGAGAGAAGAGAAGAGAAGAGAAGAGAAGAAGAGAAGAGAAGAGAAGAGAAGAGAAGAGAAGAGAAGAGAAGAGAAGAGAAGAGAAGAGAAGAGAAGAGAAGGTGAAGGTACAGGGAAGAAGGAGATACTTAATTAAGTATTTTAGCACCAATGTCTCTGACACTTGCCTTTTGACATTGGGAATACTAAAAAAGGCAGACTTTTGTGGCAAAGGAGATCCTTTCTGCAAAGGACTGAGTTAGCTTTGGAAGGCTATAGACATGGGATGGATATGGTAGCAAGGAAGAAGAATAAAGGATCTGGAGCTATGTAGAAAATATGGGCAGGGAATAAAGCAGGAGCTTTCAATGAGTAAACAGTCTTGAAAACAGTTATAATTTCAACACATGTAATTGCCTGGAGAATGTGGGTAGAAAGGCAAGAGAGTAAGTCCTAGACCAAATCCCAAAAATAATCAGAATTTAGATGTTGTTTCTTGATACGGATATAAGACCCAATGCCCATTTTTTCTATCAACTGTATTGTGATGCTCCCTTTATCTCAGCATGCAATACATAGTTAATAAAGTCTACAACTTTATGTGGATAAAAATTAGTAGAATGACATAGATATAATATTAAAGAGACATGAAAGGAATCTATCATGAAAAATGTCTTTCAATACGTAAATTCTGGGAACAATTCTACACACAAAACAGTAAGGAAGAATCAAGATTTTACTCTTCATTGTAGAAACATGGTGAATCAAGAAATAAAGACTCATACGTCTATGTACCATTAGCATTTCAAATTTCACTTATGATATTGCCCTTTGTGACATGATTTTCCAAAATAATGGAATTTCTGGTAAAATTACGGATTAAATGGTTTTCCTCAAATTAAGACATAGTTTTATTTCTGGCAAATCCCACTTGGATTAAAACTATGAAAGCAATATCTTGTACATATATATGTAAAACAGTTGGATTCTATGATGAAATTTTTAAGTTTATCTGTATACTAGGCAGGTCATTTAAAAAAAAATATTCAGGGCTATATAAAATTCTTGATTCTTGTAATGCTATTCTTGTTTTTCAGGATGTCTAATATCCCTGACCCACTGCTCTCAATAATGCTGGAAGTTCAACATTCTAATTGTTATGATAAATAACATGTATTTCCAATAATTTCCAGAAGGCTCTGTAGAGAGATATCCAATCATTAATTTAAGGATGACTACAGGAATAGATCTTCTAAGGAATATTTTAAAGTGTAGGTTTTATTATTATTTTGATTTTGTGAGGGCAACAAATCAAGAGATGATTGCCATTGGAAAGGTGGTTTGTTACACAGTTTCTAAAGGGGCACTCCATACCACAAAGGGCCATGCAAGAAAGCACCAGGATCATGAAGAAACCTAGGCAAGAGTTAATATTGTGGTTTCCATGAGAAGAAATAGGTGAGTGAGGGTATGCAGATTTAGAAATGATTAGTTTAAATAATTTCAGTAGACTCTGGAGTATTGGCTCTCCAACATTTGGCACCTCGCCCTGAAGTGATTGGGGTAAAGAATATTGGCCAGGGGTATTACAGCCTAATGGGGGAGAGGAAGTAGGGGTGTGGGCTCTGGATTGGTTAGTTTTTCTTGATACGTATGTTCTCTGGTGAGCCCTTTACTATCTCCATGAATTGGCTAGCCCTAAAGAGGACTGTCTCCCTAGAATCAGTAAAACCTCAGATATTAAAACATTATAGTAAAAAGACATGCTAGTACAAAAGAACAGCAAACAAAACCAGAACTTGGTCTTCTGGAAGCCAAAGACATTTCATTCAAGAAAGAGGAAGAAGTCAAAGCTATTGGATATTATTTCAAGTAAACTATGACAAGGACTGTTATTTAGCAATAGGCAGACAATTTTGATCTGATAAGATTAACATGAGTGGAATCATGGAGAGCATGTCTGATTTCTGAGGACTAGCAAATGAGAACACTGAGCATGGGCTCTTCCAACTTGAGAATTCTAGCTGTGTCAGCAGCCAGAAAGGACCATTAGCCAAAAAGGACTGCCATGTCTCAGAGAAGCTTTTCTATTTTTTTCATTACATTTTTTTAAATTTAAGTATTTAAGTTTTTAGACCAAAATATAAGCATGTCTAAAAGCTTAAGGGAAAGAAGGTACTTATAGAGAGTGATAGGTTGAACACACATAGAGGAAATAATTGATTTTTCCCCTGAAAATGCAGGAAGCAAGGGATGAGGAATAAGACAGAAAAATTAACTTTCTGCAGCTCAAGGGGGAAGTGATTCTTTCTAATAGGAAAAAAGGAAGAAAGATCAAATGAGGGTCTTATTTGTAACTTTGGGAACAGGAGGCTGAGAGAAATGTCTTCTGATGATTTCTGTTTTATTCCTGTTTTTCTAAGATGTAGATGAGCTTGTCTGATAAGAATAAGGTGGGAGAAGAAAGGTTGTGAAATTTAAAAATTCAGAAAGTTGGAAATAGCTGTATGGAGATTTGGAGAGAAAGCCAATTAGAGAAATAAATCCTTAAAAGGGTGAGGTGGGGGATTATCTAAAATGTGCATTGGATATATTTAGAATTTTATGTAAGCTTTTTCTGCCTCTTAAGTGATAAAAATAAGTGTACTGAGAACATATGGTTCCAAAGGAAGTAGTGCATAAGAGTTTCTCATGATAACTTTGTGGAAAAGATTAAATAGTTCTACAGGAATGGGTGTGGGTAATGAAGAAGAATATAGGATAGACCTGGAAGGCATTTCCACAGGCTATATCTTAAGAAGACAATATATGTAACTGTTCATATCAAACCCAGGAGATTAGAAACTTCTTTGAAACTGTACATCATATATCTAAGCTTATGATTATTCAATATATAGGTTGATTCTTTTAACCAGTTTTACCTTTCATGGTGAGTTGTTTTCATTACACTCTTAAAAAATGAAGGAAATGATCATCCAAACTCAATTTACAGTAGTCAACTTAGGGCAAGTTTGATAGATTCTGCACAAAACTGACCAAAGGAATGTCTTATTTTTGCAGAGGGTTTAGTTTTACATACAGTTTAACAGAAACACAGAATTATTATCTTCCATTCTCAAGAATGAAACTTACCTTTCCCAGACGTTCAAGTTGAGGAGGGAGGGAATGAAAGCCCAGTGCTAAAAAAAAAAGTTCAGGGTTTTTGAAAAAACAGAAAACAAAACAATAACAGGTGCTCTTTCAGTGGTCATGGCCACTTGTTTTTGAGAAGCCAATAACTAAAATGTAAATCTTCATTCTTTCCCAAGTAGAGTTTAGAAATTTCTAGGTGAGGGATCCCTGGGTGGCGCAGCGGTTTGGCGCCTGCCTTTGGCCCAGGGTGTGATCCTGGAGACCCCAGATCAAATCCCACGTCGGGCTCCCGGTGCATGGAGCCTGCTTCTCCCTCTGCCTGTCTCTGCCTCTCTCTCTCTCTCTGTAACTATCATAAATAAATAAAAAATAAAAAAAAAAAGAAATTTCTAGGTGTTAAAATTAAGGTGAAAGTTTATTGTGATTTATTTATTTATTCCTGATTTAATTATTTGACAAATTCCACACTGGCTTGGTGTCTAAGATGACAAGCCACAAAGAGGTTAATTATTAAGTTCTGGACAGCTAAACATGTATAACACACAATGACTACTGTAATTCAGCCTTATAACATGGTGACTGGAAATACGAACTCCAGAGTTAGATATACCTAATTGATTTTACCCTCTTTAAACTGTGTGACTTAGGGTAAATTATTTATACTTCCTAAGTCTCAAGTTTTCTTTCCTTTTTCTCTTTTTTCTAATTCCACCCATTTATTTGGCACAGAGAGAGGAGAACAAGTAGGCAGAGCTGCAGGCAGAAAAAGAGGGAGAAACAAACTCCCATAGGGAGTCCCCTGAAGCCTGATGCGGGGCTTCATCCTACCACCCTGAGATTATGACCTGAGCCAAAGGTAGGCACTTAAACAACCGAGTCCCCCAGGTGCCCCTCAAGTTTTGTGCTTTATAAAATAAGCAGGATAGCACTTACTTCACCATGTAGAATAACGATCAATGAAGCAAGTGTTAAGAAAACTATTTTGGTGCCCAGTGCATATGAAATATTAATAACAAGACACTAAAGCAGTGCACATGATTGTTGAAGATATTAATTCAGACTAAAGGCATTGGGGTACAGAAAGAAAGGATGTCTCTTTTGCTCACTTCCCCTCACAGTTAAGACTAAGTACAAAATCTGAGTCACCTCCAATCAAAAAAACTTCCATTAAAAAAAAATCAGTTTTAAAGTTGGTGTCAGCACCACCACATTGAAAAATAAATTCCCTGATGCAGGTCATCCCCCTGAGAGAGGCTTTCCATTTTGGGAGCTACATATATTAGATTTTGCTATCAGAAAATCCCCCCACCTCCAAACATCTAAATTACATCAGCTATAATCTGATTTCTCTGAATTTAACAGCAACAAAAAACTATGTTTCCATCTTCAGTGCTTATATCACTACCATAACAAATAGCAATAGAAAAAAATAATAGTCTCTTGGATTTAGCCTCAAACTTATAACACATCTCTTTGGGTTCATGACCTAATATGAAATTTGTGACTATAAATTCACCCACAAATACATCCATCACCTCAACAAAGCTGCTCAGGTTGAAAACACAAAATAAAATAAATATTTAGCCTCAGCTGTTCTAAACTCCCTTGAATATATCTTGAGCAAAAATATGCACACAATTAACACTTGTGTAAAAATAATCACCAATTTTCAATAAGCCAGAATATTTCCTTGATATCGACTTATTTTTTCACTTAGTTTTAAGTAATAATATATGCAAATTTTCTTGGTATAATAGGTCAAAATAAGAAACATACATATATGATTAACAGTTGGTAAGCATTTTAATGATCCTAAAACTATTCTAAAGACCACTTTGTCCAGAAAAGGATTATTATCCCCATTTTACTGTTGAGAAGATTCATCCAAGATCACACAGTCCTCAATGTAATAGCTAGGTCCCAGTCTGACTCTAAACCTCAGGCTTTCATTCATCATTATTATCTCTTACAATTAGAGAAATTAAGAAACCTGTACTTTAAAATGTCTTTATTGGACTTTAAGGCTCAGCAGTTGAGTGTCTGCCTTTGGCTCAGGGCATGATTCTGGGATCTGGGATCAAGTCCCACATGGGGCTCCCTGCAACAAGCCTGTTTCTCCCTCTGCGTATGTCTCTACCTCTCTCTGTATGTGGCTCTCATGAATGAATAAATAAATCTAAAAAAATGTAGTTGAGGTATATATGAAGAATAAGAAGAAAAATATTCACTCTATTTTCAAACTCTACCCTCATGTAATGCTTTGTCATTTAAGAGAACAAATGCCTGTTGTCAAAATGAGAGACAAATGTCTTGCAACTAATAATACAAAAATTACTGTATTAGGTGGAGACAGAAATGTACGTGAGAGGAGGTATGTGTTATTTAATAAAATTAACAAGCTGCATAAGAATATGCGATGATAATCTCATTTTTTTTGCAAAATGTCTTATATATGGCTCATAAACACATAAGAAAATGTGAAAGGTAGACACCAAATGTTTAACTATTCTAAAGAACAAAATTTGAATTTTCTGTTTTAACCCCATACATTTCAACCCCATACATTTTACTCATTTTTGCAATACATATAAATACATTACCATAATCAGTGACATAAACCTTTCTACTGTATAATATGTTGACTTTAGACCCAAGAATATTTCATGAAGAATCCATTATTATCTCAATTCTGTAATTGTGAAAATGAGGATTCAGAAAGGTAAAGTAACTTTCCCAAATTCACAGAAATATTAGTGGCAGAGCTTGAATTTTAGTACAGGTCAAAAGCTTACCTATTTTTCACTGTCTTCACTTGAACCATGTGAAGTCATGCATTCCTTTATCAAATGTACTTCTTCAAATTCAGGGTTAGTTTTTTGCTAAGTATAGGTAGATAGACTCTTGATTTGCAGAAACAGGAATGATTAATCTACATCAACCAAATTCTGTCTTAACCTAGACTAATGTATAACATTTCTTTAATTAAGTAGTTAGGCAGATACCAAATAAAAATAGTTTTTCAAAAGAAAAATACCTTCCTAAATACAAATTTTCTGAAAGGAAGTAAGTTATATTACTGGATTTAAACTAAAATTAAAATGGATGCTTTGGTCTTTTTGAGCAAGGATTTTGGTGGTTACAAGGAGAGGATAGATACACACTGGTGCTTTAAGAGATGGAACCAAAGAGGATCATAAGAAAAGAGGCATTGAAAACAATGGTAACCCACTCATTTCAAATATACAGGGGAAAGATGAATTATTCATTAAATGGCATTAGAGCAATTAGAAAGTCATTGGGAAAAAAGTCACATCTATTTTAATTTTGTGCAAAAATAATTTCAGATTGGCATATGATTTAAGCACAGAAAAAAGAAATCCTTAAAATGCAAGAAGAAAGCATGGGAAATTTATTATTATATCAGGTTAAAGAACATTTTTTAAAATACAAAGTAACATGAAAAGCTGCAAAAGAAAAGACTACATTAAAAACAGTAATGTTTCCTGGCATAAATATCACAAGCAAAGGTAAAAAACATAGAACAAATGGGTGAAAATATTGGCAATTAATATCACAGAGAGCTGCAGTTTATTTAGTACATTTAAAAATATGTATTAATAAGAACCAAATCTTAATGGAATATAGACAAAGTATATGAATAGAAAGTTTATAGAAAAGAAAACACAACTAGCTTTTAAGCATATGTGAAATTTCTCAAATAGGCTTCAAGTGGAATCTGTAATGAGGTGCTATTATTTTACCTCTTACATGACAAATATCAGAAACAGTTTAGTTATGTAACGTATTCTTGATCAGAGGGGAGGCATAGGGAATTGAGATAATTCCATATGTTGCTAATAATAACGTATATCGGTTCACACACTATATTCTCAAAGTATGTGAACCAATTTAGCATTATTTACTTAGGAATTTAATATAATGTTATACCCTCATCTGCATCATGAAAATTGTCATTCTGTCATTATTTTCATAGTAACTCTCATTGCTATTACTAGCAGAGATGATATACCATATATCTCTTTGCCTTAATGTCTGATCTCATCTTTTACATTGCCCAGAAAATATTGGAAAACTGCTATATTGGAGTCAATTTTTTTCTTTTATTTTTATCTTCAAATTTAGGAAATCATACTTCTTCTCATGACTGCTATATTAACTAAAGTACATGAAATTACTTGACATATAATATACTTAATATTTACCCTTTAATTCGTTTTATCATTCATTCACCTAAAAATTTTGAACATGAAAAGCTGACTAACAGTCATTATCATTTGTCATGAAAAATAATTACCTCCATACCAAAAATAAAAGAATTGGAAATAAAATCTTAAATAGCTCTTCTACATTTATTAATTTACAATTGTACTACACTTCCCAAAATTTAGCATGCAATATATTAGAGCTTCTGCACTGATTACATTAATCATCCTTCCTATCAAATGATAAAACAACATTTCCTAATTTTTATTATCAAAAACACTGCTAGAGAATTCAGTATTTCTTGAGAATGTGATTTTGACAGTGCCATTCCAAGCAACTGTAAGGAAAGCTTGTACACTCATAATATCCATTAGTACAGAGTGAAGAGAAGCTAAAACAAGAAATCTAAGTATGAATTGCCAGGAGCAATGCTTTCTTAAACCACAGAGATAGGCAGGCAAGAAAGAAAAAAGAAAAGTTAAGTCTTTGTGGCAGAGCAAGCCACTAATAGCTTGGTAAAAAATAATCTATATAGTTAGTAGGGACTTCTAGTTCCCCCAATAGTGAATGAGCTAACTTGGACCTAATTTCTTACTGAAGAAAAAATATTGCATAAAAATATTAAGACTATCTGATTAAATGAATTAGACAGATAATAAGCTCATGGAAAATTTTTGGATCAGGATGTGGGAGAGGGCAGATGCCGAGTGAAGTCTGTTTTTGAGAGCCTCACGGAGGTAGGGAAAGATATTGAATTTTCAGTGTAGTGCGAGGGAAGCAAAACTAGTAAATCCTAGTAAAGAAAATACCACTCGTATTTTTACAGAAAAGTTAAATGATCTTTGAATGTTAGAGATTTAAGGAGAAAAAAAAACAATGCAAATAGCTAATGTGTGGATAAATACCAATGATCACTGAGTAATATTAAGTTGGGTTTAAAACTTATATGGAAATAAATTACATGGATATAATAGAATATATTAGGAAGAGCAATAACTAGAGTTAGACTGGTTTATGTTTCTTACATTTTCAAAACAAGTACCAGGGGTGCCTGGTGACTCAGTGGTTGAGTGCCTGCCTTTGGCCCAGGGCATGATCCTGGAGTCCTGGGATGAGTCCCACATCCGGCTCCCTGCATAGACCCTGCTTCTCCCTCTGCCTGTGCTCGCCTCTGTGTCTCTGCCTCTCTCTCTCTCTCTCTCTCTCTCTCTCTCTCTCTGTCTCTCGGGAATAAATAAATAAAATGTTTTTATTTATTTTTTTTTTATTTTTTTATTTTTTTTTTATTTATTTTTTTTTTTTAATAAAATGTTTTTAAAAAGTACCAATTAATGCTGGATTTGATTAAAATTTGACAATGAGTGAATAGAAAAAGATTATGCAAATTATGTCTATATGCACCCTATAACACAGTTTCATAAATATAATGCAAAATGTGACAAGAATATAGGGAAATATCAATGAAACAAAAATCATAGAGAGCTTCATCTAGCTCCTAACTAATGGAAAGTTAATTAATAAGGAAGCAGACAATTTCAATACCTTGATCAGCAGACATTCTCTGATATACAGAAAATAACATTCCCAAATGTAGGGAGCATATTAGTTTCAAAAATATGTGGAACACTTACAAAAATTGACTCTATTTGGGGTACACAGGGATCCCAGCAAATTCCAAAGAATCTACATCATGTAGAATAAATTCTCCATCACAATATATTTAGATTTAGCAATAGAGAACAGAAAACTAAACAAAAAGCAAAAATAGTTGTATGTTTGAAAATGAAAAAAAATCTAAATAAACAATATATCAAAGAAAAATATAATTATCTTTAGAAAATGGTTTTAGGGGTGCCTGGGTGGCTCAGTCAGCTGCGCTTCTGCTTTTAGCTCAGGTCACAATCTTGGAGCCTCAGGATTGAGCCCTGGGATCTAGCCCTGCATCAGGCTCCCTGCTCAGTGAAGAGTCGCTCTCTCCCTCTGCCCCTCACCCTGCTCATGCTCTCTCTCACTCTCAAATAAATAAAATCTTTAAAAAAGAAGAAAGAAACAAAAAGAAAGAGAAAGAAGAAGGAAAGAAAGAAGAAAAAAAAGAAAGAAAGAAAGAAAGAAAGAAAGAAAGAAAGAAAGAAAGAAAGAAAAGAAAGAAAGAAAGAAAGAAAGAAAGAAAGAAAGAAAGAAAGAAAGAAAGAGAAGAAGGAAGGAAGGAAGGAAGAAGAAGAAAGAAGAAGAAAGAAAGAAAGAAAGAAAGAAAGAAAGAAAGAAAGAAAAGAAAGAAAAAGAGAGATGTTTTAGGGCCTCCTCGGTGGCTCAGTCAGTTGAGTATCTGCCTTTGGCTCAGGAAAAGACCTTAGGGTCCTGGGATTGAGTCTCAGGTCGGGCTCCTGGATCAGTAGGGAGTCTGCTTCTTCCTCTCCCTCTACTCCTCCCCGCACTCATGTACACACACCTGCTCTCTCTCTCTCTCTCTCTCCCTCACAAATAAAATATTTTTTTAAAATAGTTTTAATTGACTTATATATCAGAAATTGTGAGATGCAACTAAAACCATATTTAAAGGAAAATAGAGAGCTACTATACTATACTTTGAAAGGGTGAAAACTTGGAAATCATGTGCTAATCACAGCACAAAATAAAACCCCAGCAAATTGAATTAAGAAGTTACATAAAATGGGACGTCTGGGTGGCTCAGTGTTTGAGCCCCTGCCTTCTGCCCAGGGTGTGATCCTGGAGTTTGGGGATCAAGTCCCACATCAGACTCCCAGCATGGAGACTGCTTCCCTCTCAGTCTGTGTCTCTGCCTCTCTCTCTCTCTCTCTCTCTCTCTCTGTGTGTCTTTCAATAAATAAATAAAATCTTTAAAGAAAAAAAAGTTACAAAAAGTGAAAAAATGAGTATTAGAAATTAGTAAAGTAGAAATTAAGTACATATGTGAGAGAAAACTTAGTCAAATGTTGAAGCTTGTAAGAAAGATTGATGTAAAGAACAAATCAATTCTGAAACTGATGAAGAGAAAAAGAGAGAAGGGACAAACATCAACAATAATTATCATTACAATAAAAATGAATTTGTGACAGGTACTTCAGCCTTTATGAAAAATAAAATAAATAAAATACATAACACGATTAAAAATAAAATACTAATAATACTGATAAAATAATAATAATAATAGGTAATATTATTTTATGTCAATATATGAAAAAATTAGACAAATGGACAAAATCTTACCAAAATAAAACCAGTCAAAATGAAAGAAAAATAGAAGTCTTAAAATTTTAATAAATATTAAATAAGTTCAATGTGCAATAAAATACTTCCCACCAAGGAAATATTAGGTGCAGTTAACTTTATATGTGAATTCTGCAGAAGAAAAACAAAAACAACTTAAAAAGGCTGATCTTATAAAAGTTTTTTCCATAGAGTATAAAATAAGGAGTACTCTACAAGTAGTTTTATGATACCAGCATCTTATGCAACTAAAACATGATAGGACTTGGCAAGAAAGAAAAATCAGAGACTATTTTTACCAGAAATTCTAAGCAAAATATTGGCAAACTAATTCAGCAATTTATATAAAGAAAAATAGATCATAGCCAGGCTGGATTTATTATGGGAAATAGGATATATTTAATACTTGAGAATGAATCCATTTAATTCACAAACTAAAAAAAAAGGAAAAAAATTATATTCATCTCAATGGATGCAGAAAAACATGTAACTAAGTACCTATTAATCAAAATATGATGGTGATAAACATTAGAGAACTAGAAATTTAAGGAAACCTCCTTGATAGAATAAAAGCTACTTTTAATACCCTCACTTAATGGCAAACTGATGAAATTTTTCTGTTAGGAATAGAAGTGAAACAGAAATGCCTATTAAGATCACTTCAGAACAGTTCTAGAAATTAGAAAAATAAAAATAGAAAGCCTTGGGGGCACCTGGGTGGCTCAGTGGTGGAGTGTCTGCCTTCAGCTCAGGTTGTGATCAGTCCTGGGATCAAGTTCCACATCAGGCTCTCCTTAAGGAGCCTGCTGCTCCCTCTGCCTGTGTCTCTGCTTCTTTCTCTGCCTGTGTCTCTCATGAAAAAATAAATAAAATATTTTTTTTAAAAGTAAAAATACTTGAAGTGATAAAAATGTCATTATTTTCAGAAAGGAATTTAAATAATTGACAAGCACACTGTTGGAAATCTTAAGTGAAAAAATAAAAATAAAAATAAAGAAATCTTAAGTGAACATGGTAATTTGGGTGGACAAGTAATCATATGCAAAACTTGTGTACATTAGGAATATAGAGTTATAAAATAACATTTTAAAAATAGATACTTTGGTTGGTTCAGTAACATATAATTAATCAATTTAACAATAGTGTGCAAGACTACTAGACAGAAAACTATAAAATATTATTAAAATATATTTTAAAAGAACAAAATAGAAGACCAAAGAAATCTTAAAAATCAGTAAGGATCTAGTGGTCCTCAATCTATTAACAGCAATGCTAATCTGAAAACCAAATATCCTTCTCTCACTCCTCTCTCTCTCTTTCCCACATACACACACATACACACTCACACACCCTGACATCTTTTAAAAATGTATACTGGAGCCATGTTTCTTAAACTCTAACTTGTGTAGGAAACACCTGGGGAAATTGGTTATAATGAATATTCTTTTTTTTTTTTAGATTTTATTTAATTATTCATGAAAGACACAGAGAGAGAGAGAGAGAGAGGCAGAGACACAGGCAGAGGGAGAAGCAGATTCCCTGTGGGGAGCCCAATGTGGGACTTGATGTGGGACTCGATCCTGGGACTCCAGGATCTGCCCTGGGCCAAAGGCAGGCACTTAACCACTGAGCCACCCAGGTGTCCCTATAATGGATATTCTGATTCAGCAGGTCTGAGGTGGAGTCTAAGATTTTTCTTTTCTAACAAGTTCCCTGGGTAATTATGCTTCTGGTTTGAAGGCCACTCTTTGAGTAGCAAAGTGATAGAGTTTATATTTTAATCCCTGGGGCACGACTGTCATTTTGTGGACAGGAGACAGATGTGCTAATCCTTATACAATGCATAGGGTCAGGACAAACCAATGAGGAATTATTCTATTTATTTTTTTAAAGAATATTTATTTTGAGAAAGAGAGTACTCAGAGTGAGGGGCAGAGGGAAAGAATCTTAAGCAGACTCCCAACTGACTGTGGAGCTCCCACATGGGACTCCATCTCAGGACCCTGAGATCATGACCTGAGCCAAAATCAAGAGTTGGACCCGTAAGCAACCGAGCCGTTCAGGCACCCCATGGTCAGAAGATTTTTAAACATTATGGTGAGTTATTGGAAAACTGCCAGAAAATGTAGTCAGTGGGAGTTTGGTCAATGTGATGAGACCATCTGTGTTTGCTAAGTGTGACTTACTTGGAGTTAGGCTCCTTCCTTTCCACAGAGGCTAAGAGAAAGGAATTTTATCTTTCTTTTTTTTTTTAAATAAATTAATTTTTATTGGTGCTCAATTTACCAACATACAGAAAAACACCCAGTGCTCATCCCGTCAAGTGCCCCCCTCAGTGCCCATCACCCATTCCCCTCCAACACCCACCCTCCTCCCCTTCCACCACCCCTAGTTCGTTTCCCCGAGTTAGGAGTCTTTATGTTCTGTCTCCCTTCCTGATATTCCCCACACATTTCTTCTCCCTTCACTTCTATTCCCTTTCACTATTATTTATATTCCCCAAATGAATGAGAACATACACTGTTTGTCCTTCTCCGATTGACTTATTTCACTCAGCATAATACCCTCCAGTTCCATCCACGTTGAAGCAAATGGTGGGTATTTGTCGTTTCTAATGGCTGAGGAATATTCCATTGTATACATAGACCACATCTTCTCTATCCATTCATCTTTCGATGGACACCGAGGCTCCTTCCACAGTTTGGCTATTGTGGACATTGGAACTTTATCTTTCTTGATTACATATTAAAGAGATGGCTCTCAGGTCCTTGAAAAAGATATTTCTAGACAGTAGAAGACCTATCTCAGAGAGTAGAGAAAGAAATCACAACTGCAATTTTTCTATAGTAAATACTCTAAGCAAAGGACCATTAGCCTCCCACTCCCTACCCCACTCCCTGCATAGATAAAAAGAAGCCTATCAAAATCTATTCACACTGAGGAGAACATTATGGCCATCTTGTTAAGTACCAATGTTCAAACACCTGCCTATATTCCCTCTCTCTTTCCCTGCCTACCTCACCCCATCATTCCCTTCCTCCCTGTTCCTTTTCCTACTTTTCTTCTTTTTAAATTTCCTCTTTATTTTTTTCCTCTTCTTTCTTTTCTTCCTCGCTTGATGTGCAAATTTACACACATACACACACAGATTCACACACACTTTACTTCACTTAGTAGAGACTTGAAATACCATTCTTTTACTTAGAAAAAGAGATGTCAGTTACTATCAAAAGGCAGGTATTGGTTGGTGTGACTCTCAATGGCCATTTTGCAATGTCAGTAAATGAAAGGGAGCAAATCATTCTAAAGTCTAGATCAAAGCCCTATACTTCACCTGTCCCACCTTCTCCTCCTTTTTATGGGTTTTTCTCTCTCACCATTCTGCCAAATTCTGTTGCTTATTCCCCAGAATGCATGATGCAACATCTGTGGTGGCTTCCACAGAGATTTATTTAGCCAGAATTTCATTAAAATAGCAACTGAATTGACTCAATAAAATGTTGCTTATCTTAATAAAGCTCTTTAGAGCTTTGCAAATTTGCATTTAATACTCTTTAGTGTCATTACAGCATTAATAATCTGTGCCTAAAGAGCAATAAAAAAAAACTTTATACTTTCTATTTAATAGAGGTAGCTTCATAACCCTCCATTTTCATGCAACTTGGGCTTTTAAAGTACCAGACAGAAGCTAAGGGGAGAATATTCACATGCAAAACGCGGTCAAGTCTCAGTGGAATGGTTTACTTAGGCTGAATGAATCTGAGACTTCTAAGATATTGGCTTCTCCATATTACTCTGTCCAGGAAAATAATCCACATCTATTTTCTCAATCCTATAACATATACCTTCCACATCTCCTTAAGAAGAAATTGCTTTTAATTTCCCTGAAATCTTCTCATGCTAATAAAAATAAGATGGGAAGAAAGCAGTGAGAGGTGGGATTGGCATGTAAATGAATGAGATGCTACCCTGACTGCTGCTTTTAGATAAAGTCTTTTAGATCCAAGAGCTTAAAAGAATCTCCAAGGGAAATAAAAGCGGGTGCCTAGCTTCCACCTCTTTAAATCTAATTTCTCCTAGTGGATTCTACTAGACTAAGTGAGAAGAAAGATATTTCAAATCCTGATTTCAAATAACCACAATGAGTTTCCTTCTTCCCAAATCAAGCCTTGGATAGTAAATTAGATGTACAAAGCAGACCAACGTGAGACCAGGAAAGCCTAAGATGTGAATGGTCTTCTAAAGATATTTTATGCGGTGCCTGGATGGCTCAGTAGGTTGAGCATCTGTCTTTGGCTCAGATCATGATCTCAGGGTCCTGGGATCCTGCATGGACCTCTTCATGGAGCTGGCATTGGGGCTTCCATGGGGACTCTGCTTTTCCCTCTCCCACCTCCCCACCTCTCTGCTCCTCTGCACATGCCCTCTCTCTCTCTTTCTAATAAATATAAAAATAATCTTAAGAAAGATATGAAGATATTTTATAGCACAACCAAACACAATTCCAGGAATTATCTGTGACTTTCCTGGTTACAGAACCCAATACAATGGGAGAGTAATTAACATTTTCCATAGTTCCAATTCATTTGGATGAAAAACAAGATGTGTGTTTGGAGGGGGAAGCAGAAGCAGAGGTCACACATGACAAGTCACTCAGAAATCTGCGTTTTTCAAGGGTGTGTGTGCTGCAGTGGTAGCACTTTTAAGTCTTCCCAGGGCTGCTTTAAACTGTCAGTGTCTCAGGTTTCCTATGAGAGCAAGGCTGATTTTTCCAATTCAAAGGTGCATAATGAAAACTGAGATAAACCCTTCTAGCCATATTTCTTCCCATCCACAGAATACATTCTCCAGCAAATCAGTCAGGATTATCTCTCAGCAAAATAGAACAGAGACATTAGGAAAAAACAACCAACCAACCAACCAAGCAAAAAAGCAAACAACTAAGAAAACAAAAATCAGAACATGAATACACCCAAATTGGATCAGGACGATTAAAAAAAAAAAAAAAAGAGTACATTTACATTCAACAGTAAAGGCCAGCAGTGGAGATGTGCACTGAAAGGGTGTGAGATAAATGATAAAAATCTTCAAGAACGAGAGTGAACAACACATCTATGGATTAGGTAAAAAAGAGCAAAGTATCAAGTCCTGATTCAGGGAAAGTTCCCTGTCAGATGGAAGGCAGCCTCTGGTGAGCCACAGAGCAGGGAAGAAAACAAGCCATTTAGGCAAAGAGCAACAGAATTCAGGGTTGAAAATCAAAGTAACACACCACAAGATGCTTAAAGGTAGATTTGCTAGATAATTTTGAAAAGACGGGCTCTGAAAGGCTTAAAGAGGATTTAAAATCTCTTAGGGCAATTCCCTTATTTAATTTATCAATTAATTTAGATACAATTTCAGGAAAATTATGTTGCTTTGATTCACGCTGTTAACATGTTTTATGTGCTATTTATCTTTGCACTATTAATGCACTGATGTAATGTTTGCATGGCACTATTCATATTTCCAGTGACGTGTTGAGAGAGAAGACCTTCAAAATATTGGCCTAGTAGGAGTCTAGAATGGTCATGGCCAAGGAATGCTGTGTAAATCCCATTTCCTTTACTTTTTAAAACTGAGTTATAGTTGACATATAGCATTATATTAGTTTCAGGTGTGCAACATACTGATTCGGCAATTCTGGATCTTATGTGATGCTCATCACGGTAAGTGTAGTTTCTATCTGTCATCATGCAAAGTTATTGCAGTCTTACTGATTATATTCTCCTACGCTGAAATTTTCATCCCTGTGACTTACCTGTGCTAAGCTTCACCTATTTCACTCATCTCCTCAATACCCTCTCTAGCTACCACCAGTTAGTTCCTATATTTATGAGTCTGTTTCTCTTTTTGTTGTTGTTTCATCATTCATTTGTTTTGTTTTGTTTGACTCCACATGTAAGTGAAGTCAAACGAGAATGTTGATTGTGGTTATGATGATCCTCATCTACCCGTGTATCCTTGGGATGTGAGGGTGGGAGGTTGTGAGGGGAATACAACAAGGAAAAAAAATAATTTGACAATTTTATTTATTGTTTTCTAAAACATCAGGACCTGTTGTGGAGGACTGTCAGACCCCAAATCTTGAGTCTAGTTCTGTAACTGAAAGGGATTTCCCTGGGAGGCTGGAGTAGGAAGGAATGTGTTCTTCAAGTGTAAAGGAGGTGAAGAGGAACACTTGAGACTGAAAGGTTAGGCGTGTGCTAGCCTACATAGGTTCCACTTTTGTTTACAAGTATTGACTTCCCATCTCTGGGGAATAATTGCACCATCCTTTCACTGGCCTCAGTCCTGGTCATATGTTACCATATGGTAAAATGGAAGTACAAATGACGTTAGCACCTCTGTTAGAAGGTGAAGAGCCAGTGGATAGCTTGCCAGACCTTCTGCCACTTGCTGTAGGATATGGAAGCATGTTTCAAACTTAAGTCTCCATCAACAACAGTCCCTTAATAATAATCAGCAGAGACCCTTTGCCTAACCTATCTAGACAACTTGAACATGCAAAAAATA
The DNA here is from genome assembly GCF_018345385.1 of Vulpes lagopus. Lineage (NCBI taxonomy): Eukaryota > Metazoa > Chordata > Mammalia > Carnivora > Canidae > Vulpes > Vulpes lagopus. Next base: position 19,806,664 of record NC_054843.1, on the reverse strand, counting down.
AACTTTGTCTTGTAAGCCAATGAGATGTAGGGATCCTTCCTAATGAAGCAAAATGTCTTATATCCTACCTCTGATTCAGAGAGATAATACAGATGTATTTACCATCAACTGGGAGTGCTTTAGAGTTTGGAGAAAGGATAAAGAGACTGAAAATAAAACAAATATATAATCTACATGGTACTGTTCCTTAATTCTTTTGTTCAATATCCCAATCTTTCGTGCTGACCCACTGACACCTGGGTGGCTCAGTGGTTGGGCATCTGCCTTCGGCTGGGGGCGTGATCCTGGAGTGCCAGGATGAGTCCTGCATGGAGCCTGCCTCTCCCTCTGCCTGTGTCTCTGCCTCTCTGTGTGTGTGTGTGTGTGTGTGCCTCACAAATAAATAAATAAAATCTTTTCTAAAAACCCTATCTTTCCCGATGATATTGGTATATGAATAACTTAAAGCACACCATCTCAGACTGACAGTTTAACATTATATTGTCATTGCCCTGGGGACCAAAATGATAATAATTGAAGCCATAAAGTCGAAGAAGTCTAATCAGTGAATTTGGGGGCTAACTGTGAAAAATTTAATTGAAGTTATTAAAGTTTGAATTGAGGGGATCCCTGGGTGGCTCAGCAGTTTAGTGCCTGCCTTTGGCCCAGGGCACAATCCTGGAGTCCCGGGATCGAGTCCCACGTCGGGCTCCTGGCATGGAGCCTGCTTCTCCCTCCTCCTGTGTCTCTGCCTCTCTCTTTCTCTCTCTGTCTATAATAAATAAATAAATAAATATTTAAAAAAATAAAGTTTGAATTGAGACATAACATAATCTAGAAAGAATGCTGGAGTTTAACTGAAGTGAGTTCATATAAACAGGAACCCACAATGCCAATTTGTCAAGTGGTATGAAAAATCAAGGTCCATAGGTCTACAAATGTTTGTGGCACAAAATTTTTCAGTGTGCCATAGAAAGTTCCTGTTGAAGATTTCATAAGATTGTCAAGTCTCTATCAGGAGTCTTTCAATTTGAGAAAAATGTCATAGTTATTAGAAGGCAAAATCCCAGGTGTCCAGTACCTTATTTTCATTCTTCTTGTCTAAGGGAAGATAGTTATCTGCCCTTGAGCTGAGTTTGTAAGCCAAGAGAGTCAAGTCAGGAAAGTAACATGAACAAGTCTAACACTTCATGCAATATGGCATAGTAAAAATAACACAGATTTGGGTGCCAGAAAGCCCTGGGTTTGAACTCCAGATCCAAAATCGTCAACAAATACGCTGAGCTTTGCAGGAAAAAAAATAGCTATTTAGGATCCCCTCTGCAAATTTAGAAATACTGTATGCTTCTTTTATAACTACATATGGTATATGTTTTTTCGAATTATAAAAAAATATTTTAATGTAAGGGGCACACGTCCTTGATAGAGTAATAAATATGGGAATGTGTTTAATTCTAGAGTAGCTCTGGGAAAATCCCAGGAATCTAATTGTCAATGTACTAGTTGGAGAGTACTTTGCTTGATTTACTCAGTCCTCTTACAGTAAGAAGTAGTTGTTTTTTTAGGAAATACTTTCAGGTCTGATATGCAAGGATCTATTAATTAAAGAACAATCTTAACTGCATAGAGATGGAAGCAATATCTAGTCCTTGAGATAAATAATCACATGTAGAATATTTAATTTGTTTTAACACAGTGAAGTTTGTGAATATGGCTTGGTATAGGAATAAATATGTCGAAATAAAGTCTTAAAGCCTTTTCTTCTCTGATGGATACAGATTTCTACAGCGCCAGGCAACTGCAGTTCCCTAATTAGTTATGGAATAAAAATGGTAGTGGAAGAAAGGCTGGGAATCTGGCTTTTTATTTCAATCTCTGCACTAACTCTATCTCCAGAACTGTCAAAACCTATTTGTGCCTATACTAAGAAAATAGGAATTGTATTATCCCCATCTCTTTCTTGGGTACTGGGGAGAGTGTAACAAACATAGCACATATAAATTCATGTGCAATATGTACACTTGTAATATATATATTTAAAAAGCCAAAATATGTACAAGATCTTCATCTGTTTTGATGATCTTCACCTGAGACTGATCTGAGACAAAAGAAAAGGAGTGATACTAAAATCCATCCAAATAGGTCAAATCTTTCCAGAAGTTTCAAATTTTACTTGCTGAAATATTTTATCCACAAATGTATTTACCAAACAATAAAGGTTTGTTCTAGTAGCATGACAATAAAAAATCTGTGTATCAACGTAGGGTACAAATAATTCTCAAAAAATAAGTAGAAAATAATATCCATTCCCAATGGCCACAACTGAGGGAGGTGTGAACAGAACTATGGTGAGGTAATATTAATACCAGTACAGGGATCCCTGGGGGGCGCAGTGGTTTAGTGCCTGCCTTTGGCCCAGGGCGCGATCCTGGAGACCCGGGATCGAATCCCACGTCAGGCTCCCGGTGCATGGAGCCTGCTTCTCCCTCTGCCTGTGTCTCTGCTTCTCTTTCTCTCTCTCTCTGTGACTATCATAAATAAATAAAAATTTAAAAAAAATACCAGTACAAATTATCTACTTAAAGAATTCTATAATGTTTCAAATGACCAAAAGACAATCTGGTTTTATTTGTGTAGAAGTTATTTGCTTAATGGTGCCCTCCTCCACCCAAGTTTATATATTAAAGTCCTAACCCCATGTACCTCAGAATGTGACTGTATTTGGAGCTAGGGCCTTTGAAGAGGTAACTGAGGTGAAATGAGGTCATATGACTGGGCCAAACCCGTTCGATTCATGTTCTTGAAAGAAGAAGAAATGAAGACACAGCTACACACAGACTTAGAGGTAGCAGTGTGAGGTCACAGCAAGAACACAGTCATCCACACGCTTCAGAATGGAATCATCCCTACCAACACTTTGATCCCAGTTTTGCCTCCAGAACCGTGAGAAAGTAAATGTCTATTGTTTAGGACACACAGTCTGTGGTTCCGTGTAATGACAACCCTAACAAACTAATACACAGAGGACTTCTTGTCTTTTCCAATTTTTTATAGCAATATCCTCAGGTGTATAATTTCTGGAAATAATTGAATACCAATTTTTACAACAAGGTGAAATATTTGTATTGATTTTGGTATGTTTTACATTTATACCTAATGCATGAATGGCAACACTCTGGGTGACATCCCTTCAAGTTGAGGATGTAAATAAAAAAGACCTTTCGGGGATTACTTGTTTAAACATGGCAGAGCAGAACATTATTCTGTTAATAGCTGTAGTAGATTGCAAAAATGCAATTCTTCACCTCTTCTTGTGTTCATACCCTGTATCACTTTTCCTAATTAGAGGTAGAATCTATTTTTCTCTGCCTTTGAATTTGCACTGGCCTTGGGACTCGCCTTGGATGATAGAATGTACCAGAAGTAATGGTGTGCCAATTCTCAACCTAGGCCTCCAGAAACTTTGTACACTTCTCTCTTTCTTCAAACTTTTTTTCTTCCCTGAACAAAAGCCATTCACCTGCTGGATGACAAGTGACAGGAGTACTAGTCATCTTTTACACCTTAGAAGACCACGAACCAGGTTCCAGGCATTTGAATTAAGCTAGGTTATCAGCTTCCTCCCTGTCTACCAACTATGAACCTTGTTAAGATCAGACAAGTCTTGTTGAGAGCATGTGAAATGTCCAGCAGACCTGTGGACTTGTGAGCCATAGTAGATGATGCTATTTAGCCACTAAATTCTGGGATATTTTGTTTCTTGGTTTGGTCATACAATACTGAAGTAAAAAGTACTTTTAATTTAAAATTTTACTTATTTTTCCATTCATCTTGGATAGTTCTTTTCTGTCATCTAATTATCTATCTATCTAATTATTTATTTAGCTTTACTTAGAATATACAACTTTAAATGTGTACTAATCCCTTGTTATAGATGTGGAAGTTATACTTGCTAGAAATTTTCTATTTAATCAATGAAATTCCTTTAGCTGAAGACGTGTGCTTGTGTGCATATACACACACACACACACACTCACCAAAAATAGAAGTTAAATTACTTGTTATCTAGCATGATTTAGTGAATTACTATAATCAATTTTTGAAAATTAATGGCTTGTGTTATAGTTTTTTTATAGGTAATTTTCTTTCACTGCTAATTTATAAGCAAGAATCTCTTGAATCATACTTCTATGCACTGTGTAGTTCTTACCAGAGTTTGTTACATACAGCTGATGCTCAACCATTGTTTCCTGGATATATTTAATAGAAGACTTGGGGGGAGGACTATGATTTCTCTTTTGATTCTGTCCTCCACATGATTTATTGAGGCTGTGAATGTGGTTGAATAAAGTAATGACTGTATCTTGAGTGTATAAATACATGAGAGCTGGTGGCATGGCTTAGAAGAATGGTCACATGAGCAGTTAAGAACTATGGACACTTATTTATCAATAACCCCTCTAAAGTAGGTGATAGTGTAGTCATGTCCCCTGCAATATCCTGAATCTGTATTTTTCTTTTTTACTTTCTCTTCACTTCTCATGGTATAAACCATCAAGACTTATGTTATTTAAAACTTGGAATCCATTCTTTTTGTTTCAGCTTAATATTACTACCTAAAATTCTTTTTGATTTATTTTATCCCTATTTATGTTAGATTATCTCAAGGTACAAATCTTACCAGTGGCGCATGAATTAGGAACCCTGGACAGATATGCTCCAGCTCCCTGTTAAATAGCTCTTTGGATATCCATGATTGAGCTGGGTCTTGATTCTTCTACTACAGATTTGATTGATACTTTATTTCTGAATAGTTGTAGAACCACAAGCCTAGTAAACCCTAATCCCTTCCTTTCACTCTACCCATACCACTTAACATTGACCATTTTTCTCTGCTTAGAACATTGATCCTGAAGTGCTTTCTCAAATGTAACCTCGTTGGCTGTGCCTTGACACTCTGTATAGCACTTGAAGCTGCCTCCATGGAGACAATAAATTTTTTTTTTTTCAATGATTTGTTAGTGGCTATCTTACTTTCCTAGGGCTCTCTAACAAAATATCATAGATTGGGTTGTTCAATTTTTTGAAAATTTAAGAAATCTACTAACAGTCCTGGAGGCTAGAAATCCCAAATCAAGGTATCAGTAGGGCTTGTTCCTTTGAGAGTCATGAGAGGACAATCTGCTCCAGCCTTCTCTCCTTGGTTTGTTGATGGCCACCTTCACCTGCAGTTTTTTTCATCACCTATCGTTCATGTCTCTCTATTCAAATCCCCTCAATTTATGAGTCATATTGGATTCGGGCCCACACTAATGACATCACTTTAATGTGATTACCACTATAAAGACCTTATGTCCAAAAAAAAAAAAAAATTATGTTTTTAAGCCTTAGGCATTAGGACATCAATGTATGGATTTTGAGGGCAGCATAACTTAATCCCTAACACTGGTTACAGCCTTAAATTGATAGTACTGATGACATGGATTTGACTCTCTCATCTTCTTGTTATTGAGATTGAAGGACAAAAAATTATGCAAAACAGAAACTAAAGATAATCTAAAGATTCAAAAGTGAAAAAAAAATCACTGTACTCCACTCCTTACTTCACCATCTTGATATGCAAAGCAGCTCTTCTGTTTGATTTGGTTTTATTTCAATGACTGGAATACTAAGATTAGATGGTGTTAAGAAAGTTAAAATAAAGCAAGAAGGTGCATAAATAGAATGCCTAAAATCAAAGAAATAAATAATATTTTTTCACACTGATTTTAATAAACTGAATCTTTCACAGAAAGGTTGCAGGGGTGATATATGGATAGCTACCCTATGCCTCTCACTCAGATTCCCATATTGTGAATATCTTATATAAATTAGCATCGACCATTTGTTATGACTAACAACCTGACTTTATTCAAATGCTACCAACTGAAATCTACACTTAACTTGAATTTCACTATTTCACTAATTTTTCTCTATTTTCCATTCTAGGATCCTATCCAGAACACCACATCACACTTAGTTGTCAAGTCCCTTTATTGCCTCGCAGTCTGTGATTATTTCTCAGACTTTCCATGATTTTTATGATTTGGATGCTTTGGAAGATTCCTGGTGAGGTATTTTGCAGAGTGTCCCTCGATTTGGATTATTTTCTCTCGTGGTCAGGCTGTCATTATGTTTGAGGGACCAAATACCACGGAGATGAAGTGCCCTTCTCGTCACATCATGTCATCTGTATTTGCTGTCGACACGACCAATCACTGATGTTAACCTTGATCACTTGGCCAAGGTAGTATTGGACGGGTCTCTTTGCTGTACAGTTACTTTTTCTCCTTTTCCTTATACTATGTAGAATTAAGTCAGTGTGTGCAACCAACTCTGAAGGTGAGGAGTGGCCAAGTTGATTTATAATTTTTTTTTTCTTCCAAGACTTTTGCACTACTAGATGGTCCTTTCTCTTCTACTCTAAAGTAAATGTAGTCAGTACTTCATTCAGTTAATATTGCTAGAAACATACAAACACAGACAACTTGGTGATTACTACAAAAGAATATTTCTGTAAAATTCAGAATAAATATGCAGAAATCTTTTAAGCTTCTCTGCTTACCTGTTTTTACTCTTGAATATGGAACATTTTGTAGCACTTTTTAAGTGATCAGCAGCTTTCAAAACTTTGGGGAGAAATCACCCCCAGACTGAGCTACATGAGTTTAGCTTTCTGAACTATTACATAATGACTTTTCCAAAAGACTAGCTTTCCCTGACAGAATCAGCGTAGGCAAGCAAGCACTGAACAGCAGCAGTTTTGCCTCAAATAGCATAGAGGAGGACTTTTTCTCAGCCTTCACTACACTTTAACTTATACCTAAATACACTGATGCATACCTTCAATTAACTAGAGCCCTGGCTTTTTGCCAAAGCAGAGAAAAAAAGTATCTTCTCTTGCATCAGTAATATAATTTTGTACTCTTTGCAAAAGAAGAGTGGTTTCAACATGCAAATCTTCTCATTTTCTAGTCTAATTGAAGAAAACAACATTATCAGTTTTGACTGAGTTTTGGTAGTTTTCTTTACAAATCAATAGTAAACAATCCATATCACTTAGAGAGCCAATTTGATTAAAAATCTGCAAATATGTGCCACTAACTAATTCTGTTAAGTCTCTCTTAAGGCTGTATTCTTTATAGTCAATGAATTGAACAGGGCAACCATGATTATCTCCCGAGATTTTACTGGCTATTCCTATCCTTAGTCTCCATATAAAAGCAATGGCTCTGAGATTTTCTGCTATCGTGATACTCGCCCATCTAGCTGGTGTTGGGGGGGGCACCTGACCCCAGGACATCCAATCTATATGTTGTCCAATGATCTAAAGTCCTAGATCCCCAGCCCATCAGGGATAATGATGACTAGCTTATATCAATCAGATTCTCCCTGAGACATTGAATATGAAACAGAATAATCAATACGTTGGTATTTGGAAGATGAAATTCAAAGAAAAGCCAAGACAGAGGAGTTAAGTCATCTTTAATGATGGAACAACAGAATGAATTTAAATGAACTCCATCCACTGGGACAATAGCATGATTAGCCTATTCCTTAAATTTGTTAGTTCAGTGTGATGTTATTCGAGTGTTCTTTTTTTCCATATTTCTGACCATAACCTTCCATTACTTCATCGGTAACTGATCTTTGAAACCAAAACAACAATATATTTATATGAATGTTTTACACAGCAGGATCAGGTTTTCCTGTCATTAATGTGATCAGAAATTTTGAACAGGATAATGGGATTTTAAAATACCCAGCCATAGTTATCTCTTCTTTTTCCTGTAGCATAGGACTCTTATGTTTTAAATAAGCACTTACCAGGCAGCCCCGGTGGCTCAGTGGTTTAGCGCCGCCTTCAGCCCAGGGCCTGATTCTGGAGATCCGGAATCGAGTCCCACATCAGGCTCCCTACATGGAGCCTGCTTCTCCCTCTGCCTGTGTCTCTACCTCTCTCACGCTGTTTCTCTCTGTCTTTCATGAATAAATAAATAAAATCTTTAATATATAAATAAATAAAAATAAGCACCTACCAAGGTTTAAGAGAAATGCAAAATTGCTATGTGAAGAAATGCTAGGAATTTCTAATTGACTCCTTATAAAGATGGGACATCCTGTGCTGTGAAAACAAAGGTAAATTATCTGCAATAGGAGAGACCATTCCAGGAGACACTATTAATCTTATACTTGCAGGTTTGAAATCCAAAGAAAATTTTTTCATCTCAACCAAGACACTATGTCCCCTCATAAGTTTAACTTAATATGACTAATTCCAAGGACTTGGTAACACGTGGCTAAGGAACATTTTACTGTAGAAAATTGGTAAATGTTATTCTTCTTATTTTTTATATATTTCAGGGTTGTGTGTTCAAGCCCCGTGTTGGACTCTGCGCTCAGCAGGGAGTCTCCTTGAGATTCTCTCTCCCTCACCCTCTGCCCCTCCCCTTGCTTATGTTTGCTCTCTCTAAATAAATAAATAAATAAAATCTAAAATAAATAAATAAATAAAAGAAACTATGAAGTGTTATTTGTTAGCTAATCACTACTTTATTAAGGTATTTTGTTCTAGGTTGTTCTGATAACGAGCGTTATATGGAGGGGAAAAGTCGTGTGAATAATTCCCCTACGTTAACTAATGTTTGAATATTATGTTGCTTCTATTGATAAAGTTATACATATTAATATCTAAAAGAATCTATTAGTAATATAAATTACTTTGATTTTGACCTAATGTCAGTATTATCTTTTAATAGATACATTTGCTACATAAATCCACACCTTTCACTTGGAGAAGGTGTCAGACTTTCACTTTGAGAAGGTAGCATTTTATAAAGGGTTTGAATCACAGGCGTTAACTCTGATTGAACTGTCACTTACTAGCTATATGACCTTCAGAAGGACTTCTTTTTTTTTTTTTCATTTTTTTTTTCAGAAGGACTTCTATGTTATTTGACTATCAGATTTTCCATTTGCAAAGTGAGTATATAGTGATTCTGGTGTCATCTAGGATTTTTGAAAGGATTAAATGAGATAGTATATAGAAATATTTAGAATATGTAGAAAATATTTAGCATACTTATTTTGAACAGGCTTATACTTGTTCTGGGCAAAAAAAGATAGAATAAGGTTATAAATATTCTATACAGGATATACAACATAGGAAGGAAAAGACCAAAGGGAGAATGACAAAAAGAAGACAAGTAGAAGGAAAGTGTTGCCAAAACAACAGACAGGAGGTTTCTCAGGAAGCTGTCCTGCAGAATGATGTGACATGAGTTTGGGAGGCTTCCAGAATAAGCCATGAAGGATGTTGTAGGCCTAAGTAAGGTACAGACTTTAAAGTTTTCCTAAAGTCTCCCATTAATGGGCATAAATTAGAATTAGTCAGATTTCTTTTTCTTAACTGTGCTTTATCATTTTTCCCCCTCTACACTTTGATGGACACAGAAGGTTAGGAATAAACTGAGGTGTGAAAGCACATGAGGCTAATACCTTCTCAGAAAAATTAGTTAATAATAGCCTGAACACTTTGAAAATAGGGTAACAAATGCAGCTGCAGTCTTAAAATAGTGCCCACCAGATTTCTGAGCTTTTTAAAATTCCCCTTTTAAAATATGCCTATTAGTTATTAAGCAAGTTAGAATCAAGACAGACAAAAGATAGTATGCGAAACAGCATAAATTCAAGAGTGTAAACGATGGCAATCTACTGTAAATGGTAGATATAGGAATTAATCTTGTGAGGCTGTCACAGGGGTGCTATTTTCAAGGTGCCCTAAAGTGCTGGTCCATTTCGTTTTGGCCCAGCATAAATCTCTTTCTCAGTGGGGATAACAGCATGCCCACTACAAATGTAAGAAACACTGGTTCAAAAGATAAAACAAAAGGAGAGTGATGTAAAGGTGAGTATCAAAGAAGGTGAATTTGTTACATCAGACCTTAATTAGCCTAATTGGTGATTCATGTTGATTCAGATGAGCACATGCAGCATTCACGAATGTGAAATATTGTTAAGAAGAAGAATAATTGTGGAATGAACTAAGAGATACATGATAGAAAATGTGAAGCAAGAAGATGAGTTACTACTGGAAAGCTCAGGCCTAAACCAAATTGTTTCAAAACCAGCATATGCAACTTATGACTTCATATCAAACTTCAGCAGCACATATTTTCGATTATCATAGAGCCCAGAGGTAGAAATCCCAGTATTAGAACATTAAAACCATTTCTAACATTTCTTCCAGTTAAAGAGAAAAAATTAAAGAACTTTTAAAAAAATTATTTATTTTTTTAGACAGAGAGAGAGAGTGTGGGAGGGTGAAGGAGAGGGAGAGGAAGAGAGAGAATCTCAAGCAGACACCTCACTGAGTGTGGATTCCCTACTCCACCAAGAACTTGATCTCATGAACCTGAGACCATGATCTGAGCCAAAATCAAGAGTCAGACACTTAACTGACTGGGTCACCCAGACAGCCCAAAAGTTGAAGAACTTTTTAAACCTTTCAATCAGGAACTGTGGGTATAAGCAAATTTTCACATGTCAGGTAATCATTGCATTATTTGATGGATAAATTGTCTATTGACCCACAGTTGTCAGTATTGTTTTCAGTTATCCTTTCAAAAACTTCAGTCAGGATTCTCTATTTATCAGTATACACTGGCTCTTAATATCAATTAATGATTTTGGAAATACTAATTATTTGTAGTTGATATGAAACCCACAGCATAATTCTGTGTTTAAAGACTTCATAGTTATTTAATAAAATCAAAAATGGGGGGCAGGGAAGGAGAAGACAGAGATTCTTGTTTGTGCCTGAATTAACTATCCTCAGCAGAGATTGTCAATGTTTCTGGTATCTCATATGTACAAGTATACCAGAGTACATTCTATCTTCTTGTCATCAATGGTGTTACAACTATCAAAATGGACTACCCCTGTCTCTGGCTACCAGGGGCAAACTGATGCTCAGCTCTTCTTCTCTGGCCTGACGCTACATCCATAAGGTCATGCTTCTTGTGGGCTCCTCATAGTAACGACTCTGCACAATGGAAACTCAAATGAAACCCCATCCCTACAAGCCATGGAACTCCTCAACTGGGGAATTTGGGCTAGAAGATTCCTATTTGGCCTGATCAAACTGGTCTTGGAAGTGTGCTGGAGTCCAAGATGCTTCTTGTACAACCTCCTGCACCCCTCCCTCCTTTACAGTTGTCAGAACCACAAGTCAGCCTCACTGCTCTTCTCACCTCCTGTGACTACTTCACCATGTTGAACAGGCACTTCCCCCAATAAATCTTGTGCACCTCTCATTCCATTTTGCAATGAGTCCTCTAGAAGGAACTAAACTAACATACCATTTTGAATATATAGTTTTTGATAGCTGATATCAACTGGATGAATAATTAGGCCTTAATATTATTTTATGTAATTCAAAAAAAATCAAGTGCTGCATTTAATCTATATAATTATTCAAACACTCAGTAATTACAGAGGTCTTGCTACATGTTACACTGACACAACTCCACATATCTCCCATAGCCTCATAGTTGGAATTACTGTCTTGATAGAAATTTTCAACTCTGGTTTTTATGACAGTCCAAAGTATCTCTAATCTGAGAAAAATTTCCAGAATTGTTTTACATTTATTTTTAATTTATATTTGTGTGGTTCGTTTACATGTAACAACGAGATGCTTGAAGAGAACTGTGTCCTTTACTTGGACAACCTCACCCAAGTACCAGAGTCATGTTTAGTGATGTCTCTTCTGCCTCAGTCAAGAGTTCTCAGTAAAAATATGATAAATGTTTCTTCATAGCAGGATTCCTCAACCTTAGCACTATTGATTTTTTGAACAATATGATTCTTTGTTGTGGTGACTGTCCTTTGTACTATCAGATGTTTAGCAGCATCCTTGGCCCCTACCCACTAAGCGACAATAGCAATCATCCAGTTATGGCAATCAAAAATGTCTCAAGACATTGCCAAATATATCCTGAGGAGCAAAATTGTTTGAGAACACTGTTTTAAGGAACTTCTTTAAAATCAATAAAGAGAATAATTGAAATTACAATATAACAAATTCTTTACTACGTAGTTAAACAGGATATAAAAGAGTGAGTGAGTGTGTGTGTGTGTGTATCCCTTATGCCTTAGGGAAATGTATGAACCTTTTCTGACACCAATCCAATTCTTATTTTATAGTTGATTCTGTGTTATGCTCTTGATTCTGTTACTCTGTTTTGGATTTTTCAGCTGAAATTTAATTGCTATTTGTTTGAGCCCTTATTTGTATCAGAAAGAAAAACCTATCAATGAATAATTCTGACTTTCCATTTATATTACCTAAGATACAGAATTTCAAATACAGATTTTTTTAATCAACTACAGTTATTTTTATCTTATTTAACTATTTATTTAATTAACAGACACTGACTTGGGGTCTTTTATGTGCCATTTCTGTACAAGGTGCTGGGCACATGAGTGAACAAAGCAAAATAGAATATCTTGCCCAAAGGATACAGTCAACAAAACTAAAATACAACCTACAGAATGGGAGAAGATATTTGCAAATGACAGTATCAGATAAATGGCTAGTTACCAAGATCTATAAAGAACTTATTAAACTCAACACCAAAGAAACAAACAATCCAATCATGAAATGGGCAAAAGACATGAAGAGAAATCTCACAGAGGAAGACATGGACAGGGCCAACATGCACATGAGAAAATGCTCTGCATCACTTGCCATTAGGGAAATACAAATCAAAACCACAATGAGATCCCACCTCACACCAGTGAGAATGGGGAAAATTAACAAGACAGGAAACCACAAATGTTGGAGAGGATGTGGAGAAAAGGGAACCTCTTACACTGTTGGTGGGAATGTGAACTGGTGCAGCCAATCAGGAAAACTGTGTGGAGGTTCCTCAAAGAGTTAAAAATAGATCTGCCTTAGGACCCAGCAATTGCACTGTTGGGGATTTACCAAAGATACAGATGCAGTGAAATGGCAGGACACCTGCACCCCGATGTTTCTAGCAGCAATGTCCACAATAGCCAAACTGTGGAAGGAGCCTCGGTGTCCATCGAAAGATGAATGGATAAAGAAGATGTGGTCTATGTATAGAATGGAATATTACTCAGCCATTAGGAACGACAAATACCCACCATTTGCTTCAACGTGGATGGAACTGGAGGGTATTATGCTGAGTGAAATAAGTCAATCGGAGAAGGACAAACATTATATGGTCTCATTCATTTGGGGAATATAAAAAATGGTGAAAGGGAATAAAGGGGAAAGGAGAAAAAATGAGTGGGAAATATCAGAAAGGGAGACAGAACATGAAAGACTCCTAACTCTGGGAAACGAACTAGGGGTGGTGTAGGGGGAGGTGGGGTGGGGGGGGGTGACTGGGTGGTGGGCACTGAGGTGGGCACTTGATGGGATGAGCACTGGGTGTTATTCTGTATGCTGACAAATTGAACACCAATAAAAATAAATTTATTTAAAAAAAAGAATATCTTGCCCACATAGTTTGTATTCTAGTGTACCTGGAAAGTATAAAGATGTTCATTCTCTTCAATGTGTGTCAACTGAAACCACAAGCCATGCCTTTTTCTTCTACACTGATGAGATGATGCAAGTGGTGGTAAATGCTGGGCTATGGATAGAAAGGTGCTAATGAAGAAGTATTTATGTCCATACTGAATAGAGACACACAACATAATAACTTCCACATTGAGAACTATTTCAGAAAGTCTTCACCCATTATTTAAAAAAATCAATACTAATTTCCTCTGTTGCCTTGATTAATTACATCCCTAGCTCCCACAGGCTCTGACTTTGCTGTTTAACCATTTCTTACACAATTATGCATTTGATCAGTACAGAAGGGTAGAAGCCTTCATGCATTTGGAGAATGAAAGAGAAAAGCAGATAGAGGTTGAAACATTCATGGACTGCACAGCTACAGCTTTAGAATAGCCCTCAAAGTCAGGTCATCACAGAAACACAAAAGTCAGTAGTTGGTAATAATTATGAATAAAATGCTATATAAGAAATGATTTTGTCCCATTTAATTTCTTATGTTTACATTTATCAAAGAGCAACATCAGTATTTCTATAAGTGACATGTATTTTACAAATTTTTTAATCAAATGATAAAGGATTCAATACTGGATTTGTGGAATCAGTCTTAATTAACTAGAACTGTAACCATATTATTTCTCTTCATTCAAAAGAAAAAATCTCTCTTTCACACACACATGCACAAATATAGTCAGACATAAGCATACACACCAAAACTTTGTTAAAAACCAAATAAGTGACATCATTAATGTAATGAATGACCTAACTTATTCCCAGTTTCATCCCTCCTCACAAGATAATCAACTAGCCACTATCCATTGACAAGACCACATTGTGTAAAGCTCTGAAACTGGGGATGTGGCTGAAGCACCTCCCTTGACCACAGATACTACATTAGAAGGGTAAGAGGAACAGTTTCACTTTGATCACAGCGGTCCCCCTCCCCAGGCTACCTCAGTGTTGTGCTAAGAGGGTCTCTTGGTCCTTCCAGTTGGAAAGGAAACTAAAGATTTACATTTAGCTTTCTCAGATTTATGGGCCAATTCCCAGGAGCAAACAAAATTGACAAGCCTCTAACTAGACTTGCCAAGAAAAAAGAGAGAGGGGACTTAAATCAATACAATTGTAAATGAAAAAGGAAACATTACAACTGATGCCAAAATATCTGCAACTTTTAAAAAAATAGAAAAATAAAATGAAGCAGTATGTGTCCAGAAGAGAATTCTCAGAATTAAGAGGCCACAACTATAAAAAGCAACTCCAGTCAAATCACCAATTGATATATATTAAAACGGAGGGCCCTTCATCCTTACGGTTATGAAGATCAAGTCCCATTTCTCAAAGTTCAGCTAAAAATTATTTTGAAAAAGTAATCTTTAAAAGGCCCTGGTGAGGTTCTATAGAGTCTGAGTTTTTACCATTTGTACAGTCATGAATATATTTATCAGATTCCCATCTTCTCTTAAAAAATGTTTTCAAAACACAGTGTGAGACCTCACAGGAACCATTTAGTGAAAGCTATATTCCAAACTACAGTTCTGTGGTTATGTGTACTTTTACACTGTTACCAGTGGCTCTTTGCTACTAAAAAGAAAGATTTACCTCAGCAATGATCAGTAGTGGTTCTCCACATTATTTTCAATCAGTAATTTTTCTTGAATAACTCTCACTGGACAGGCCATGATGCACAACTCTTTTGATAGATTCTGTTATGAAGACAGAGAACAGTTATTCCTCCAAGCAAAACATGCCAAAGGAGAATGTGTAACTGTAGCAAATCTAGAGAAATGAAAAATTTACAATGGACTCTAGTTTGATAGAAGTGGTCATTTCATACCTGTTTAGAATATGAAATAAACAATTGAGCATGATTTTATAGTCTACTGAAATACAATAAAGTAAAATGAGGATGCTGTCAACATTAGACTCGTATAGTTAAATAAAATTAATTTTTTAAAAAAAATTTTATTTATTCATGAGAGATACAGAGAAAGGGGCAGAGACATAGATAGAGGGAGAAACAGGCTCCCTGTGGGGAGCCCAATGCGGGACTCTATCCCAGGACCCTGGGATCATGACCAGAGCCAAAGGCAGATGCTCAACCACTGAGGTACCCGGGTCCCCCTAAATAAGATTAATTTGACACAAGAAGTCTTTAAACTTCTTTTTATCAAACACATGACATCTTTATATTTTTCACTGAAGACGGAAAACAACAACAGCAACAACAACACTTGTTTACCAAAAAATCACTATAGGTCATGTATCATTCAGGAAGTAGGTTTGGAAAGAAATTAAAGTATTTTTTTTTTTTATCCTAGTAAATTTAGGATTTTGAGACATTCACAGTCAGGTTTATGACTGAAGCCTTTTGGTACCAAGGGCTTCTCTTAAATTTACATACTTTTTCACCCATGGCATATAGTCCAGGGCTAGGCCTAGAATGTAGATTCTTCTCAGCAATATTTGTTAGCTAATTCTTTACTTGCTATATCTAAAGAATATTTGCAAATAGTATTAATTTTAATCCTTAAACCTATAAAAGTATATATTTCTCTTATCAATTACACCCATTCTTAATTAATCAACTGCCACCTATAATAACATAACCCCTCCAAGTATATATTAAAATAAAAACCAAACATGAGGGGATCCCTGGGTGGCGCAGCGGTTTGGCGCCTGCCTTTGGCCCAAGGCGCGATCCAAGGATCCAGGGCGCGATCCTGGAGACCCGGGATCGAATCCCACGTCGGGCTCCCGGTGCATGGAGCCTGCTTCTCCCTCTGCCTGTGTCTCTGCCTCTCTCTCTCTGTGACTATCATAAATAAATAAAAATTAAAAAAAAAAAAACCAAACATGAAAATACAAAAGTATTGAATCCAGACAATTTTATATTTTTATGGTTTTTTAAATGTAAAGTACTTTTAAAAAATACATTAATTAAGCAACTACCAAAACAAATAAACACACAAACATGGGCACACATATACTTAACCTAAAAGACAAAGCTGCAGCATTAGTAACAGATCCATTTTTGTAGCAGGGACAAATTATCGTTTAAGAGTTATCAGCACTTCCTTTTTGCTGTGAGATAGATCCTTGACTTTACATTGACAGCTGCAAAAACAAACAAAAAACTTGTGATTGGCCATGTATGTACCTTCTGCCTTCCAAACTTGTAAGTGATTGGCCATATATGTACCTTCTGCCTTCCTGGGTGGAAGTTGAAGTTTATCTCTAGACAGACCATCCCACAACTAAGAGATGGGGCACTTTGGTGAATAGCAGGAAGTATAATTCTCAGGGAACCCTTAACTGCTGCCTGGGAAAGATGCATCACATGCTGTGATCACCTAACCTGGTTCTAGGCCATATGAAACATTTAGAAGTCCAAGTAGTGGTCTCCTCTGAAAGAAGTGGTGTTTCAGAGATCAATCATTCAGGGACACCTCAAGAAGCAGGCTTTAATCTGGAGATAGGAAGGACGCATTTCTCTTTCTGAGTTCAAGGTTTGGGGTCTGCACTCTGGAGAGAGACAAAACGATTGAACTGGACTCTTGAGAAGTGCAAGTTGACTCTTGAGAAATGGCTGGAGGAAGTCAAGGGAGCAATGGAGCAAGGACTATAAGGAATCCTGGTGAAAAAGCAAAAGTGAAACCTAGTAGCCAGTACGCATGCATGTGTGTGCCTGTGTGTGTGCTTTTATTTTATTTTATTTTATTTTATTGCATTGCATTGCATTGCACTGCATTTTACTGCATTTTATTGCATTTTAATTTCATTCTAAGATTCTCAGTTTTTCAGAAAATTTATTTTTTTGTGTGTTTTATTCTAGTCCCCTCTAGGTTTTTATTTAGTGGTGAGCATATTTGTGTGTGTGTGTTTGTGTGTGTTTGCAGGAGTGACTTTTGCTTATGATATATAATGATCTGTGCACCAAGCCAGTGGCTGGGGAGATGGTTTTGAAGAGTAAAAAGTAATCATCACAGAGGCTCAGGGTAGGAGTTTCAAGCAAGAGATGACAAACAGGTACTTAGGATGAATTTGTTGGAGATATAATCATTCCTGAAACAGGACTTTATAAAAATCAAGACCTTAAAGCCATCACACACAGAGTGATGACCCAAGCTATGTTCTATATTATCTAGTTAATTAAAACAAGAATGAACACTGAAGGTATGGGAACTGGACATTCAGCTTTTGCTTTTAGAAGGTGTTAACATTGGAAGAAAATGAAACTCAGGCCAGTTATTTGACCCCTAAGCTCTCCTTCTACTTCCCAACATTTCCCAGAAACATAAGCAATATGGTAGCCCCTGTTCTTGTTGAGATTATTCTGTTATAATAATTGCAAAGTCCACTTTGTCATCTATCAATTATTTTATTGCATTAATCAGAAATTGCATCGTCACATGGATTAGGGTCATAAAGGGAGAAGAAAATATAAACTACCAATCCAAAGCTTTGGTATAATATTTTTCAGGTTTCATCTGCCATGCTATTTTTGGTTTTACTTTCCTTTGTTTTATTTTCCTTGAATTCAAGAAACAAACAAAGTCTGTGAATAAAACTGTTGATCTGGACTCACATTGAAAAGGCTGTCAGGTCAACAAACATTATCAGTTCCGGTTAAGAGACCTTTACTTTATACAGAGCTCTTGTGTCTATATTACGATCTATATATTTTAATCATTAAAAAAAATCTTGTTCTGTTATATGTTCTAGGGAGATGGCTTAGGTTTAAGTCTCTAGTCTCTTTTGCTTCTCATTTTTAATGAGGGTTAAAAGCAAGGACATGCAGGGCAGCCTCGAAGTTTCCCTGAGCAGACACACCCAGTGTAGTCGTGCAGGCAAAGCTTAATTTAGCTTATTTTGCAAGATTAATTTAACCTGGATCATTTCTCGTTTGTGCTCTGGAAATTATAAGGAAAACTTGAACAGTTTCACAGGGCCGATAAGAAGTAACCACTGAAAATGGTAATATTATAACCAATCACTGGGAAGAATGAACAGTCACCATTTTCTCACTGTATAAGCTGCTTTATAGAAATATACCGCTTAGCCTAAATATATGTGTTTTTTTTAAGATTTTATTTATTCACGGGAGACACAGAGCAAAAGAGAGAGAGAGAGAGAGAGAGAGAGGCAGAGACACAGGCAGAGGGAGAAGCAGGTTCCATGCAGGAAGCCGGATGTGGGACTTGATTCCAGGTCTCCAGGATCACAACCTGGACTGAAGGCAGCGCTAACCTGCTGCTGAGCCACTCGGGCTGCCCTCATTATATGTTCTGGTTTGAGTGGTCCTGGTTTGCAAACTTTTTAGCCTGTGTACACTAATTGTTTACCAATTACTACTTGAGTGATTCATTGGTTTTACTTTGGCTATTTTGAAACTTTGGCATAGGCTATTGATCCTTAGCATTGGCAAGTAACTGTGATATAAAATAAGGAAGCAATAGAAACCTGGGAATAAATCAGACATCAAATCACCTTCCAAGGTGATGATATGTTATATATCACCACAACAGTAAATAGGTATGATTCTGGGAAAGCAAGTTATTATTTCCATTTGGTCTCAAGGAGCCTTGAACCACTCAAAAGAGGAAATTTATTTTAATGTCTGGAGCTCTAAAAAATAAAAAAAAAAACACTCAGGAATTTGAACTAACTAAAAAAATATCTTTTATCAAAGCTTAATTCCTCTCCTTCTTCATAAAGTAAATAAGTAGAATCTTCTTTTAGACTAAAACTGTCTGGAATTATCACATTATACACACAAACACATACATACTCACACAGGCACACATACATACACAAGGTTCATGCACATATAAAAACACATGCATATAAGTACATGGGCATGCACAGAATTTGGGGGTCTGCTTTGATTTTTTTCTCTAAAATAAGTTTATATTTTAACTCCTGCTAAATCCACCCTTCCCTTTACATTAAAATCATATTGATGCTGTAAATGTCCTGCTATCTCAAGAGACAATTCTATACCCCTTCAGAATCTAGCTTCAAATTTTCCCGCTGACCATCTGACCAATAACCAACTGGAAATATGTTGAGCCTGCTAAGCAAGAAGAGGGATAATTACTTGGAAGAACTTCAGGATATGGCTAATGTATACCTTTAAGAGATAGAAGACTGTTTATGGGACTATATTCTATGATGTCTTAGATTAGTAGGGACACACTATGCAAAATTTAATAGAGAACAGCTTACCAATGGGAAAATACTTCTTTGATATAGGATTTAACATCCTAGCAAATACCAAGTCACAGTACTAACATGTCCCAAGGATCGCACTTGAAAACATGGAAAAAATGATGGTGTACATTAATTGAATTAGAAATGCCAGAACATTAATGGTTTTGAAGGACAGCTTCAAACATTCAGAGAAGTGGGCTTAGTAACTGTCTTTTTGTTTGTGTCTCACAGTAGGATCCAGAGGACATTCTGCTTACCAAAACAATGAAGAATCAGAGTGAGAAGACAAACAAATTGTTGAGAAGTTTAGAAATGGCTCTTCTATATAGGACTGACAATAGAAGATTCTATTACATAATGGGGCTTCCTGAAAATGATAGAAACTAAGAAATGACATTTACCAGAAGAAACAAGTGAGTGCAGAAATCAAGGTAAGATAAGAATGGAGTGGCAATTATGAGGTTTTTATCCACATCCAGTTATGGAGAATCTAACAAAACACAGTGCTTCTTGAAACAAGACAGACGACGGACAACCAACAAAAGAATACAAAAATATCAAGATTAGATAATGTGGTAGACTGAACAATATCAAAGAAAAAGGGAAAATGGAGAGATTTTTTTTTTATTCTAGAAGATAATTCTAGATATTCTAGAAGATAATGTGACATCAATAGAAAAATTTGAAGTTGGGGGGAAGAGTTCGTGAGTCTAAGACTGCAAAGAATTTGGATCTTGAAGTCAGAAAAGAGAAAGAAAGATTTTTTTTCCCTAGAGTCTCCAGAGGGAGTGGGCCAGGCAAACACCTTGGTTTTGGCCTAATTAAAAATATTTCACACTTGTAGACTCTAAGAGAATAAATTATTTTAGGGCACAAAATTTGGGATTATTTTCTTGAGCAGTCATAGAGATCTAAAACTCATTATCAGAAGGCTAAAAGTAGTCCCCAAAATAAAATGGTACAATCCCTACCTAGTTTGTAGATGTAAACCAATTTTCAATCCAGAACCCACAGGCTGAAGGAAAACTTAAGTCTCTGTCAGAAAAGAATTTGTACTGAAGACTAATTTATTCTCTTGCAATTCATTTTAGAGTTCTCCAAAGGGATTTATAAGCCAATACTTAAATATGAATTGAGGAAAGGGGAAGACCCAGATACTAGAGGATTTAGGGACACATTAACTAACCATTATATCCTTGTTACAGTGAGGACAAATGGGGGCCAGATCAAGCTCATAGTGTTCCCTCTATATCTACAAAACCACTTAGTACTCAGTGCCCCATTCTTTGAGTTATAATAGAAGTGGAAGTACTTGATATGAAAGAGTCTTCATATTGGTCACCTCATCTATGGGGTGATTGCTATAATAGTGGAGAAGACCAAGACAAGTTGTTGAAACTGCACACACCCTAAGAAAGTAAATAAAAAACAATAACACATACTGGGGAAAAGGAGAAAAAGGTAGAAATTAATGTCACCTTAGGTTGGTGGATTGTGATTGGGTGGGTGATACCATTAATATTGAGTGTTGCTCCCAATCTGATCCCAAATTAATCGATCAATTTGCAGGCACTAAAAGTGCCATACAACCTGCTGTATGGTTGGAAAATATATTACATGAAGTGTATGGCAAGGCCTTAAATAAAACGTAGTCCCTTAGAACTCTGGAGCAAGGCCACAGAAGAAAATCACACATTTGGAAATCTGTTCCAAGAATGTGGGCCCAGGTACAGATGGAGTACCTGATGATGGATTATTAAACAGTCATGCAACCAGAAAATTCCATATGAGCTAGGGTCTGTTAGACCCACTAGAACATAGGTTGAGTGGGTAAGATTCAATTCAATATGATAGAGGTATTTTATCCGGGATGCATCCTGCATATCACTATTACTGCTTCACCAGCACTGCTACCACAGCTCATATCTACAGCTTCATAGGGGGGTTCTTTATGACCACTGGATGTAATAAAAAAAAAAAAAAGCTTGGATCAAAGATAGGGTAGCTCAGTATGTATATGTGATCCATAAATAGATCCTATGGTATTACAAAATTACTCTGGGGGCAATGAGGAGAAAGCCCCCAATGTGCTGTTATATGGGCTGTATATCTGGTTCTCCAATATGTAGGAAAAGAGGACTGGCACATGGTAAGTATAAACATAGACTTAAGAGCAAGGAGTTATTGATTAGCTGGCTAGCGGGCCATGAGACTTAAAGGAAAAATAAAAATTAGATAAAGGAAATTAAAGTTTCAGAGTAGCCATACAGATGGACTTATATTGATTGTTATGAAGGGTAGGGCTCTTTTTAACTGGTAGGGCCCTTTTTAACTCATGTTAAAAACCACCAGAATGGATTAACCATAGAAAAAAAAATCACTAAACATTTGGATAGTCAGTGTGACTCTATTACTTCATATCAGCCACCGTACTGCTGGCAAAATGGGTGCATAAATGAACTGATCATTGTGTCAGAGATGAAGGCTACAGAAAGTGTGATGACATGTGTTTCCACTCACCAAGTCAGACCTTGTTGCTGCCATTGCTCAATAATCAACCAGCTGTCCACAAAGGCCAACCATTAGTCCCCAACATGTTCATCCTTCAAGGAGATCAACCATCCAATTATTGGTAAGTTTGGTGTATTGACCCTCTCAATCCTAGAAAAGACAGTGATTTATGCTTACCAGGATCATCACATTTTCTAAAATGAGTTTGCCTCTTCTATCCATGGGGCCTTGGTCAGTACCTGTATTTGAGGAATTACAGATAGTTTGATCAACGTCACAGAATTCCACATAATATATTCTAAGACTAAGGAATCTATTTGACAGTAAAGAGGAGGGTGGGATGGTTGATTAGGTAAATAATCATAGAATGCTTTGGTCCCATCACATCCACACCATGCAGTCGCCACTTGTCTGTTAGAACATTAGAATGATCTTATGTAAATGAAACTGAGATGCTTGCTGATAAACAATAACCTGTGAGGACTGGGCACCTTCTGGGACAAAATGTATACCCCTAATCATGAATGAGAACTCTAGAATATCAAACATGCATTTCCATACAATTTTTCTGTGGTGTTTTGTTTTATTTTGTTTTGTTTTAGTAATTTCATTTGTAATAAATATTAACAAAGACTCTTTCACATCAAAATGTATGCAGCACCATTCCTTTGCTGAAACTCAAGTGTATGGAAGAAAAATAAAATTTCAAAATCATCTTAAATGTATACTTTAAATGATTATTTTAAAATTTGTTTAATCAGAGTTGTCAAGTAAATGCATTATATGTTTTCATATCTTACCATCATCTTTTTAATGCTTTTCTTGGAAAAAATAACAAGAGAAAGAAAATGAGTTTCTTTTATACTGAGATGAAAACTTCAAAGTTGTTATTGATCTTTTCACATCACATCAAAATTACATTGATTGTGGACCAGACAAACTACTGCCAATCAAGAGCAAGTTCAGAGTAATTTTAGAAGGTGTGAGTTGGTCTAAGTCAGTAAGTGGGGAGAGTCAAGTTTTTGAAGAGAGCTCTCATATGATATCTCTTTTAAAATAGCAATTCTAGAAGACATTGTGCCTGTAAGTGTGTCCTAGCTAGTCCAAGGAGCACCTTGGGGTGTCAGTGCCAGAGATGGCAGCCCTGTTGACACCTGCTGTTGGTAGGAGAGCAGTGCAGCCTTTCACAGATTTATTCCTCCAGGCTCCTCCATGAACTCCAGAATTTCCTGTTTATCAGCTATGCCAGACAGTCTCACTTTCAGTGAGACAATTCTAAACATAACACTCTAAGAAGCTCCTAATTTTGCATGCACCAAATGTTTTTTGCTCTGTAAGATATGACTACTGAAATTTCCAGACCTGGAAGTTTCATGTATATCTATGAGGTCAAGAAATGTATATCTATGAGGTCAAGAAAGACCTATTATCACTGCTATTGTTATATATAGATTATATACTATAAGGCATATGCTGTGTTTACTGTGCATTCCATTATATAGACAGCCGTATAACACATACACATATGTGTGTATATGTGTATACACATATATATTTTTTGCTTCAAGCATTCCTTTATTCCTTCTCATTCATTCAACCACTATTGAATTGGTGGTATCATATTAGCAAGAAAGCCATGGTCCCTGCCCTTATAACAGTTTTTTTTTTCAAGATTTTAAATTTATTTATATGAGAGAGAGTAAGTGAGCACATGAGCAGTGGATGGGTTAGAGGAAGATGGAGAAGCAGACTCCCTGCTGAGTGCAGAGCCCCACATAGGGCTTACTCCCAGGACCCTGAGATCATGACCTGAGGTGAAGTCAGATGCTTAACAGACTGAGTTACCCAGGGGCCCTGCCCTTAAAATACTTCCTACAATTTATAAGAATGATAAAACTTAACATTATAGAAATGTTATAATTGGCATATAGTATGCACTGGGTTAACTATTATATGATACTTTAAAAGTTTTTTTTTTAAGATTTTATTTATTTAAGAGAGAGAGAGAGTGTGTGTGTATGTGTGCATAGACACAAGCAAGGGGAGGGAGAAGGAGAGAGGGAGAAGCAGACTTCCAGTTGTGCAGGGGTGGGTTTGGGGGAGTGCTTGATCCCAGGATCCTGAGATCATGACCTGAACCAACTACCCACCTCTCTGATATACTTTTTATAAAAGTTTCTTAGTAAATATTACTACTAAAGCCAGTTCTTCAATAGGTCAGGTAAATGTTAGGGAAGAAGAAGGTTATTTTATGTAAGGTGGTCAGGGAACTCCTCCATGAAGAAGTAACAAGTCAATACAGACTTGAAGATAAAGTCTGTGCATAGGTCTTGGGGAGAAATCAAGTAGATAAACCCTGAAACAGGAACAAATTTCCTATGTTTGAGGGCCATGAAGAAAGTACCAGTGAATGAGTGAGAGAGTTGTTAGGAAATGGAGCGGCAAGCATCAATCCAGTTTAGAGCATGTGGTATCTTTACTTTTTCAACTTCAATTCAATTAGTCAACATATAGTACATCATTAGTTTCAGATGTAGAGTTCAATGATTCATCAGTTGTGTATAACACACAGTGCTCATTGCATCATGTGCCCTCCTTAATGTCCATCGCCCATTTACCCCATCTCCCTGCCCACCTTCCCTCCCACACCCCTGTTTGTTTCCTAGAGTTAAGAATGTCTCATGGTTTTTTCTCTCCATCTAAAGACTTCCCATTCAGTTTTCCCTCCCTTCCCACATGATCCTCTGTGTTGTCTTTTATATTCCACATATGAGTGAAACCATATCATAATTGTGTTTCCTTGATCGACTTATTTTGCTCAGCATAATACCCTCCAGTTCTACCCATGCCAATGTAAATGGTAAATATTCATCTTTTCTGATGCCTGAGGAATATTCCATTACTTCTTTATGGAATGCCATATCGTCTTTATCTATTCATCTTTGAATCACTACATTTGTATCTTTGAGGTAAATGTCTAGTAGTGCAACTAGTTTTAAAGCCACAGCTCAATCATAACCCAGTCACGGATCCCCATGGCTCCCATAGCCTTCCATTTGATGCTCTCTTATACAGCAAGGAAGGTCATCTAAGCATGTAGGACACAGACATCTCAAGCATCTGGAACTTGGCTTCATTAAGGACTTAGGTAGAGTGTTTGGCCAAGAAAGCCAACATCAATCTTACCAAGAACAAGAAACCTGATTATTCCATGAAACAGTGATAGAGTCCTCTCTTTGCATTTAATCTTCAGGAGGCTTTTCTTCTTCTCCTTCTCCTTTTTTTTTTTTTTTTTTTTTTTTTTTTTTTACTTTGACCATTCTGGAATTTGTTTGTATACTATATGAAATAAAAATACATTTTTTAAATAAATAGCCAATTGTAAAAAAAGTATTAAATGGCCCACATGTTGCCTTGATTAGAAATGAAATCTTCATTATTTCATTATTTTATACTGTATGCATTTTATACAGTATACAAACAACTGATTCTAAACTACTCTTTTGCTCCAATGATTAATCTGTGTCAATACCATACCTGTTTAATTATTGTTTTGTACCAATACAACATTTATGTAGTTGCCATAATTTTATGGTATGTTTTCATAGCTAATCAAGCACAATCCCATTAATTGTTTTCATTTTCAAGGTGGTTTTGATTTTTTCTTGCCGATTTTCTCTTCCTATGAATATTAGCATCTTAAGTTCTATCAAATTTCAATTGATGTTGAAGGTATGATTTAAAGGAACATAAAGATTGATAGGGAGAAGACCGATATGCTTACAATTTAATGTATTTCTAGCTATAGACACATCATATCTCTTGTATTAGTCAGGATTCTCTTGTATTAGTCAGAAACAGAATGGGATACATACAAATAAATACAAACAAATAAATAAGATTTATTTTAGGAATTGGCTCATACATTATGTAGCCTGAGAAGTCCCACAATATGTTATCTGCAAGCTGGTGAACCAGGAAAGCAAACAATATGATTCAATTTGAGGCCAAAAGCCTGAGAACTGAGGGACCACTGGTTAAAGTCCCTGAGTGTAAAGAACCTGAGAACCATGAGCTCTGATGTCAAAGGGCAAGAAAAGATGAAAGTCCTAGCTAAGAAGAACAAGAGAATTTGTTCTTTTTTGCCTTTTTGCTTTATCTGGTCCCTCACTGAAGCAGCTGATGCCCATGACATTGATGAGTACCGATCTTCTTTGCTCAGTCTACTGAATGCAATGCTGACTTCTTCCAGAAACACCCTTGCAGTCACACCCAGAAATAATGTTTTACCGGTTGTCTGGGTATCTCTTAGCTTAGTCAAATTGACACACAAAATTAACCACTTTTGTGTTTCACTAAATTTTTCCAAACTATTTATATACAACTTAAACACCTCATGTTAAATGCATTCCTAGAAACTCCATAGAGTTTCTATGAATAAGATCTTTTTATCGAAATGTACAGTTAGCTATGACTTTGTATCAGAATGCTATAATGCCTTTGTACATTGATTTTGCATCTGACTTCTGGCTAAACTAATTTATAATTTCTAATAATTGTATTACTCTATTGTTTTTGTAGATATTGCATGAAAATAGCAAGTATTTAACCAAATAGCCTGAATAAGCAAATAGGAATTTCAATGGGCAGCAAAATAGAATTGCAATTGCTAAGTTATTCTTTTGGGAACTTATAACTAGTTGAATTTTAATAAATCTCTAATTACCGAGGCATTTTGTTCTGATGTCACAGTTTACAAAAAATGAAAGTATTTGCTTACCACATGTCATTTAAGGTCACAGAGTCCACAGAGTCATACACAGACACAAAGCTCATTCAGTCTTCTCCATATTATTTAGTTATGCCAATTATTACTTTTGTATCAATTAATTGCTCTTATATGAAGAATATTGCAAGGTATTTAAATCTGTTTGCTGATTGAGTGTACATAAGTCCACTTGCTAATGCACTATAACTTGGAACTTTTATTCTTACTTTGATTAAACAACAAAGAATAAAATAGAAATTTGAAAAAAAAAAAAAAAAAACAAAGACACAAACTCACCTACAAAGCCTTTTTTGCTTTGTCATATCAATTAGTGGATGACCTCAGGGAAAATCATTATCACTCCTAAGAGGAGGTAAATGTGTTCCTGTTGTGTAAATAATCAAACAATGGTAGGGTAAATGAAAGAAGCATTTATGGTGTCTCTAAAATGTAAAATGCAGCAACTGCATATTTTGCAGCTCAATTAGATGTTGTTGTTGGTTTTTTTATTTGTTTGCTTGTTTTTTGTTTTTCTAAGAGTTACTTGGATTGAATTTTGTGGAGAAAGCTTGCTGACTTACTGTACTCCCCCCCCCTTTGTTATTGATGATTATTTCAATTCCCTAAATCATTTGAAGGACTAATTGCAATCTTTTAGAGGTTTGCTATGTTTGTTGTTACTAGAAACTCATTTAATTATTAGTTACTTATAAGTTGCAAATATTTATGAGACATGGGTAACCATCTTTCTAAATTGCCTTTCTAAATTGCCAGTAGAGAGGGATACATAATATCATAGGACTGTATCTGCAAAAAAAAAAAAAAAAAAAAAAAAAAAAGGTTTGAGAGTGAGAAAGAGCATAGGAGAGAGAGGATAGGAACAGAGAGAGTCTCAAATGGACTCCACAATGAGCGTGGAGCCCCATGTGGAGTGAAATCGCATGGCCCTGAGATCATGATCTGAGCTGAAACCAAAAATCAGACGCTCAACCAACTATGCGATCCAGGTGCCCCTATTTGACCTTTTAAAAAACCCTACCCCTCAATGAGATTTCCTCTGAACTAAAAGCTATAAAATTATACCAAAAATTATATTATTACAAAATAGATTTTATATGATGACTGTCAAATAAGTACTTTTCCAGGAAAATGAATCAATGATATGCTATTTAATAAAGTCAAAAAATGATTTTTATCATTTATCTCGGCAACAGTGAGGAATGACATCTGTTGGAAGTTGTATGTTCTTCACAAAACTGCCTTTATTTTTACCTACCACTTTGCATCTACAACACCCTCTGGGAGATGATGAGAAATGCTGAATCTCGAACCCTGACACCACCCAAGACCTACTGAATCAGAAACTCTGAAGATGAGACCAGCAATATAGTATGTGTTTTAACTGTTGCTACAAGGGAATCTGAGAAACTCTAAACTTTGAGAGCCATTGGACTAGGTGACTATCTACTTCTTAGAGGAATTTACATTCCAGAGGGGAAAATGCAAGCAAATGGAAACCTAATTGAGAGTGGAAGTCCAAGCATTATTACTGAAAGAAGGAAAAAAAAATGAAATATTCTTTTTAAGGTAGAATTAGTTGATTCATTAATTCCAGTGAATTAAATAAAAATGACCTTTTATTCTGACCCTTTCCAATGCCCAGCACGTGGGGGCTGCTATCCTTAATTACCAAAGTAATTTTCAGTTTACAGACATGAGGGCTCAAAGCAATTAAGAAATGTATTAATTGCCAAAGTCATACATCTAGACAACAATACCTCTAATCCCATCCTTCTCTCCCCAAACTGCATTCTTTCTGCCAAATTTCAGTGCCTCCTTTTAGGACAAGCCTATAACTACCTACAAAGACAACTTATAAAGGCTGTTCAGAATAAATGAGACATTTGTTTGCATATGATTCTAAGCGTTTAAACTAAACTAATGTTATGTTTAGGTTGCTTCTTTCTTTTCAAACTTTTCATTTTCTTCTAACCATCATTAAATACCTAATGTCTAAATTCCTCTGTATAGTAACTGCCTATCACTATCTCAACCTAGACTTTTCAGAGTGTCCTAAGCTCTTTTTAAGAAACCGAATAATTCCCAGGGATTTACCCTCTTCACATAAATGGCTTGTCAACCCATATAAATATTTGTTCGATTAAGATAGTTCATAAACAAACAAACAAACAAAAAAAAGATAGTTCATAAACAGGCAGATGTGTCCTTAGTGTGGGACAGTTTCTTGAGTATCCTGGAGCCGAAGCTTGGAAAATAAGGGATTCTGAGCCTTACTGTTCTTCTCTTAATATCATTACAATTCAACCAGATTGTTTTTTCTTTAATGATGTTCCAAAGGGCCCATGAAACTCAAACATAGGGCAGTTCCTTTTATTTATTTATTTATTTATTTATTTATTTATTTATTTATTTATTATTTATTTATGTTGGATTCTAAATTGATCCAATGGGTCTGGACTCCATACTTCCTATACTAATATCCTTTTTCTCATTTTGTCTCCTATTAAATAAGTTATTAGGAAAAGAATTTTGTCTTTATAATTTTATCTTTAGCCTGACCTATGTTAGGTGTAATACCTCTTTGTTGAGTATCATATAAAATATTGTAACTCCTATTATATGATTATTATAAAAATTGAACCTTAAGGATTTCACTATTACATGGCCAATATTCCTTTTCTCTCTAAGGCTTAATGGATATGAAACACTAGTATTTATTGTGTTCACATCATTTAATCACTCAATTTTTCCTAGCATCAATATGATCTAGCCACTATTTCCATTCTACAAATGAGGAAAATTGAGACACAGAAAATAGTTTTGTAAGCTGCTCAAGGTCATATGGATACAAGAGTGGAGCTATGATTTAACTTCAGCACACTGATTCCAGATTCCTTGAAGATCTATTTTACATGGTCAGCCTTGGTGTTTTGACAATCCAGAATCTCTTTGTTGTAAATGTATTCAAAATTGCAAACTTGTTGGATGGTTTTATTCATTTCTTCATTTAAAGTTTTTATATAATTTGGTGTTGGTTAAAGTATGTGGATGGTTATTAATTTTTCATTGATAAAATATTTATGTTATAGTTAAATAACTACCACAGGACTTTAAAAATTAATGCAAGTTTTCATGATCATAAATCTTATCTTCCAATTTTATGTATGATATATTTTAAATATTAAGTATAAACTACCATTAAAAATGTTGGAACTAGAATATAGCCTTGAAATCCCAGTGTCAAAGTGATTGGTAATCTCTTGTAAACTACATTAAAAACAACTAACAGCTAAATCCATTTACAAAATACCTAACATAGTAGTTCCATTGCAGACACCTTCACAATCAATTCAGGGCAATGAGAAAAAGCCCATCAATCAATCAGCCAGACATTTAATCAAAACACACAATGAAAAATCTATCAAAACAAGGATCTGAAAGCAATTGAACTTTGATTACTTGAACACGAAATGTACATGAGATTTGAGCACTAAGTTGCCCCTTTGTCAAATAAAAGATGCTGTTACCTTTTTTTCCCACAAACTCTATTACCCCATTACTTAGGATGGTGTTTATATAAACCAATGAATTTTCTAAAAAGCAATTATTTCTTCCCAAAAGTTTACAAATAAGTAAGGAAGGGAGAAAACAGTATAACGCTTTTTAGAGAGAAATCTGTAGGAACTTGTAATACTTAGAAGAAATTATTCCAAATTAACAAATGTTAATTACACAGCCAATCAGAAGCATAAAGAAATAACATTGTATGGTGAAAATTGATTTCTGACATGCTCCCTTAACAACAAAATTCAAAATGAAATATGTACTTCCTTTTCTAAAAGTCTTACAAATTTTGCTACAAACTAGAGCAGCTGCAGAAACACTGGCAATGTTGCCTTCCCCCCCCCCCCCCTCAAGCTTCCTAAAGAGTAATCAAGGTGATTTTTGTTGTTGTTCTATATTTTTTTGTTTGTTTCAGCTAAGAACTTTGTTATCAGTTATCAATAAGGCCCACAATTATATTTAAACATCTGACTAAATATCACTTGCTATCTAAACTTCCTGTGGAATCACTTAGGAACAATTTGTATGATCTTAAATCAATTGAGTAATTATTCTCCATTGAGGAGTGGCTAAAAAATTACAGGTGAGTTTGGATTTAAGTTTTGAAACATGATGTGGAGCACAAACTGGCTTCCAACCACACAGCACCTCATCAAAAAGTTACTATCACCCTTTTCTTATAGTAGAGTTTTATGGAAAGCATCAGTGTCATCTAAACTGGATGCAGATGAACAAAGAATGTTGACAAGCTTCTATGCTTATGTGTATATCTTACACCTTCAGATAGAAATACTTTCTTTAGCCTAATATTGTTTCTTTGGGGTTTTGGACCGCTTCTGATATTCAGGAGATTGGAAATGTCATCATGATATTCATCCTTCATATCTCAGTCCCCATATAGATTCCAGGATATTTTTGAACACAAGAATGTTAGCATAACGTTGATGACCAGCTTCTTTCACTGTTAAGTGGTCGACCAGAAACAATGGCTCTGTTAGAATGATCCAGTGCAACCTGAAAAGTTAAGGACCTCATTCTAAGCCTTATCCTTCCCCCACATATTTTCAAATTGATAACCCTCTACTTATCTACCTCAGACCACAGGAATAGTTTTAAAAGTTGATATGCTACTTCCTACTAAATCTGCCAAACTATTGTTTCTCTATTAGTGGCCTGAAAACATACTGGTGAAGAGATAGCACAAGAGAGGACATTTGGATTTAGTTAAGGAGCCACCAGAGGCCAATAGTGTAGAAAAAGCCAGTCATTCCTATCCACAAAAGTCAGGCCGCAGCTTTTTCCTTGCATCTTCTTTTTTTTTTCCTTGCATCTTATACAAATGATCAGTATCCACATTTTGGCCCTATACCCATTGATTTTAGATTTTTGAGATGGCACATTCTCTGCATTTACTCTGAAAACCTCATCTGCTGCCAAAATTTGGATTTTGCAACTTAACATGCAAAAAAAAAAAAAAAAAAAAAAAAATGGCCCTCTACTTTGACCTGTTGTAAGGCATTGCCTCTTGGTTACTCCTTTGGGAACTAGCTGCCCAGGAGGCAATTCTTGATTTTTTTCTTGTTCTAAAATAAAGAGGCAGGCTCCTCTGAGCTAGTACATGCTTAGATGTTACAATTACTTATTTAGCAGAGTCTCTTCTCTTGAAACTCCTGGTGTTGATATCACCTCTTTGCTGCCTTTGAATTTCTAAAATAGAATGAAAGGTAAGGAAAATGAATAAGCAAGGTTAATTCCTCATTTTTCCCTGATAATTCTATTTTTAGTCCAAGACATGAGTTCCTAGGGAAGTCTAAGGTCATAGTTTTTTTTTTTTTTTTTTTAATTTATAGATTTCTTTTATAGAGATAACAAATGTATAAGTTTAAGAAAACAGAATTTTCTCCAAGCCACCTGGGGATGTGCATACCCTTGAGGTGAATTTTTCATCTGTAGTTTCACCATCAGATTTTCTTGGGGAAGTAATTTTATCGATGAAGCTGTTTGCATTCCCCAGAGACTAAGAACCACCTGACTCCAGAGTGAATGCAGGCAGCTAATTAAATGTTCAATAAAGCCCCCCTCAGACCGAAGTAAGAAAGAATATGTATTGGGGTCCTGGGCTATACCTGAGGTTCATACTCATATTTTAGCTTTCTTTCCTATTTACAGAATGAAAAATAGAAAAAACTGCCATGTATAAATTGTAGTAAAATAAGTACAATCATCAAGGACCAAGACAATTTTTTTTGGTCTACAACCAAAAGAAACTGAAAAGCCTTTGCCTGGAGCCTAAGCTCCTGAGGGAAGAAGTTGAGTTTCAGCTTTGGGATGCAATTTTGCTGGAAGACTTGTTAGAAGCCTCTCCAGAGGAAAACTGAGGGAAAGTAACTTCCTCTGTCACATCCATTGCCTCAAAGAGAAGAGCCTATAATCAAGGTAGATTGCACTCAACTACTCCCTGTCAGCCTGGGACAGACACCCTATCTCCAGCCCCCCCGTGGACTCATCCAGTCATTCTGTGCCCTCACAGTGGTACCTAGTGGTGTTACACAGGATCCTCTCGGTCCCTCCCTGTCAAGAGTGATCTCCTCTCTCACTGACTCCCCTCTTTGTCACTTATGATCTCCTGGCAAGTTTCCAACCTTCTCTGTGCTCCGGAAATTTTGCCTAATGGCAAAAAGGAATAATAATAACAATGACCTCATAGATGATTTAATTTATGTAAAGCATTTCTAAAAAAGACCGTAGTAGGAACTATTTCAAAAAATATTTGGTGTACTTGGTTTAAGGTCTTACTCTTAAAGTGCCTTGTCACATCAGTGACTGGATTATCACAAATCTTTAGAAAATCTAATGCCTCAGATATTTAACCCATTGACCAGATTAAGGAATTCATTCTAAGAGAATTTGTCACTGTGATTTGCTACTACCTAGTAGTGACACAATTACCAAATGGTAAAATATAAAGTATCACATTAACCCAGTTTATGAAAGTTTTCCATAGTTGCATAGAAAGGCCAACCTGTGAGTTCTTTACAATTTCACACTTTTGATTCTTGGGTTTCAGGCTATCAGCCAGAGGCAAAGTGGAGATTTGCTAATCCCTTACTGTGAATTAGTAGTAAATTAAATACTAAAGTACTAGTACTAGTAATTATAGTGATAGTAATAGGGATAACTGTCATTTACTGACTTCCAAGCACTGTGTCCTTTACATTTAGTATCACAGTTGATGCTCAAAACAACCTTTTGAAGTGAACGCTATTATTCTTATCAAGAAAGGAAGTGAAGTTTAGGAAATTTATGTTACTGGCCCAAAATCAGATCTGGGGAATGGAGGCATCTGAAATCTGATGAGGTTTCTTATTTGTCCAAGGCATCTTTCACACATATGGAAGTAGAAATCCCTTGGCATTGAAAAACAATTTCTAAATTCAAGGATTTATTTGACTATAGCATTGTAAAATTCCTCTTAGAATCATGAGATTTAGATTTAGAAGAAACTTAAGAAACCATATGATTCTCAATCTTTTATTTGGTAAGAGAGAGACCAGAGGTCCAGGGAGGTTGAGCCATATGTCCAGGGTCCCTCACCTAGTTAGTAGCAGAAGCAAAGTTAAAATACATCTCCTGTATCCTGTCTCCTAAATCTTCCTTCATTATTTCTTCTTCTTCTTCTTCTTCTTCTTCTTCTTCTTCTTCTTCTTCTTCTTCTTCTTCTTCTTCTTCTTCTTCTTCTTCTTCTTCTTCTTCTTCTTCTTCTTCTTCTTCTTCTTCTTCTTCTTCTTCTTCTTCTTCTTCTTCTTCTTCTTCTCCTTCTTCTTCTTCTTCTTCTTCTTCTTCTTCTTCTTCTTCTTCTTCTTCTTCTTCCCTTCTTCTTCTTCTTCTTCTTCTTCTTCTTCTTCTTCTTCTTCTTCTTCTTCTTCTTCTCCTTCTTCTTCTTCTCCTTCTTCTTCTTCTCCTTCTTCTTCTTCTCCTTCTTCTTCTTCTCCTTCTTCTTCTTCTTCTTCTTCTTCTTCTTCTTCTTCTTCTTCTTCTTCTTCTTCTTCTTTCTTCTTCTTCTCTCTTTCTTTCTTTGGAATGCATTCCTATTTCTATAGTAAGTAGTCTTATTTATTTTCTGGATGCCCAGAAAACATTTCTCAAGGTAGAATTAAAGTCACTCCAAGTGCTAAGCAATTCCCACTTCTGGATCAACGCTGTAGGTTTCTATTTGTCCCTAAAGCCTTCTCTCTCTCACTGACAAGCATATACAATGTATAATCCCCTTTAAGACTGTTCACCAAACATGTCTTCATTTGTTAACCTTCAACCATGAAGCCCTAATACAGTTCCAGAAAGACCACAGATTTACTAAAATCCACAATGTGTATGTGCAAACCAAATTTTAAAATAACTATTATTTTCAGAAAATGGACCACTTGGACTTGTAATTCAATTCCTTCAATCTCATTCAACTATATTTTATAGGTTAAACACTAAAGATAGAAAGCTAATATATATTAACACTTCACATGCAAATGTAAGGAGGAAAGGTCGCTATATATAAACTCTAGAAATCACCGACAGAGAAAGCAGCACAACACAAGTAGTGAAATGGAGAAAACGTTATTCACTATATTTCTTTCAGGATGGGCAGTGTTTGCTGTAGAATGTAAGATCCTTCCTACCTTAGGAATGTGAACAGGAACTGGGGAACAAATGGTGTTTTCTTTTAGAGAGAAAAAGAGAGGTAGTGAGAGGGAGGACACAGGAGTAAAGGCAGGTGGTGGCAGAAGGCTTCAAGCTGTGGTATTGGACATTTCCCTATGTGTACTACCTTCTCCAGCAAATTCTGTAAATTCATACAATTCTTGAGGACAATTGTTTCTGGAAATAGATGGTATAGATTGCTCACCCAAATCAACATGTGGCAAAACAGTGAAGTATGCAAACATAGAGGCAGATAGAACAAATACCACTAACTTCAAGAATCCATTAGGGCATAATCTGCACTGCTAAAAAGCCAGTGTTGAGATGTGGTGGTCAGTTCTCTGAGAGACAGGTAGTGCTTCTGGGGGGAACAGAAGCTTCCCTTCAGTTAGCTACCCCACACCCCCCTCTCAAATTGTAGAATTTTCTATCAGTTGATGTTCATTTATTTCATCAGAAATTGTTAAGGACATTAACTGCAGAGTCAGACTTTCTCTGCTACTGACTCTTGTAAACTCTGCCACTAACTACTTGTAAAATTTTGGTTAGTTCTCTTAACCTCTCTGTGCCTTTGTAAAACTGAAATAATAACAAACTCCTTCTTTTTAAGCTTCTTTTGAGTATTAGGCAAACTCATGTAATTCATTTATAAGACACCTGACACAGTATAATAAATACATGATAGTTATTAATATTAATAATAAAATCTCCCACAGCCATTCTATAGCCTGCCCGCCATACTATTGGCAATTGGACTCACAGGTTTTCAGACCTTATCAAATCATCACCAATATTCTAATAGAGTTCAAGCCATTTGAGGAGCAATAATCCTTCAATTGTATACTTCAACCAATGCAGGGGTGTAATCTGGTTACTGTGTCATATCTCCCTCAAGTTCCCCCACTTCATTTACCTATCCCAAATATACTAATTCCCTCCCCTCTCTTATCTTCCTACTTTCAAAGCACTGTGTTGATTTTTCTGCCCATACACAACATATCCCACAGTCTCCCATGCCATTTGGTAGAAATGCTTCATTCATGATGCCCTCTGGGATCACACCACAAGAATAAACTAACACTATTCCTTGATCTTACTTCCCCCAATTAACAATTTCGCTCACACATAAAATCTCATTTGTAACCTTTATATCTGCTGTTTTCTTTCAGCAACAATCAGATGTCAACCTTGAGAACATTTCCTCAACTTGCTTTCTCTTTAGTTAATACTTTACTATCATATTTTTCAAAAGAATGGAAGTACAGCCCATTCATCTTCCTTCACATTCAAACTATTCAATACCTTGAAATGCGATTTGTGTTTAATAAAATTTTAGATACTTTTTGCAACTCATACAGAAAAAGCTCTGTATGTGTGTGAGAACACATGCACATCTGTATATATTTCCTGATCTTTATTCTTCCAGATGCATGGCATGTGACAGGGTAGACTTTAAAAAATGATTTCCCTTTGGCTTCTTTAACAGTACTCATTTTTTGCTTTTCCTGCTTCCCTTACTAAAGGCTCCAAAGCGCATAGTTTTATCTTAAATCTTCTTATTATCTTGCATACATGATTCATTCTTATTTTGATTCCTCCATTCTTTTTTTTTAGGTTAATGCTTATTATTGGTTTGATTCATCCATGTGTTTTGATCCCAATCACTGAAGAGCTTTCATAAAGCTATTCATGTTAAATTTTGTTTGTCACAGTTATTACTCTCTTAGGTGTCATTCTGAAACTGAAACTCTGGATTACCCATAGGTGGTTAATGAAGCACCTTGATTTTCAGGACGTGGTCTGACAACTGTGTGGGAGACATGACCCAGAATGTTAACAGCTTCTATATTGGAGTTGGAATTTTAGTTCTAGACACCAATGAACACTTTTTATATCATTCTAGAAAGTGTCAAGATAACTACAAGGCCTGGTGTGGGTGCTAAAACAAAATCCAATAGAATTTAATTTATGTACATTTTTAAAGATTATAGAATGCAAATGAGTTTCCCATTTATCATTTTTTTTTTAATTTATAGGAAAATTATATGCACATTACTCTGAATTTTAAAAGACAGAATCCTTGGAGAAACACAAGACATTTTCACATTCTTAATGACCAACGACAAAGATCAATTCCATCATTTTACCACAAAGGAAATAGAGATTTCCCATGGTCCTACTGTTAGTTGATAGTCTAGCTGACTCAATGTGTGATGCCATGATTAAGCAAGAGTGAATTTCCTGAAATTGAATATTATGGGACTTCTTAAGTATTATTTTATTATGTTTCTAGTCAAATGGAGGTCTTCCATGTAAAGACATTGTTGATATTTTATTATGCCAAAGGAACTATAGTTAATATATGAGGGGTTACTCTTCACACTACTTTAAATTTAATTTACCAATATACAGAAAAGAGATGGGAAGACTTGTGGGAGAAAACACATACGTTGCAAATGGAATTTCAGATAATCTGCAATGAAAACACATAAATAAGATCCATACTCACAGTAGAGGTTAAGAAAAACCACAAAATAAACAGTGGTTGAAGAGAAGTGAGCAGTCACACTAGGCTTACTCTGCTAAGGAAAGCTAAGAGGAACATAAACATTTATCTGACTGTCCCTACCATCATAGTACAGAAAAAAAAAAAAAACAAGTCTGTTGGAATGATATGCATTATCTATCAGTAAGAGCTATAACAGCGTTGTAGAAGAAACACTTTTTTATTTTTTTTTTAGATTTATTTATTTAATCATGAGAGACAGAAAGAGAGAGAGAGGCAGAGACACAGGCAGAGGGAGAAGCAGGCTCCATGCAGGGAGCCCGACATGGGACTCCATCCGGGGTCTCCAGGATCATGCCCTGGGCCGCAGGTGGTGCTAAACCGCTGAGCCGCCTGGGCTACCCAAGAACACTTTTTTTAATGGCACTGTACCTGAGTCACCAGAAACACTGCTGAGTGTAACCAATAATATCATCAATAGCAAGACTTGGTCTGAAAAACCCTGTGGATTATTTTGAATTTTATAAAAATAATGATAATAAAAAATAAAAAAAATCCAAGCATGACTTTTTCACAAATTCAGTGAACACCTGAGACACAGTATTGGAATTCATTTGGGAAATAAAAGTAGAAGAAAAATTATTAAATTTCCTTACTACCTGCAGCCCATTGATGAGTCCTTGGGATAGACAGAGTGACCTTCCTCTAGGGACTTGGCTGCCTCAGTGTTGATACTTTGCTAAGGGCAAAAGGCAATCTTAGCCCAACAGGACCTTGTAAGTCTACTTTGACATGTGGAAATTCCTTTAGAAAGTTCCTTTACTCTAACCCTCGCAAGATAGATGTTGGCAATCATCTCCAAGCATGTGGCCCACTGATATACATCTGAAGAGTCTCATGACTAAAATTTTATTAGACAGTAAAAATGACCGTTTCCCAACAATAACTAGCCCCGTCCAGGTCCTGGAAACTTTGCCTCCAGAATTACTTAGAGACTTACAATATCCCTAACTCCCTCCCAACTTGAAAGTATATAAAGGGCCACTCCTCATGATTCCAGTGCAGCTATTTTGCCCATGGGTCCTGTCCTCGTGCTTTAATACAACTACCTTTTTTGCACCAATGACATCTCAAGAATTCTTTCTTGGCCGTTGTTGGCTCTGAATCTTAATGTGTTTCCTACATCATAGGACAACCCTGTCAGGACCCCTCTCTCTCCTGAGAGTTTTTCTGTATCCTTGTTCAATAAAACTCTGTCACTTTATTCATTCTCCTTTATCTGCAAGATTCATTCTTCTCTTTGACTCCATGAGACAAGAACCTAGCTCTCCAGCTTCAGAATCAAGAGATAGAATCATGATGGGAATGTTAGTTGTTTGGCACAGGTGTCAAATGACAAGGCTAGATCGTAATTCTCAGACCATTACTTTGAGATTGAATGCTGCTTCCATTGGTGTTCTGAGAGTAGTGAATGATTCAGTAATGAGGACTGAGAATGCCAGGGACGAAACTAGGAACTACCCATGGAGGAGGTCAGTGGGAGTGCCTCAAGGGAAGGAATTTTTTTCAGAAAGTAGTTATTCAACCCACACATTTGCTAGAGCTCTTAGCCCAAAGACAAGGCTGCATTTTAGAACATGGAAGAATGTCTTTGTCATTTTGAAGAGTAGCAAACATCTCCATTAGTCACTGGCATGAAAGACTATAACACTGAGGCAGATTTGTTTGTTTACTTGCTTTTTATAAAAGGCTGGACACTTGATGGTCAAATCTAATAGTTTGGATTTCTTGAGTATTTGTGTCATTAGCAGTGGTCCTGTGAGGACCTGATTGACACAGTTTTTACTAATTCCTGAGTACTGTGAGTACATTGGACTTCTTCGTCACTCTGTACATGCTTAATTTTCTGGAAATATGTCAACCCAGTTTGAGAAAATTTTGTTGTTTTTTAGAGAGTTTCTGTTGAATAATGATTCCAACTGGTGATAGGGACAGAGGATTTTCATTGAAAATAGCAGCTGAACCTGAATTCTGGTAGAAGGATTTAGGAAAGTTAAGGGAAGGAACCCATTGTTTAAGAAAATCTATTTACATCTAAAAAGATTGTAAATTGTTCTTCCAACTATGGTGCTTGCTAGTCAGCAGGAAATAGATTCAATTTCTTTTCTGTGATGAAGTGGCTCAGTGTTTTTATATATGCTGTGAATACAAAACTCAAACAGTGGTGTAAATAATTCTTTCAGAAAGGAGTCCTTTTCAAACAATGAAACACTACAATGAAAGTAGTATTAGTAATAATGTCCTGCTTTTACAGAATTCCATGTAGAATATTTTTAATCAAGTAATATTTTTATGACCACTTTTCGAGTATTCATGTTTAAAGTATATCCTGATTATATTAGACAATGCAGGACATTTTTTAGTTATCCTTAGCCTATAATTTTTGCTTAATATTGTGTTAATTTTTTTTTTAATTTGTGGCTTTTACTTAGAAAAGTAAGTATTCCCTTGACATATCATTACATTTGTAATATGGAAGGATAAAAAAAATAATAAAATCCTCAAGATCAGACACTGAGCTTTAGGGTAAAATATTCCAACCCCAGCTGTAATGTGGCATAATAAAAATAGTAATAATAAAGCCTTGTTAACCTTGAGAGATTGTCCTCTGGTATTATCTTAATTGTAATTGTAATTATCTTATTTGTTTTGACAAAAATTGTGTCAATACAAAGCATATAATTAATTATTAAGATTATTCAAAGATATTCTACTTAAATTAAACTTTTATTTTTATTTAAATTATACATGGTTATTTGAATTAAACATGTAAATTAATTAAACAATACATAGCATATGACTATTCAGATTATTCAAATATTTTATTTTATTTAAATTAAACAAATTAAAATTGTTAAACAATTAACAATTAGCAAGTTAAGATGATCATTAAAATAAGAATTCAAATTCATTAAAATTTCAATGACATGAAAAATGCTCATTACCTAATATTAGATGAAGAAAAGAAAGCAAAATTTGACATTTTAACAATATCTAACTCTAGGAATAGTCAAGGGTGTTCTTTTTTCTTTCTTTTCTTTCTATTTTTTTTCCAATTCTTCAAAGATGAGCTTATAGTTTACTATGGTAAATAGTAAAACTATGTACTAAACTAAGAAACTAGTTTACTATATTTAGATGATGACTTTGTTTTGCTTTATTAAAAGCATAACTATCAGTGTGATTTAGAAAATGTATCATGCATTGATAAATGCATGCTTATTCCATCCCTCTCTTGCATATATCCACAATATCCTTTTAGGAATTATCCCTATTTGGTTTTAAAACTAGACACTAATTTATATGGAATAGGACTAGTTAGCAGAGTGGCTGTGCACAGTTTAATACATTGTTCTCTTAGCAAGAGCACCTAGCCCACCCATCACCTATGCAACAACAGGTCTTCATCTATCCACAGAGGTGAATGGGAGGGGCAGCTTTTGAAAATATGTACAAAGGCATGGCATGGACTACAGGAGGCCTTGTGGAAAAATAAATTCTCTAGAGTAATGTGCTTTCTCTTTTTTTTAAAGAACTTACTGTTTCCACAACTTAGAAATCTAATTCCATTCATAAATAACTAATTTGTTTAGAGGGGCTTAAATCCACTGGATGAAGTCAGTGGGAGATACTTGGGGGGTAACAAGATACGGAGGGGACTGAGAGATGACTGGCAGATATGGAAATGAAGAGGTGTCTCCTAACATTACAAACATTTACAAAGCTTTAGAAAATATTTCTTTTTAACAAATCCTGTAGTTAGACAGAAAAAAAAAAAATGCCTGTGAATAAATGAAAGAAGGAATGTTTCTGTGTTTAAAGAGACTGTATATACTACAGTGTTTAAACCACAGAGATTGTTAGGTTGGGTTAGTTTAATTATCGGTGAAAGCTACATTTATATGATGACACTTGTCCAAATGTATATGTTTTCCAGATAATATCTGCAAATACTAAAAACTGTAATTCTTGAAATAGGAATTTAAGATGTGGAAGAGAAGTTTTAATAATAATTACAGTTGAATCTGCTCCCCCTTCCTAAGCTACACTTTGATAAACTTTATCTTCCCTAGAAAATGAAGGGATATATTTCTGATACCTGCTTAGCTATTGTTTAAATGAATTTTCTGGGAGTTATATCTTTAAGGATGATTTTCAGTGTCATGTGCAGAGCATTAAGAAAAATATTAGACTCATCCCCATTTATAGGGAGAGATTTGATGAGAATTATGTTTATGAGGATTATGTTAAAACATACCAGTTATGTTTACTCTTACCTTTCTAATATTTCTAAGTCTTTTCCATACTTAATACAAATGTGCTTTCTTAATATTTTTAAATCAACCTAGCTGGAGTGCTGAGGATGGGAAGCATTTGCTCACATGCTTATTTCTAATTTTACTTCTTAGAATTTCCAGCTATTATAGGCATCACACAAAACGTAAGATAGTGCCCCATAGTGTACTGTACTCTTTGTTGCTAATGCACAATCTCTACAGAAGGTATAAATAAAAATTGATTAGAAGTATTTTACCTACCATCTGGAAGTCCAATATCAAGCTTCAATGAATAGCCTTCAACACTTATAGACTCTAATATCCTGGCTCTTTATGATAATATTCTAAGGGCAAATCCAGTTCATAGTTACCTTTTTTTTCTTTTGACTACATTAACCTATTGCAGTTTTGATTTCAATTACCTTGTAATGCATATAAAAATAAATTACAGAGAGAAAATATTACAGAGAGGTTTAACATGTTAATGGTAAATTAAATGCACTCTCTTCTTCATTATGCAAATCTGTAATGCTGTGGAACATTTAGCGCTCTCTTCTGGATAGCACTCAACATTTTATATGCAGATGAGTCAACAGCTCTGGTGAACTTTTGCCTTACGCATGCATTAATACAAGGAATAAATGCTGAAGTTTTTCCAACTGCTTTACCCACCTACAGGTAAGATAAAAGAGAATTCACTATTTCATACAGAGCATCCATTTCTAGTTATGTCACTCAGGGTGTTCCTTCTGAAAAGGATTATTGTGCTCAGTGGTAAGCAAAGAAGTGCTAATTTTGATTTAAAATTTAAATATTTGGGTGCATTTAATTGTTTCGTTAAAGTGACTGTAAGATCATTGAGCAAACAAATGAGTATAGTTTTCTTGTCATAACTAATGAATATAATTTTCTTATCTGATAATAGTTCCCACCTATGTTTTTCAATCCTTGCTAGGTCAAATATAATGAATCAGGTTTAATTTATTAAAGTTGAATTGGGAGATGCGGGTTAAAGGGTACAAATCTGCAGTTAGAAGATGAATAAGTTCTGGAAATCTAATGCACAGCATTGTGATTATAGTCAACAATACTATGTTATATACTTCAAAGTTGCTAAGAAACTAGATCTTAAATTTTCTTATGACAAAAAAAATGATAGTCACATAACTACACAATGGTGGTAATCATATGCCAATATATAAATGTATCAAATCAACAAGTCGTACATCTTAAGCTTATACAGTATTATGTCCAATATATCAAATTAAAAAATAAATATAGTTAAAACTATCCAAGCAACAGTTATTTGTTGCAAAACAAACATTATTTTTAATCTAACTCTTATTATAAATTTATTTTTCTTTAAATTTGTTGTAAGTTTAAATGAAAAATCATCTCATACTTTTGCTATCAATTTGAAAAATTTGTTTCTAAATTGTCTTTAAAAAGTTAATCTTACTATTTCCTGTATGCTTTTAGTAATTTCTTAAATTATATTTTATTTTTTTTTAATTTTATTTATTTTTTATTTTTTTATTTATTTATGATAGTCACACAGAGAGAGAGAGAGAGAGGCAGAGACACAGGCAGAGGGAGAAGCAGGCTCCACGCACCAGGAGCCCGACGTGGGATTCGATCCCAGGTCTCCAGGATCACACC
Organism: Vulpes lagopus; assembly: GCF_018345385.1. NCBI lineage: Eukaryota > Metazoa > Chordata > Mammalia > Carnivora > Canidae > Vulpes > Vulpes lagopus. The sequence goes on along the minus strand of NC_054843.1, from coordinate 19,762,781 downwards.
CTGGGCCAAAGGCAGGCGCTAAACCGCTGCGCCACCCAGGGATCCCAATTTCTTAAATTTTAAACTCTAACTTCTTCCAAAGAAATTTAAATGACTTGTAAGTAGAGTAATAATACTTAGTATGTTCAAAAGGAAAAGTAAAACAGGAAGTACATTGTCTTATCGATATGTGAAAGAAAATAATTTTATTTTTTTTAAAGATTTTATTTATTTATTCATGAGAGACACAGAGAGAGAGAGAGAGAGAAACAAAGGCAGAGGGAGAAGCGGGCTCCATGGAGGAAGCCCGACGTGGGACTTGATCCCAGGTCTTCAGGATGGCCCTGGGCTGAAGGAGGAACTAAACCTCTGAGCCACCCAGGCTGCCCTGAAAAGAAAGAATTGTAAAAAAGAAAGAAAAAAGAAAGGAAGGGAGGAATGAAGGTTGGGAAGAGGGGAGGGAGGGAAGGGAGAAAGAAGAGATGGGGTGAGGAAAAGAAAGAGAAAGCACAGAGGGAAAGAAGAAGGAAAACAAGAAAGGATGGAAGGGAGGAAGGGAAGCTCTCTCAATGTTTCTTTTAATTTTTAGATATAGACACAGATAGATAGATGGAAATGTAGATACACACAGTGAGGGACACAGATATAGACAGAATTCCTTCCAGGGGCTCAGTTATTCCAGGTTCAGAACAGAAGAAACTTTAAGCCTACTGCACAGTGAACTCCCACGCACTTACCTATATGGATTTGCCTTCATGTGGCTTAGAATGCCCTGTATGGTCCGTTAATACAGCTCCATTAAAGAAATGTATATCTCCATACTCTTGTTCCTGCTCTTTGTAGATCTTTAGGCCTACACTAGATGAATAAACATTTACCTTCATGTATCACTTTGTATTCTAAATCGCATTCTATATGATAAGATGGAAGAGATAACGGATGGGCATAAGTACATCCATATTCAGATAAAATATGTTTGAAAAATAAACATAGAGAAAATTTAGTTCTTGAAAGTTCAAGCTAAAAAGTGTAGTTTAAAACCTATTGTCCAAAAAAAAAAAAAAAAAAAAAAAAAAAATAAAACCTATTGTCCAGTAGTGCCTGAGTGGCAGAGTCAGTGGTTAAGTGACTGACTCTTGGTTTCAGCTCAGATCCTGATCTCAGGGTCATAAGATCGAGTCGCTTGTGGAGCTCTGAGTGGGTCTCCACACCCAGTGCAGAGTCTGCTTAAGACTCTCCTTCTCCCTCTGCCCCTCCACATCGCTCTCTTTCTCTTGCTCTCTCTCTCAAATAAATAAACCTTTAAAAATAAATAAATAAAACCTATTGTCCATAATTTATTATTAAATGATTGCCACAGTTCTTATTAGTTGGAACCAATTAGTTGGTTCCCTATGTAAATCCATGATAATAATTTTTCTTGGCAGGGTTTTTCTTAATAATAATGTTGAAAGGTGCACATTACCTTATCTTTATAAGCTAGATTGTATACACAATCTATCATATAGATAGAATCTACCCAATTCTAAGGATTTTTAGCCATTGATATTGAGGGTTTTTTTTTTTTTTAATTTTAAAAAGCATAAGAAAAACAGTTTTTTTCTAAAGTGGCCCGTGATTCTATTGTTAAGAACTCTGTAGTGTCCAAGGTTTTACGCTACTTGCAAACTAACAAGTAAGTATGTTACAACTTCATGGAAGCTGACAGAAGACATGGGACCCCTGGGTTAGAAATAAAAGACTTTATTAGGTACAGAAAAAGCAATAGCTGGAGTGTTAGCGTAGTCATGTCAGAACCCTGAGACTTAGTTTCCACAGGGAGAGGGCAGAACAGCCTATATACCTACATATACAGTGAGAAGTATTGCAGGGGAGGAACATTTCACTTGGGCAGGGAGCCACTTTTATCACTAAGTAAGCAAACCTATTGTGGTCAGTTAAGAGATGCTACAACACCCCTCATAATTGCTCACTGCAAATATAAACTCTGAAATGACCCTGGTAAAGAGTGATCAGAGCCTTCTTGGCAACCTTCTTGGCAACCTTCTTGGCATACTCAGCATTTGATTTCCCAAATTAAAATAAGAACATATCATAGGCTCTACTACAAAATGTAAAGTATATATCATTCTCCTAACATGAAAATTATTTAGCTGCTTCATCTACCATTTAGATATAGAAATAGTTGGAGACTAGGGATCCCTGGGTGGTGCAGCGGTTTGGCGCCTGCCTTTGGCCCAGGGCGCGATCCTGGAGACCCGGGATAGAGTCCCACCTCGGGCTCCCGGTGCATGGAGCCTGCTTCTCCCTCTGCCTGTGTCTCTGCCTCTCTCTCTCTGTGTGTGACTATCATGAATAAATAATAAGTTAAAAAAAAAAGAAATAGTTGGAGACTAAAGGAAAAGTAAGAGAACAAGGTAGACTGAGAAGTATCATACAAACCAGAATAAGACAGCTATTAGGGGAAGCCTCTATGGATTGTGAGGGTCTATGGGAAAGAAGGCATGGCATCCAAGAGTTTCAACAACAACCTTTTAACACTCTATTCAGAAGTATTCCAAAGCATCATTCAGTCATAAGTAATCCAACTATTAATAGGATGTCTCCAACAAATTATGGAAACTCAGTAATAGAATTTTTAGATGCATTGGCATCAAAAAGTAAAATCGAGAGATCAGGAGGTGGATTCAATTCCCCAAAATAGATACTAGAAATAAGGCAAGTACCTAAGTATTTGACAGGACCCAGTAAAATATATAAATGACTACAATGGATACTAGGAACTGTGACCGTGGGGCCATCCTATACTTAAGAATAGCAGGGAATTAGATCTATTAATAGGTTGGGAAAAATCAGTGGTGAGAGATCAGATTTCCATGACAGACCGAGTGTAGCAACACCAAGTCCTGAACCAGTTTCAAGCAATACTGAGTCAGAGCACAACACTGGAGCCCCATGGTGACAGCTTGCATCTAACCAGGGTGGAAGATGAGTCTAAACTCTGCATTACTGAGAAAGCAAAACAAAAGATGCACAAGGCTTCTTACCTCAAACCCAGAATAGCCTGACTACTGGGATACTGCTAAATATACCTATGCTAATGAACACTTTCATTGTTTAGTTAAAGGCATAAAAAAAAAAAAGAAGAGAGAAATTAAAAGTCACAGATTTCATAAAGGAAGGAGCCGATGACATTTTGTGTCATCCGTTAAGACAAGATATAAAGTTGTAATTACATTTTTTTAAAAGATTTTATTCATTTATTCATGAGAAACACAGAGAGGGAGGCAGAGATACAGGCAGGTAGAGACAGAAGCTCCATTTTTATTTTTCATTCTCTAAGAACTTTTTGAAGTTCCGAAGATCAGGAATATTAAATCCTCTATTTATGAACAATAGACTAGCTCAAGAGGTATTGTAAAAGAGTTATTTTCTTTTGTAAATGTTTATTTTTAACTACTCCCCCATAATTTGTAGGTGCTACTTAAAAAATATGGAAACTGTTATATTGGAAAAAAGAGAACACTACATCCTAAGATGTATGTGACAAACCATAAATGTGGGATTTATTAACCCTCAAGGCCAGTCGTAATTCTTTTAAATCATTTAAATTATACATCAAATTATACTATTATTTGAAGTATTTCTGTAACATTTAAATAATGTTTATATAAATATGGTCATATTTTAAGATAGCAAATGTGAAGAGAAACTCTTATGAAACATGGAGTTGGGCTCATTTGGTTGCAAATAACAGAAAACTTAATTGAAACTAGCTGGAACAAAAATTAATTTTATTGATTCATGTAACTGATGAGTTCAGGGGTCTAAGGTCTGCTTTCAGATATGCCTGGGTATAAAAACAGAAACAGGGATGCCTGGGTGGCTCAGTGGTTTAGCACTTGCTTTGGCCCAGGGCGTGATCCTAGAGACCCAGGATCGAGTCCCATGTCAGGCTCCCTGCATGAAGCCTGCTTCTCCCTCTGCCTGTCTCTCTCTCTCTCTCTCTCTCTCTCTCTCTCTCTCTCTCTCTGTGTGTCTCTCATGAATAAATAAATAAAATCTTAAAAAAAAAAACAACAAAAAAAAAAACAGAAACAACATAATCCTATCCTTTTCTCAGCCATCTTCTGACTCAGCTTACCTCTATTCTTCCTTGTCAGACATATCCTTCCTTTGTAGTTATAAGATGGGGGTCTATTAATTTCTATCCAAGAAAATCAGTAGGAATCCTATGCTTTTTGGTTGTTGTTGTTGTGTGTTTGTTTTTAAGATTTTATTTATTTATTCATGAGAGGCGAGAGAGAGGCAGAGACACAGGCAGAGGGAGAAGCAGGCTCCAAGCAGGGAGCCAGATGTGGGACTCGATCCTAGGACCCTGGGATCACACCCTGAGCCAAAGGCAGGTGCTCCACAAGAGCCACCCAGGTGACCCAGAATCCTATGTTCTGATAGCTTCTGCATATGTCATGTGGTTAGTGTTTAGATCATGTACCCAGGCCTGAAACAAAATGGCTTTGGCCTGGATCACTACTTTGGCAATGCTCTGGAGATAGAAATGGAGCCCACTGGGCTGTTACAGACTGAGGTTGGAGGGTTGGGGATCCCATCCCTGAATCACATTTCCAAGCTGTTACTCTAAGTATGGTAGAGCACTTTTGGGTAATCAAAATGAAATATAGGTGCCTCACCTTGTTGTAACTTTTAAATGGTCTTTGAAGGACAAGACATGAGTGGAAAAAGTAAAGCAGTCACTTGTAATCGAAACCAACCATTTTGAATATAGTTATTCTAATCTTTATATCTGAATGACCCAAAGGGATAAAATATTTTATTTCATTTTGAAACAGATTTCAAAGCAAACTTTAAAAGGAGATTGCAGTTTGATTTAAATGCATAACATTTAATAATATTTTATTAATTACATATTGGATGACTAACTTATTACGTTATAGAATTACCATTAATATTGATGCTTCCTTCTTCAAGATATCTACGATAATATATGTTGATGCCAGTGTTCTGTTTTTGAATATGGTGAGTAAAAATAGAATAAAAAGAGTTTTTCATAGATGCTTATTTGGGCATCTAAAGCTCAACCTGGGATTGAGTTTAGGCACGTACCATGATACACCTGCATTTTTCTATTCCAGTACAAGAGCTGCTTGTGTGGGTTGAAAATTGGCAGAGCTGATTGTTTGGGCATGTCTACAATTAAGTGCAGCAAGCCTGTTAACTACCTGGCTTCTTGGACGTGGAGAACAATGAGTCCATTTTAAGCCAATTTTTAATTCAAATATTCATATGTGTTCACATGACCTTTTTTAAACAGGAAACGAATCAATCCTATGTCCTTTCCTCATTGACCTACTTGTCCCCCATTCGCACACCTGAATTAAAGAACAATAGAAGGAAACTGCTGCTCACACACACCTCTGAAAGCAAATGGCTCTGTTTCATCTCAAGTGTTACATTCTTCATGGAATGCAGACAATAACCTTCCTCTAATAGCACAAACCTAACTTGCCCCAAGGACACGGAACAGTGAAGGATAAGCTGAAACTGGATCATTATAGGAGCACTCCTGACTGGATCTACCTGAAAGTCCCTGAGTTCACTGCTTTATTTTGATGCTGTTATGAGCTTTGAAGTAGAAAAAAAAAAAAAAAAAAAGAGCTTGTTGAATTATACAAGAAACTGAATATCGTTAACTTACTTTATAAAATAAACTTGATTTTTTTTAAGATTGCCTAAAATAGCAATAAGCCAATGTGGAGGAAACCAATAATTAGAAATAAACCCAAACTGACATGACTTTCTGATATGTGTGTGGCTACATATGAGTGTTTAGAGAGAATACATAAAGGGCCGACACGTTTATGTGGTCTGCCAAATTCCTCCCTCTTTTCTTCCTTCCCTCTCTGTTTTCCTGGCAAAGCCAGGATTAGTACAGAGACCATTCTAACTCCATGTAAAACCATAGGCTAGTGTTGTATGTGCGAAAAATGCTTTGGTGAGAAAAAAAAAAAAAAAAGACAGCTTCTCTTTACCAGGATGCTTTGAATTCACCATCTTTGTTTCCCTATTATTCTTCCAGGAGCCACTATAAGCATTCCACTGAAACCCAACTTCCTTTCTTTATAAATTTCACTTATTCTTAAGTAGATTTCTGCTTTTGGTACAGCTGCACAATATTTTTAAATTGGTGTCTCAACTTTTCCAGCTACCTACATGCAATTTTCTTCAGACATGGAATTAAAAGGGAATAATATTTTCTACAAACAGAAGAAAGAATTGCTTTCTTGGCATCCTTTTTAACAGTTTCACTTTTTTTCCTGGTTAGAAGATACAATTATCCTTTATTTTGGCAATTACACAGTAATATAGCATATATATAAAGACAAAATAAATCTGAAGAAGGGTGATTAATTTCCCCTCCTTCAGAGTTTCTTAGCATTATTAAAAACTGAAATATATACATTATATTAGTTTAAAATATATCTGGATTATTAACCAATTTCTTGATGCATTTAGATATAATGCTTCTACAAGCAAAATCACCTGGGAAAATAGAACAAGTTTCTCTTGATTAAAAGAAATAATATAGGGGTATCTGGATGGCTCAGTCAGTTAAGCCTATGCCTTTGGCTCAGATCATGATCCCAGGGTCCTGGGATGAGCCCCATGTCTGGCTCCCTGTTTGGGGGCGGGGTCTGCTTCTCTCTCTCCTGCCCCTCCTCCTCTGCTTTCTCTCTTTCAAATAATAAAACCTTTTTTTTTTAAAAAAGAAATAACATAAACTCAAAATATCTAATTTCCATGTTGTAGTACAGCGAAACATACCATTTATCTAATATATGCCATCAAATATTTAAATTCGATCTAAAAATGTTGAATTAGGGTTTCCAATGTGATAAGGCAAATGGAATCTTTTCAAAGTGGTATTTTGGGAAAGGAGAATATTTGGAATTCAGCACAGTCTGAAGGTAAATAATATGCCCCTGAAGCAAAAACTGCTGCAAGAGAAAGGAGAAGCAGTCAGCCTGTGCTTCATTTTATGTGCCAGCTCATTATGTGGCACGGTGATGATAACAGAGAACATTCTCTATAGCACACTTCACGTTTGGCAGTGTCTCCCCTGCCAGGAGTTTTCTGAGCAGAACTCTGATGTGGTGAGGCTCCCATGCTATTATTTTTAAATGATATATTTCATTATAACCAGCTATCACTGCGATGCATGAGACCTGGATACTCCAGTATCTGCTAAGACTGCAAATGGATCTCAGAATTTATCTCTTTATATTTTCAGTTCTATTGAATAAGCCACAGAATGTCCAAATTCACCTAAGCATAAGTCTCAAGAAGCGTGCCCTTTGATTTATATTTCTGAAATTGCATTTCATTCCTATCTCTTATATCATGTATTTTCTTTCTTAAGTTTACCCTGCATTGAGCATTCATTATGTTCTCATGGAACTACATCCATCATCTTTTACCGTGGTGATTCAAAGTTTTTGCAGTGAAAGTCTCACATATGTTGACTATTTTTAGCCAATATTAAAGATATAGTCAGGAAATTAGTGTGATTTCTAGTTAATTCTCATTTAAAAATTAGGAAACTTTTCTCTTTTCCTTCAATGTTGGTAAGTATTTACTGTATGGAAGCTTTAATAAGAGAGAGCTAAGTATAATTTCATCTATGGGAAATCTAGTAGTTGAAGATCACAAGTCTTAGTATTTTCTTTTTGCAGGTAAAAACAATGGCCTGACAAGGTCCCCGAATTGGCTGTGCCTCTTTTCAGAAGGCTGATAGTAACACCTAATAGGATTCATATTTAAAATAAATGATAAATGCATAGTTGATGAATTGAACTGAAGCTACAAGGTAGCAAGGACAGTGATACTCACTAATAAAAAAATAGTATTTGGAACACTGAAACACAGGCATGAGAATGAATCTTACTGTCTTCTGGGAGCAACCTCCCCCCCAACCAGGATCCCAATTTAAATCCTCCTTCGTGACACTGTAAGACAATGACCAATGTGTTTGTTATTTAGCTACTGACTCTCAGCTTCAAACTGACCTTTCTTTGATCAACTCTGGGAGTTGCTGAGGCTAGAATTTTGCAAAAACTCATGTCTCTTGCCAGTTGGGTCCCTGTTGAGCTAGGCCAGTAGGTAACACAGGGGGAGACAAGAAGTTTCCTGTTGCCTCTTCTTCCTATGGCATTACCATAGCAACAGTTCCTCACTGGAGCAGGAGCAGGTGGCCCCCAAACCAGCAATTTGGTAGTATTTTCCATACTCCTGACTCAGTTTCTTTTTTTTTTTTTTTTAAGATTTTGTTTATTTACTCATGAGAGACACAGAGAAAGAGAGGCTGAGACACAGACAAAGGGAGAAGCAGGCTCCATGCAGGAAGCCCGATGTGGGACTCGATCTTGAAATACCAGGATCACACCCTGAGACAAAGGCAGACACAACCGCTGAGCCACCCAGGCGTCCCTCCTGACTCAGTTTCATTTCACTTCCTGATAAACAACCTACCAGCTGGTCTGATCCTTCTGAGAGGACTGGGTCAGTCTCCTCAGGGGTACATCTAGAGCCTCTGATGCATCTGTACTAGTCAGGCAGTGGCCCATCCTTTGGGACATGCAACCCAAAGCAGAAATTCTTCCTGGAAGTGTCAGTTCTACTCTTAAAACCACTCAACTGGGATCCCTGGGTGGCACAGCGGTTTGGCGCCTGCCTTTGGCCCAGGGCGCGATCTTGGAGACCCGGGATCGAATCCCACATCGGGCTCCCGGTGCATGGAGCCTGCTTCTCCCTCTGCCTATGTCTCTGCCTCTCTCTCTCTCTCTGTGACTATCATAAAAAAAAAAAAAAAAAAAATTAAAAAAAAATTAAAAAAAAAAACCAAACCACTCAACTGATTGACTCAGGCCCACCCTGGTAATCCAGGATAATCCCCTTTACTTAATATTAATTTATTATACATTTAACTTCTATCTACCTACAAAGGACCTTTATGTTTCTAGATTAGTATTTGATTGAATAACTGGGACTATAGTCTAGTCAAGTTGACAGATAAAACTCACCATCATAAATTCTGAAATTGGAAATGTGGATATTTGGGTATATTCAGCTGAAGGCAGGCGCTTAACCACTGAGCCACCCAGGTGTCCCAGTTTGGGCATATTCAGGAGAACATGAGGACTTGAACCCTGGAGTTACCCTAAACCTCCTTGCCAGTAAAGCACTTATCATCCCATGTCTGAAGACATCGGTCCCCTCTTGTTTAGAAAAGCCATGATAAACTGACCTGAGGAATTTTCCTGTAAAGACATGCCTGTTATTCTCAAGACACATCTGAACCACTTTTTATTACCTTCAGATCGCTAATAGGGTCAGGTGACAGCTTGTTCTGGAGAGAGGCTGACCCTATAGAATACAGTTTATACTCCTTTATAATCAAAAGATTTTTACTAACTTATGTTTTCATAATCCTAGGAAAATATTTGGGAAGAGATTTCCAGTGTGTTGGAATTTATCACTCACTGGATTGGTATGAAAGTATTGGATTCAGGGTATACCAAAAATTCTAAATGTGATACATTAACTCATGCAGCATGAAGTACATCTATCAGTTGATTTGGATGTTCATCTAGAGTTTGGACCAGTGACACCTACATTCAGTAGGTTTCAGATGCTAGAACTTTATTGGCAAAACATGGATACAAGAATATGAAGATTTTGTAAAATAGATATATTAAGTTATTACATGCAGTCTACATACTACCAACCCTGCTCTCTCCCACTTCAACCAAGTACATCCACTGAGTAGGCCTAGAGGACATTTGTTACATTTTTCTTTCAGAGAGAGAGAAACATATAATATATGTGTATAAGTTATATTCTTGATATATATACATCAAGAAATTATATCCATATATATAAAAAAAGTTAAAGTAAAATATCCTCGTATCACCAGTGGCTACTTATAGAGGAAGAATTAGATATACATTTGTAGTTTATATCATGGTTAGCAAATTTTTTCTTAAGGGCACAGTAGTAAATATTTTAGGTATTGTGAGGCAAAAGGGAAGATCCAAGGTTTTATGTAGGTACTTATATAATTTAAAATGCAACCATTTAAAAATGTAAAGAATGTTCTTAAATCACAGTTTATTCTGAAACAGGAGACTTGCTAAGGGTTGTTTATCGTGGTTGTTCTATGTCACCAGAAAGGTAAATGTGATATCAATATTCATTATTTATAAGAGCATAATTAACTGGACAAAATATCAACAATTTGAATGCATTTATCATATCTTACTATTCAAGTAGATGCTCCTTGAGTTCTGGGATTTTTGTTTTGCTTATTTTAAAATCTCCCAAACATAGCATAGTGCTCAGCACATAGAAATTTCCTAATATCTATTGAATGAGTCACTCACTCAATTAATCAGTGATAAAATAGGCCACGCATTACTTCTCATTTTGAACTGCGCCTAAGTTTAGGTTTTGTTGTTGCAAAAGTACTGCTACCTCACAAATGATCACCAACTTTCTAGTAAAAACCCAAACAAACAAAAATGGATCTTCAATTCTAGTATTTTTGAAGTTTAATATTGTTAAAAATGCAAAAGCAAATAAATGCATTTCAATGGGTTTAGTTTCAACTCGATATTATTTCTTGGGAAAAGAGTATATCTCAGTCTGATATGAACAAAACCAGTTTTATTATATGAATTCACAGGTATTGCCCTTTTTCTGTCTTTGCTTAAAATAAATATTACTAGTTTATTAAACAAATACATCTAAGGTCATATTTGTCTGACCTGAGACTCTAATTTGAAAAATATGTCCCATAGTAATGTGTCTATGAATAAAAAAAAAGCTATAAATTTTTCTAAACAAATATCATGTAATGAAATAGGTCTTTTGAGGCAAACCACACAGATACATACACTCACACATTTTTTTCTGTGTAATTAGAAAAATGTGAATAGTCCACATCATTCCTCTGAAAAAAAATAAATGAAAAAAGGTTATTATAATGTGAAGTTTATAAACTGCAAACTTATTTGATACTCTAAGGGTTTCCTTTCAAGAATTTTTTAATGTAATATTTTGTTCAGTCTACTCCTATCCATTCAAAAAGCACCTAGCCCAGCTGCCGGGAAATTATTTCACTACCTCTATAATTTTATGTCTGTCTTCAAGAATAAAACAAAACATTTATATAATTTCTGGAAAAATAGGAAAGCATTTGCCATAGTGAAGTTTAAATTATTATGCTAGATGCTCTTCAATATTTGATCTCTTTATGAAAACCAAATCTCTCAGCCCTAGGATGCTCAGGATGCTCACCACTGACACACGCTTTACACCATGAGGCTTTGCATAACAAGACACACTGGAGATGACAAGTGCACACTGCTTCAAGTTATTTCAGAAGTCCATGTGTTACCAAAGGAAGAAAAGCATGAACAAAAGGTAATTCTTTAACAGTAGTCTAAGTCAATTACTACAGTGCAAAATTCTGATTCTAATGCCCCATTTTGATTCTAATGCCCCATTCTGATTCTAATAGCCATAAAGATTTCCAAGACAGGAAGGGGGGAAATTATTTTCAGAAGAGAAATTTCGCTTTTCAAAGTTTTCTATTCTTTGACAAATTCCATGAACAAAGAAAGGGAAGTAGCAGTTGGAGCAGAGTCTCTATTGTGTTACTGCACCCTGATTTCCATCCTTGCCATCTGTGTTTTCTCCTTTTTACTCTCCACAGCCTAGTAAACCCAGTGACTCTTCAAAACAGAGGCTGGATTTTTACGGTTCAATGGAACAAAAACGTCTTCAAATAAAAGACTTGCATTCTATAAAAGGAACAATAACAATGCCTAAAGCTGAGGAACTTGAATTTTATGATAGACAAAAAATATTCTCAAAAAAAATTATATGGCATGTTAGAAGTATAATGGGGATGATATGAAATAGAAATAGGTACATGAAGATTGTCACAGGAGGGGTTGAAGTTTAAAGCATGGTAGGTACTATTGAGAAGTGACATTTGGGCAAGGAATTGAAATTTAAGAACATTACAGGAAATGAGAACTGCCGGTGGAAAGACTCAGAGAAAGAAACATGTATGTCCAAGGCACAGTAAGGAAGCTAAATTGGCTGGAACTCAAGTGAGCAAAGGGATGATTATTAGCATGTTCAGATCCTGCAGGACTTTTGTAGACTACCAACAGTCTTCTCATTAGTAGGAACAAAAGTTAGAATAAATATATATATATAAAATATCTAATGTGTAGCAGGTAAATTGCCAAAAGACATTATTCTATATTGATATAAAGTTGAGAGAATGTTCTCTGTGGTTCTCTCACGGTTATGTATATCAAACAGGCAGAGGAAGCATTTAAGACCCTTTTAAGTTAAAGATGTTTGTACAGAGAATAGCCTTGGGAGAAATATCCACACACATCACACACACATGTATATATGTAGATGCATACAAATAGCATAATAAATATATCTGAATGAAAATAAAATTGTTACATATTGTCAATGTAAGTATTAGAAGACATGAGTGGAAATTGATGAGCTAAGTATTCAAATTAAGAATAATAGAGAAAGAATCACAGAGTAAACCCAAATAAGGTCAAAGATAGAAATAATAAATCTCAGTATAGAAATCAAGGTAGTTACTTTTGCATGTCAATTTGACTGTGCTAAGGGACGCCCAGATAACTAGGAAAACATTATTTCTGGGTGTGTCCATGAGGGTATTTCTAGAAGAAATTACCATTTGAATCAGTGGAAGATCATGCTCACCAGTGTGGGTGAGCCTCATTCAATACACTGATGGCCTGAGTAGAACAAAAAGATGGAGGAAGGGTGAATTCTTGATCTCTTCTTTAACTGAGACATCTTTATGTTCTGCGTTTGGACATCAGTGCTTCTGGTTCTTAGACTTTGGTACTTCAGACATAGCTCATGGGTTCCTCTTGTTCTCAGTTCTTTAGATTCATACTGAATTATACCATTGGCTTTCCTGGTTCTCTGCTTGAAGATCATTAAACCTTTCGGCATCCATAACCACGTAACCCGATTACTCTAATAAATCTCCTCACGATATCCATCTACCTACCTGTCTATCTATCTAATCTATCTATATCATCTTGTGTTGGTTCTGTTTCTCTGAAGAACCTTGACTAATAGAGAAACTAATGATTGCAGAAGAAAACAACAGAGATGAGTAATAACTCAAAGGTTGGATCTTTGCAAAACAAGTAAATTTGATAAACTATGACAAATATATGAAGAAAAATATAGGAATCTAAAATCACAAAAGGATTAAAAATAATGAAATTAAAAAGCAAAATCCTGTAGCTTTCTGCATGGAAGGAGGAAATAATGTACTTTGGTTTTCTCTTATCTTCTGTCATGGAAAACAGTATCTGGCAGTAAGTAGGCAGTCAACAAATATTTACTGAATGAATAAATAAATAAGGGAGTTAAGCCAGAATGGTTTTAAGGAACTAGGCTTGTAAAAAAACTATTTGTTTTTATATTTATTCACTGAGATGAATTTTGATGTTTTTCAAATGTGCCACTGAATTATGATGCCAGGAATAAAACAGTATATTACTAATCTTTTAATTTTATTTTCTGGCCCCTAATTTTGGTGCTCTCTCCTTTTTTAAATGATGTATCTGAGAATTGTTGGACTTTGTAGCATATATAACATCTAATGATCCTGAAAAAGAAAACTACATTATTCAGTTTTTGTTAGTGTGTTTAGCCTTTTCAAACAAAACATGATACTTTGACTTGCTCTGCCACTGCCCTACACCTTTGTACAATATTCTACACAATTACCTTACTTTGTCCTAAAACCAATTAACTTGAATAAAAATGTAGGTATACTATGAACATCCTGACTTTATTGCTCAATATCTGAATTAGATATGATATCTATACTGCGTTAATAACACCAAAATCTCCATGACTTAAAACAAACAAACAAAAAGTCTCATTGAACCTTGCAAAAGTAGCATCTGCTTTACATTTATTTAGATTCCAGGCTGAAGGAGGATGCAACGCATGCATTCATAATTGTTAGCATAGAAAAAAGGATATGCCAAATCATGAACTGGCTTTTAAAGCTCCCAACCTGGAAGTGACATTGTGTCAGATATGCAAGAACACCCCCAAGATTCAGTGATTTTCTAGGAGGACCCACAGACTCAGCATATAGCAGCAGTACTCATGGCTATGATTTACTATAGCAAAAGGATACAAAGCAAAATCAGCCAATGGAAAAGTAGCATTGGTCAAAGCCCAGAAGAAACTCAGAGTAAACCTACAAAAGCCCTCTCCCAGTAGAAGTTTATGGGATCACTAGTTCTTCCATCACTAAATTTGTGATACAGTTGAATTATCCTCCACTAGGAAAACTCTTAAATTGAAGGAGATGGTATAGAGGAAAACAACTCTGCCTTGTGTCCAGGTGTAGAACAAGAAATAGATGATGGAAATCAGTAATAATCACTGTTATATTAATATTTTACTTTGGAATAAAAAATTAAATGAATATGATTAAACTTTAACCAGTATCACGTCTGTTAGCAATGCCTAGTAAATATGCACGACATTTTCATGATATGGGTAAAAGGGTTCTATAATCTAAATGGTCTCATGTTATCTTCATATACATATGAAGTTTTATATATATATGCATATATATATATACACACATATATATGTATTTGTTTTGTTTTGATTTTTCTACAGTATCCACTCTATCATAATTTCATAGAGAATTAAATTATTTCTGGGAATGGTAATTTTTTTCTACCCACCATTATTCTTTTTCCTTGAGAAGTCAGAGATAAATGCCATCTGGACAAAGCATTTTATCATCAGCTGTTTTAATTTCTCAATCATCTGCTCTGGCAAGATACAGGTTTCCTTCAGTGCTTATTTTTCTTGCCCTGAGAACTGTTTGATTGTTTCTGGCATCTGTTCTTCTTCCTTCATCTGTTAACATAGAGGCAAGCAAAGCTTTAGGAGTTTAGCAACACCTCCATCTGCTACAAATCCATTGCTCTTGCCATGTTTTGCAGCAAGGGTCCCTACAAAACAATATGGCAGAGTGGTGCACCTGAGTAGGATGTCCAGAAAGCAAGATTAATATTTTTTCATCAAACCAGAGAGCACCACACTCCATGTAGGGGGAAGAAGTACATTGCTTGACCTTTGAAGCCTGCTTTGACATGATCCTGTTCTAGACAAAAGTTCTAGAATTGCAAAGTTTGTTGATGGTAAATTCACTCCAGTTTAAGTACATTAAAATGTCCTAATTTTAGGTTTCCTCCTTCACTCTCAGCCATGGTTCTCATTTTCACCCATTTAGGGCTAATCATGTCTTATGTCTAGTCCAATATTTTTATGTAGAGATGGAGGACATAGCTTTTTGATTTCTTTAGTATCATTTATTTTATTGTACATTTTCTTTCCCCATTGCCTTTCCGTCCACATAACTTGGTTTTCTATTTCTCATTAGAGGAAAACATGATTTTTTTTTTATTTTTCAGCTCCTTCTCAAAGATGCATTTTAGCTGATTTGCTAGAAATTTGAGAATGATTCACAACTTAGTACATTAATCCTGACCTACAAAATAGCATGATGCTTGTTTCTCATCACCTATGTATGCACATATATGGATGACAGATGGCTAGGCAGATAGATATGCACATTCTAGATTTCTATACCAACTTCACCTCTCTTTGGAAATTATTCATTATTAACAATGCTGTGCAAAACTTTTGTCACCATTCACTACATTCCAACTTTCATAACTTTGATAAAACACTGCATGTTGAGGGGATCAACTGTACTCAACTCTATCGCCTACTTCATCTATCTGCCCTGTTGTTGCAAATACTCATGGAAATATCTTTCCATGATTAAGCTTTTTTTAACTGATTTGTGAAGAGCTCATTGCCTCGCTACATAATTCTGAGTTTGAATATAAAGCTTACATAAAATATTTTTCTAAATTCTACTTGCAGACACTGACTTAACCATGCAGTATGGCTCTAATCAGCTCTTAGAGTGGACCTTACTTCACTGTGAACACATCATTATTTATTTCTGTTACAGCGATGACTGATTAATTAGAAATTAACATGCTGTTCAAATCATTTAATGTGTACATTTGGGATTTTAAATGAGGTTTGGAAGACTTTTTAAAAAAGGAACTGGCAGTGCAATTTTTATCTGAAGTTGCCAGGGGTATTGCTAAGGGAATAAAATGTTGACTAAAAGATAAAGGGATTAAGAGGTACAAACTTTCAGTTACACAATAAATAAGTCACAGAGATATTCTGTACACGCATACAGAATATGGTCAATTAGATCATAGTAACATTGTCTAATGACAAATGGTGACTGCATTTATCTTGGTGAGCACGGAGTAATGTATAGAATTGTTGAATCATTATGTTGGACACCTAAAGCTAATATAGCACTCTACATTAATTATACTTCAAAATAATGTTTTAAAGTTGGCTAGAAGATAACTTCAAACTGGAAAGCAATATAAAATCAAATACCCTAAGGAAAATAAATGCAGCTTCTTGAGAAGGAGATTTGAACAAAGATAAAATGATAACATTAAGCAGGAAAACCTTTAATAACTGAAAGTGCCTTAGATAATAAGCCCTTATATTCCAAAGTAGTGTCTTTATTTTATTTTTTAAAAGATTTTTTATGTATTTATTCATGAGAGACACAGAGAGAGAGACAGACATAGGCAGGAGAAGCAAGCTCCCTGCAGGGAGCCCAATGTGGGGCTCCATCCCCCTGACCCAGGATCTAGGATCACCCTTGAGCTGAAGGCAGACTCTCAACCCCTGAGTCACCCAGGCACCCATCTTTTTTTTTTTTAACATTCCTTTGTGAGGAAGGGGGAAAATAAATTTTAGAGTACTGGAATTGAGAGAGAAATGCCCGATCTCTTTCCTATCCTCTTCAATGGCATTTCCAGCTACCTGGAGAAGGAAAAATTTGATCAAGCGAAGCCTTTTGTGAAGGAGAATGACTATGGAGAGGGCTTTGATGCTAAGTGCATCAAGCAAAATCTAAATGTTAAGAAGATAATTGAACGTAATATTTTGAACCTAAATATTGGGAACCTAAAACTAAATGACTTATGTAACAATATATGATATATACATATATATGATATGCATTTTATATGATATATAATGTGCAGTACTTAATATATATTTATATAAATATAATATATATAAATTAAGAAATAGTTATATTGTAGTTTACTAACGCAAACAGAAAAACAACATTTTGAAACCAGTGAAGAAAATGTTTGGATTTTTGTAGTATGTGGCCATGTCAAACAATACAGAGGAAGGAAAGAGGGTGGAATGCCAGGAGAATATATATTACAGAATATAAATCCTGCAAAGACATTTTTTTTCACTTAAGCCGAGATATGAGTTAATGAAATAAAGAACTGAAGGGAGTGCAGCTTTTTTTTTTTTATTTAGCCAACTGAATATGTAAGGCAATATTAATACCACTGTATTTTAATTGATAGTAATGAACTACTATGTAATTGTTGTATCAAGGGCTTTTTACAGTCAATACCTAAATAAATCCTAACAGCAACCCTATGGATCATTTTCTTTTATTTTTATTTTGCTATTTTATAGATGAAGAAATAGAAACTTAAATAGTTTAAATAGCTTGCTCAAAATGACACAATAATGGGGAACAAATTTTGAAAACCAACTAGCCTATAAAACTGGAAAAAAAAAAAACCAAACCGAACAAACAGAAAAAAAAAAAAAAACTGCAACATCCTGAATCTTGAGTTCTTGTACTTTGCCATTATGCTATTCTGCATTTTATTTGGAATGTTAGCTTCTAGAAAGAGTAAGGTTCAAACCAATGTTAACACAGTGATTTTTTAAATTAAAAATATATTTTAGGAGCAAAGGTATATAAATTGACATTTATTTAAATTGCCAAAAATAAATCCCACTTCATACCACACTAAGAAAATTGAAGAAAAATTCTGTGGACTCCCATTATATACCTACCTACATACCAGCATCTTTGCCCACACATACTTTTGATAAAACTATCTTCCTTTATGTACTAGATCCTATTCTTATTTCTCAAGGCAATTACTCCAGAAATGACCTATTATCTCTTTTGCATTATCATTTGTCTCCTCTATTCCCATCATCATGAAATATGCATTTCCCATCATCATGAAATATACTATTCATGAAATATACTATTCATGAAATATACTATCATTTATATATCATGAAATATACTATTATTTTTCACACCATGTTAAAAAAAAAAAAGCTTTCTTCACCTCCTACATATCCAATGTTTTTTCAACTCTCTCTCTCTCCTTTGCAGTGACATGTCTATTATAGCTGACTTATTCTAACTCCATTCTTTTTTAAAGATCCCCCAAACAGGCTTTCTCTTCCACCATTATCACCAAAATTGATCCCAAAATGCCACCAATGACTTCTTGAAAAGTAGAACCAAATTTGCATTCATACCTCATTATAAATACGGTAGATAAAAATTTACCAAATCATAATGTGAACACAAGCTGCCTATACTCAAATGGTTTTCCTATCAATTCTTTCAAGCTACTCTCCCAAGAGGGAAGAGATTGTTGTTTATTTTGCTCAGTGATGTTTTCACAAGACTTAGAACAGGGCCTATCTCTCAGTAGGTACTCAAAAAATATTTGTTGAATACATGAATGAATACATGAATACATGCATGAATAAGGGTGTGACTCACCCTTTTGAAAATTCACTGAAAAACATGCCAACCATACAATAATTTAAAATATCATAATTATCATAAAATCATAAAATATGATATCATAAAATATCATTATTCACATAATTCACTAGATGTACTAGACTGTAGATCTAGTCTACAGAAAGTCAATAGTAAAGGAAAGATCAGTCACGAGATGAATAAAATGTGTTGCCTTAGGGTAAGTATCCAATAAAAATGTTTGTATTTTACCTGCCTTTCACAGTGCTTGATAAAGCTCAATAAATATTTGCCAAATAATGAAATGAATAAACGCAATTTTAATATTGCAGTGGAAATAAAGATATAAGTGCATGTAACTGTAGAGGTATTTAGTCCTATAACACATTTATTTTCCTGTGGAAGTTCCTTGTATTTCATAGCTCCAGGTAGATAGTGGATCAACTGTAGAAACCCTGGGAAAATAATTTGCATCTTAACTATATATGTATTTGGAGAAGAAAAGCATAACTTCCCTCTGGGAAGAAAATGAAGTCTACAAGGAACAATGGACTTAAGTAGACTTATTTAGGAAGCAACTGAAATACTGCACATAGATTACATGGTAAAGAACGATTGCTGATGGGATTTGGTGTGGGGGGGGGTTGTACCTTCAGGCCAGCCGTGTTCAATTAAACTGGGCTTCTTGAGAAAGGAAAGGAATAACACTTAGCAGCATGTGGTGAGTTTTGGTGGTCATAGTATCCCTGGAACTCACTGATAAACACTGTGCTGGGCTATCAGAAGTAAGATAAGCATTAAAAATGAAGCTAAAAGTTGAATTGTTATGTTTGTAGGCTGTGCATTTGCAGACTTCAGCTTGAACAGGGACTATGTATTGGAAAAGATTGTGAATGGGGCGGGGAGAGGCACAGATGGTGTACAACAGGATGAAGCAAAGCATACAAGACTTGAACTCATTACCATAAAAAATAAATAAACTGGTCACTTGTACGTTGTGTTTCTGCTTTTATGTTGACTAATGAGGAAAGTGGTGATGTAAGTAAATTTCTTATATATATATATACACACACACACACACACACACACACATATATATATATCTATATATCCTGAGAGCAGTTCTTTGTGACCTTTTAAAGGTCTTTACCTTCTAAATACCATTCTATTAGCACTCTAAGGTTCTAAGACTTCATTAAGTGGTATTTGTAATATTTTCACCTGATTTCCTTTTAGTTGAGTTCTATGATTATAAGACATCTTTAAAATTATGTTCTTTTTTAGTGTTTAGATATCAATATAAATTTTTTACTGAAACAATGGGAGTTTACAATCCAGGTATTACTTTCTATACTCAGAAGTAGTTATTAGAATGAAACATACATTTCAATGTTCCATGTAAAACGGAAGACAGTGTATTTTCCATTAAAATTTGGTTCATCATCAATATTCTATAATGTCTATGGTACACAGTCTAAAATGAATGAAGTTTGTTTCTCCAATTAGAACTTTCTTTTTTTAAGAAGAAAAGTTAATGCACTATAATAAAAATGCAACTTCAATTTTTAGCTTTGTCTACCATGAGTAATAGAACTGGCTGAGTTAAGTTTCTGTCTTTGCCCCAGGCACACTGTGAATTTAAAATCTTTGCAAACTCATTCTGCTTTTCAATTCAGGAATGGCTTGAGGTGTCATAAGAATTTCAAACCTGGAAGAAATGTCTAGTCCAGCACCTGCCATATCTTTATGTACTATGAAGGATTCATCTGGAAAAATCTTACATGTAACTTCTATCAATCTGATATTTTAAAATCCCACTGTTTAAGACAGGAAGCTAAGAATCTAAATAAAGCTTCACTACCCTTGATACTCATTACAGATATTAATATAAACAAGTTGAGATTTCATTTGAGGATAATAATAATAAATCCAGCTTGTGTGCACTGATTCTACAAAAAAATATTTTATTGTAAAAGTTTTAGGATGTTGTTATTCCTACAATAATCGCTAAGACATTCTCAGAAGAAATACTTAACATTTAAATGCCAGCTTAAAAAAAGTAAATGCCAGCTTAAATTATTATTGATTTACAAAAAAAATCACAAAATGTCAAGAGCTTAAAAATATTTAGATTTCTAAAATCCAATTTAATAGAAAACTGATCAGATAATACTAATACTGAAAATATTTTCAGTAATTGAAAATATAAACATTAAGGTAATAATGGATGATCATTTATTTGTCCATTTATTTGTCCTTTTCTGTTTGTTTGTTTAAAAACCTTAGAAAAACACTTCATGATTAGTAAGAATATGATAAAAAATACACACTGTTAGAAAACAAATAAGTCAACTTACTTCCTGGAAATATATTTGGCATAAATTCAAGTGGATAAAGTACGATGTATTGAAGCTTCTTTAACAACATAAATTTACTGTAATAAAACAAGCACACAAACACATACATGAGAGAAAACTACAAATTCTATTAGAAGTAAAAACACTGGGGCACCAAGGTGGCTCAGTTGGTTAATTGGTGCCTCTTAGCTCGGTCGTGGCTCATGGGTTGTGAGATTGAGCCCCAAATTGGGCTCTGCACTCACTGGGGAGTCTGCTTGAGATTCTCTCCATCTGCCATGCCACTCTCCCCCTCCCTCCAGTAAATAAATAAATCTCGTTTTTTAAAAAAACATAATAACATTGAATGGTTATTGTAGTTGTAAAATTGAAAAATTTATGAGAGAATTCTTTTGTTTTCTACCTTAGTTTTAATATGATTTTTTGTTCATAATTAAGAATCACAATTACATCATATGTTGAAATATAGAAAAACATATGTGATATTGTCTTGACTAAAATATGTATGTTTTATATAAAGTTTATAAAAATATATAAAATGAATAAAAACTATTACAAATAATGTAAAGCTATGAAAGCAAAGATGATTTAATTCACTTTAAGTGTGTTGGAAGTCATCTGTCAAATATGAAATTATCATTGAAGAAATATTCTCAGACTTTAAAACTTTGTTATGAAAAAATTCAGTAACACAGATGCATTCTTTCTTTTTATTTAGTCATCACAATTGCAATCCTGCTGTATTTTAACTTTAGTGTGTAAGAGCTATTTGATCAAATGAGACCTGCTCATTTGTCTTACAGAGATTTCATTATGTCATATTTTTTATTTGTGAAACATGTAACAGGAAATTGTTCTTGCTAAATTTTTTCCCATTTAATGGTATTCTTTTTTAGGAAAAGTAAATAATTTCCATGTAACATAGAAACTATTGAATTCAATAATACAGATTTACTAATATTTGAGATGGATGCCCGACTAAACCTTATGTTATCAGTTTTTACATAATTTAGATTGTATTTGCTGTTATTTCTAATGCTAAATGTTGTAGAAGTAATATCAATAGTCATTCTCTAATTTAATCCTGAAAGTACTCCTTTAATGTAACTCTATTATATACTCCTATTTTTCATATAAAAACTCAGAGAGGTGCAGTGCCTTCCCAGAAGAGGACAGGGGATGTTTGAAGGAACTGGGGCTCAAATTCAAGTCTGATCACTGTGATGAGCGTAAGAGGAAAATGTAGATAAATGTTCCTTTCCCTTTTGTTCTTGTTAGTTTGTCACAATACTAGATACAAACATCTGTAGATATCCTCTGACTAAATATTGTTTTTAAGGGGAAGCTTGAGACAGCCTAACTGGAAGCAGATCATCTAATGTGATTTAAGAACATATTTGGCTTTCTCTGGTTGGTCTTGAATTGCTGTTTTAATTGTAATGTCCAAGATGATACGTGATGTGGGACATTTTCCCATATAACTATTTTCCATTTGTTTATCTTTTTTTATGAGATGTCTGTTAAGGCCCTTGGCCCATTTTAAATCAGATTTTTGTTGTTGTTGAGTTTTATGAGCTCTTTGTATACTTTGCATAAATGTTTTATCTGATGTGTCTTTCCAAATGTTTTCTCCCAGTGTATTGCTTGTCTTCTCCTTTTCTTGACATTGTCTTTTGTAGAGAAAATGTTTTTAATTTTAGTGATGTCCAGGTTATCAATTATTTCTTTCATGTCTTTGGTGTTGTATTTATAGTCATTGCCATTACCAAGGTCATCTATGTTTTCTCCTATGTTATCTTCTGGAAGTGTTATAGTTTTGAGTTTTACATTTAGGTCTCCAATCTATTCTGAGTTAATCTTTGCAAAAGGTATAAGGTCTGAACCTACATTTTTTTTTTTTTTTGGCATGTGGATGTCTAGTTGTTCCAACACCATTTGTTGAAAGTACTATCTTAGCTCCATTCTACTAATTATATTGTCTTTGCTGCTTTATCAAACATGAGTTGACTATATATATTTTTTTCTGGTCTCTCTATTCTGTTCTGCTGATCTATTTGCCTACCCTCTTGCCAATACTACACTTTCTTGATTAATATAGCTGTAAGTAAGTCTTGAAGATGGGTAGTGTCAGTTGTCTAGTCTAGGCCTTTTGCCTCTTCATAAAAACCCTGGAATTAGTTTGTCAATGCCCACAAAATAACTTGCTAGTATTTTGATTGGCATTGCCCTGAATAGCAATGCAAGTTGGGAAAAAACTGACATCTTGGCATTACTGAGTCTTTCTATCCATAAAGATTGAAAAGCTCTCCATGTATTTGGTTCTTCCTTGATTTTTTTGTATTAGATTTTGTTTTCCTTATATAGATCTTTTACATATTTTGATAGATTTGTACCTAAGTATTTCATTTTTTGGAGTGTTAATATAAATGGTATGTTTTCAATTTCAAATTTTACTTGTTCATCAGTGTGAGGTTTTCTTGTAGATTTCTCCAGACTAAATAACCATCAAGTCTTTTGTTCAATCAGATCTTTCTGTAGTCCTACTCATGTTGACAAAATCAAGTATGAAGCATTTTGTGAGTTTTTTTTCTTCCTAAGTTTCTATGCCATGTTAGAAGATTCTGATTAAATTGATTCATGTGTTAATTCACTTTTCCACACTGAGAAAGTTACATTTATATTTATTCTCAAAAATAACAACTAACAGTAGGTAGCTATTCTGAGGCAGACATTATTCTTATAACTTTGAATATATTATCTCAATTGATGTACAAAATAACACTATATATTATTATCCCTACTTTATTGATAAGGAAGTTGTGGATAGATGTTGACACATTCCCAAATTTACAGCCAATTTATCCAGAGTACCTGTGACCATTACCACTATAATTGGCTTCCTTTCAAATTATTTTTCTCCCTTAGATAAAAAAAAATACTGAACAATAAATAAATATGTCATACTTTATAATACATAACTGTGACTGACCAGTTTTAAAAATCCGAAATGGGAAAAATTATATGCTCTGTAAGATGGACCCAAATATCTGTCTGTACATGATCAACAGACTTCAAATTTCCTTTAGTAACTTAATAAATGTAAATGTAACTTGGTAGACTTTAGAAAAGTAGTTTCCATTCACTTCCGGATAATCAGCAATAGAATGATTCCTTCATCATCATAGATGTCTTGTTGGAGTTATTAAAGCAGAAACAAATAATCATATACTAACCATATATACAGATAAGAGACTTCCTAATTGATAAGGAAACTGGACTAAGTGACTTCTGGATTAGTTTCTAATCAATTTATATCTGCCCAGAGAAATAGGTGTTTCCAGTAGCTAGCTCTTCTTCATTGAGGAATGAAAGAATGTGTAATATAAAAAAATAAATATATCATTATCTTTAAGTGTAGAGTATAAGAACTTTACATTTTTAAGGAATTATACTTTAAATAAGTGTTGAAATAGAAGAGCTTTTATATTGATTTTTTTTAGAACATTACTAAAGCAGAGCATTTAATTGCCTGTGTATTTTGATTTGCCTGTGTATTTTTTTTAAATGTATACTTTAATAAGTATATAAGCAATTAGGTAAGCTTGTGAAGAAACTGACCAAGATAACATATATTAGGAGATACAAGTGTCCATCTAAATTTTCTATATTTTTTTTTTTTTTATTTTTAATTAATTTTTATTGGTGTTCAATTTACCAACATACAGAAAAACACCCAGTGCTCATCCCGTCAAGTGTCCACCTCAGTGCACATCACCCATTCCCCTCCACACCCGCCCTCCTCCCCTTCCACCACCCCTAGTTCGTTTCCCCGAGTTAGGAGTCTTTATGTTCTGTCTCCCTTCCTGATATTTCCCAACATTTCTTTTCCCTTCCTTTATATTCCCTTTCACTATTATTCATATTCCCCAAATGAATGAGAACATACACTGTTTGTCCTTCTCCGATTGACTTACTTCACTCAGCATAATACCCTCCAGTTCCATCCACGTTGAAGCAAATGGTGGGTATTTGTCGTTTCTAATGGCTGAGTAATATTCCATTGTATCCATAAACCACATCTTCTTTATCCATTCATCTTTCGATGGACACCGAGGCTCCTTCCACAGTTTGGCTATTGTGGCCATTGCTGATAGAAACATCGGGGTGCAGGTGTCTCGGCGTTTCATTGCATCTGAATCTTTGGGGTAAATCCCCAACAGTGCAATTGCTGGGTCGTAGGGCAGGTCTATTTTTAACTCTTTGAGGACCCTCCACACAGTTTTCCAGAGTGGCTGCACCAGTTCACATTCCCACCAACAGTGTAAGAGGGTTCCCCTTTCTCCGCATCCTCTCCAACATTTGTGGTTTCCTGCCTTGTTAATTTTCCCCATTCTCACTGGTGTGAGGTGGGATCTCATTGTGGTTTTGATTTGTATTTCTTTTTTTTTTTTTAACAGAGTATTTATTCAAGTTGTTTACTGTATAATTTCTCATGTGCCATTTTGGAAGTTCTTTATTGTAAAGACTATTCTTTTGTCTGATGACAAACAGCAGCCACAGTGTCAGTGATTATTCCGGACATCCATGTTGGATTCAGAATTTCAGGTAGATTCAGAATTTTACTGCTTTTAGATCACCTTTAATAACTCTACCTACACATGAAGTAATATAAATTCTAAATGAATCACTTCAAAATGATACAGATCATCAAAATCTGAAAGAGAAAACTTATAAAACACTGGACATTTAGTTTAAAAAGATAAAGATTAATAAAACCTAGACAGTGCTTTACAGTTTGTAAGCATCATAGGATTCTAAAACAACCTTTTAATGAAGATATTATTTTAAGCTTATTAAAAGATGAAAAAATCGATGTTTGCATATTCTATTACCAATGCCTAAAAATGTTTTCTGCTTCTGACAGGCTTTGACTAATTTCAAAGCCCAGCTTAACTGAGTCTTCTATTGTGATTCCCTTCTCCAATTTCCACAAATAAATTTTCACCCATCTCTTCCTGTACTTATTTCTAGCAAAGCATATATGTTACCGCTGAATTTATTTTATATTCTCTTCTTTACTGAGTGCTGAACATCTAAGCTTTAGGGACTAGATAATATTCTCCTTTATACTTTCTACATCTATCAAAATTCCTGGCACAGAGCAAGTACTTAATAGATTTTCTTAAATAATTAAAACATTGGGTAAGCTAATTATGTAATATCATATAGCTAGAGTATAGTAAAGTGAATAAATTTCCTGCAATAAATTTCTGCTTTCTGAAGATCTACAGCCATTCCATTAACATAGTAAAAAAATACTGCAGCTATAACTTGTTTTTAAATTTTTGAAAATCAAGATGAGAATTTTTCTGAATTTATCGTGTTTTTGTTTTGTTGGTTTTTTTCCTTTGTTGCTATTTTATTTAACCAATCAGAGCAACACTAAAAATTTACTAAAGCATGTATGCCTTCCAGTAGCACATTCACACCTTCACAAATCTACAAGAACACCCTCTATCTAAGTCAATACTGCTGATATGGCTAATTGACTTTACATAATGAAAAAATCAATATAACATTTGATTTTCTTGAAGTTAATAGTGTGTTTCTTACGATCATCTTTACTTCACTTTTATATGGCCGTTTAGAATTTTAAACACAGTAATATTAGGCCAAGGCTTGTAGAAACTTACTTATTTGTTGTTAGTATACAATTGTAATTATTTGATTGCTTCTTGCAAAGTTAGCCTTTTTATAGCATTTATAACCATTAGCAATTAAATAATGTATTTTCTTCTGTCAAGCTGTATTAATTATTTTTATTGGCTATTTTCTTCAAGCCTTTAAAAATGTTTATTATTTAAAATGAAAAGTCCTGCTCAGGCTCCTTAGAGAGAATGTGAGAAATACATAAAAGATGCCTTCATCTAGGAACAGACATTTTACAATATTTGGCTTCCTTCTTCCCAGTAATTTTCTAAGCAACTTTAAGTAATTATTTCATATGGAGGACTACATTGCAAATAAACCTTACATCCTGCTTTTCAGAATTATAAAAATGTTAAAAACAACATTTGACTAAAAAAGTGAATATATATTCATTGTAGAAAATTTAGAAAAAAATGATAAAAGTATAAACAAAGAAATATTAGAAAATCCACTAGCAATCTTGTCATCTTCTGTAAGCACTGTTAATATATTGGTGACCTTCCCTTCCAGGATTTTTTTTTCCCCCTGGTATCTAACAAACCTGTTGATGGGGTCAGGGCCACTCTTTAAGTGTTGGTTACCGGTCAACCAAGATTTGAGTTAAAGACCCCAGGAAAAGCCAAGTAGTTTAATTAAAATAAAATGGATTTTTTTCCCAGTTGACTTTTTTATTGTGACCTTTGAGTATGGAGGAGAAGTATAATATTTTCTGGGAACAAAGAAATTGCTATTTAGTTTATAAAATTTATATTACACACACAAAAACAAAACAAAACAAAACAAAACCCAATACACTAACCCATTGCTCCTGTTTTCCTCGCAGAAGACTTTTCTCATTTCACAAAGCTAGGATCACAGAGATTGTCACTCAAAAATCTCACAAAAACAGTAATAGAAAAAAAATGGTAATTATTCTGGATCTTATGTTTCACTGAAATACAATTTTAATAAGCTAGTTTCCATGAGGCATTGTGATATAGAAGAGGCATAAATGCAGTCTTTTGTTTCCTTCAATGAAGTTATGGTATTAGGACTTACATTCAAGTCTTTAATAATTTTTGAGTTAATTTTTGTTGTAAAATAGTGGTTGAGTTTCATTTTTTCACGTGTGGCTTTCCAGTTTACACAATTTATTGAAAAGATTTTCCTCATTGTGTATTCTTGGCTCCATTGCTGTTAATTTACTGGGCATATACATATGGGTTTATTTCTGGCTTTTTGGTTCCATTGATCCATATGTCTGTTTTTATGCCAATACCTAATATTTTAATTACTAGAGTATTATAGTATAGTTTAAAATCAGGGAGTATTATGGCTCTAGTCTTTGTTCTTCTTTCTCAAGTTTGCGTTAGCTATTTTTTTCAATTCCATATAAATTTTAGAATTATTTGTTCTATTGATTTGAAAATGCCATTGGAATTTTGATAAGTCTTGTAATGAATCTATAGATCACTTTGGATTGTATGGACATTTTAACAATATTGATTCTTCCAATCTATTAGTGCAAAATATTTTCCCACTCATTTGTGTCTCTTAAGTTTCTTTCAGTAGTGTTTTATAGTTTTCAACAGAAAGGTATTTCACCCTCTTGGTCAAATTTATTTCTAAGCATTTTATTCTTTTTAATGCAATTGTAAATTATTTCCTGTATTTCTCTTTCTGATAGTTCATTATTAGTGTACAGAAAGACAAAAGATTTGTGTGCATTAGTTTTGTATCTTACAACTTTACTCAATGTATTAGTTCTAACGATTTTTTTTGATGGAGTCTTTAAGGTTTTCTACATATAATATCATGCCATTTGCAAATAGTGACAGCTTTACTTTTTGTTTTTCAAATTTGGATGCCTTTTATTTCTTTTTCTTGCAAAACTGTTCTGGCTAGGACTTCCTATACTATTTTGAATAAAAGTGGTGAAAGTAGGCATCCTTGTCTTGCTCCTAATCTTAGAGAAAATGATTTCAGGATTTCAGGGGTTTTTTTGTTTCGTTTTGTTTTTTTACCATTGAGATGATGTTAGCTGTAAATTTGTCATATGCAATCTTTATTATGTTGAAGTATGTTCCCTCTCTGCCCACTTCACTAAGAGTTATCATAAAAAGATGTTGAATTTTGCTAAATGCTTTTTCTGCACCTATTCAAATGATCGTATGATTTTTATCCTTTTTGGTAACGTGGTTTATCATACTGACTGATTTGCAGATGATGAACAATTCTTGCATCACTGAATAATCCCCATGTAATTGTGGAGTATGTTCCTTTTGACGTATCGTTGAATTTAGCTTGATAATATTTTGTTGAGGATTATTGTAGCTTTGTTCACAGGGATATTGACCTGTATTTTTGTTTTATCTTGTAGTGTTCTTGTGTATTTCTTATAACAAAGTAATGCTGCCATCATAAAATAAATTTGGAACAATTCCTTCCTCTTCAACTTTTTGGATGAGTTTGAGAATAATTTATATTAATTCTCCAAATGTTTAGTAATAATCACTAGTGAAGTCATCTGGTCCTAGACTTTTCTTTGTTGAGAGGTTTTTGATTACTGATTTAATTTGTTTACTCGTAATCATTCCATTCATATTATCTATTTCATTTGATTTACTCTTTGCAGTCTGTATATTTCTAGGAATTTATTCATTTCTTCTAGGCTGGCCAATTTGTCAACATATAATTGTTAATAGCAGTCTTTAATGATCCTTTGCATTTCTGTGGTATCAATTGTAGCTCCTCTTTCATATCTGATTTTATTTTTTGAATCCTCTTATTTTCTTGGTGAGTCTGGCTAAAGGTGTGCCAGTTTTGTTTTTCTTTTCAAAGAACCTGAGCTGAAATCCAGAGTAGGACACTTAAATGACTGAGCCATACAGGCACCACTCTATTGTCTTTTTAATCTCTGTTTCATTTATTCCACTCTAATATTTGTTATTTCCTTTCTTCTACTAACTTTGAGCTCTGTTCGTTTTTCTTTTCCTAATTCCTTGAGGTATAAAGTTAGGTTGTTTTAGAATTTTCTTGTTTCTCGAGGTAGGCATTTATCCCTAAGAACTTCCCTGTCAGTACTGCTTTTGCAGTACTTGTAAAACACAAGTTTCAGTATGTTATATTTCCATTTATGTTTGTCTCAAGGTATATATTTTTTTCAAGGTATATTTTGATTTCTCTTTTTCCATTGGCTGTTCAATAGCATGGTGCATAATTTCCACATTATTTGTCAATTTTCCATTATTTGCTGGCTCCATACCATTATGGTAGGAGAAGATGCTTGATAGATTTTAATTCTCTTAATTTTATTAAAATTTGTTTGGTGGCCTAATATATGCTATATACTGGAAAATTGTCCATATATACTTGAGAAGAATGTGTATTCTGTTGCTTTTGGTTGGAAGTCTGAAACGTACCTGTTAGGTCTATCTGGTCTGCTATTTAAAGTTAATGCTTCCTTGTTGATTTTCTGTCAGGACTATCTATTCACTGAGGTAAGTGGGATATTACAATCCCGTAAGATCATTGTATTTCTGTTTCTCCCTTTAGATCTGTTAATATTTGCACCACACACACACACACACACACACACACACACACATACATATATATTCTCCCCACCCCACACACACACACTGGCTGCTTAGAATTGTTCCATGATCAAAAAGCAATTGATAAACCTGACTTATAGCTATCTGTCACCCATCTGAATTGACTTCTTCATAACCATTTATCAAAACTTCAAAATACCTTGGGGAACTTTTCAAAATAATAGTAATTGGTATTCGATATTCAATGTACAGGAATTTTGCAGCAATCTCTATCATAAATGGTCAATATTGAAAATAACTACGGGGAACTGTTATTTGTAGAGTCAGAATTGAGTATTGAATATTTGGATTCTAAAAATGCATGTGTTTTCAGTCAAACAATTAAGGAAAGAATTTGATTAAATTTATGGAAGGCAGAGTTCTAAAACTGTTCCTTCATAAGGCTACAGTCAAATTATTTTTATTATTGTTATTATGAATTGTCATTAAGGCAATATCTGAGAATATACATAAACTTAATTAAATTTAATGTCCTTATGGTGAATGGTTGATAAGAATTTGTTAAATAAAATAAAAATAATTTCCTTTATATGGAACACTGTTGAAAAGTTCACCCAATGTTCTATAATTCTATAGTTTAGTTGAAAGCTCAGAAACTATTTAATATCATACCGTACTTCAATTCAGATAATCTGATGCCACTGATAATAAATGAACCAATGATTGGGTTGAAGGCATACGTATCGTGGCAATTTTAAGGAGGTAATAAGTCTGCATGTTATCCTCTTTCTCCTTTAGAAGCAATACTGTTTACATTTTTCCAAGAGGGTTTCAAGACTTTCTTTGCATTTCAGACTCAAAGAATTACATCTTTTTAAAAATTCCTACACTTGCCTTTTCAATTTTCAATTTTGTTCTCTTTGTATTATCCAAGAGAAAAATCTTCTACAAGGTGTATCTTGGTAAAAAAGCAAAAGTAAACAAGTATTGAATATGGGTAAAGGATATATGGGAGTTTCTTTTTCTTTTTCTTTTGGGGGGGGGTTCCTTTTAGTATTCTTATACATTCTTGTGGCTGTTATGTTTGTAGTTATAACAAAATAAGAAGTAACAAAAAAGCAGGGATATCCATTGACCCATGGATTATAGAAGAAAACTTGAAATGACAAATGATTCCTCAAATCAATGCTATGTAATCATTGAAGTCATATTTCAAAGTATGGTTACTAATAAATGTTTTTATACCACTAAATTAAAACAAAACAAAACAGTTAAAGATTTTACTTAAAAACCTAGTTTCACCACCAAGTAAAATCTTTAACTGTTTTGTTTTGTTTTAATTTAGTGGTATAAAAACATTTATTAGTAACCATACTTTGAAATATGACTTCAATGATTACATAGCATTGATTTGAGGAATCATTTGTCATTTCAAGTTTTCTTCTATAATCCATGGGACAAATACCCACCATTTGCTTCAACGTGGATGGAACTGGAGGGTATTATGCTGAGTGAAATAAGTCAATCGGAGAAGGACAAACAGTGTATGTTCTCATTCATTTGGGGAATATGAATAATAGTGAAAGGGAATATAAAGGAAGGGAAAAGAAATGTTGGGAAATATCAGGAAGGGAGACAGAACATAAAGACTCCTAACTCGGGGAAACGAACTAGGGGTGGTGGAAGGGGAGGAGGGCGGGTGTTGGAGGGGAATGGGTGACGGGCACTGAGGTGGACACTTGACGGGATGAGCACTGGGTGTTTTCCTGTATGTTGGTAAATTGAACACCAATAAAAATTAATTAAAAAAAAAAAAACACATTAGAACAAAGGCAAAAAAAAAAAAAAAAACCTAGTTTCAGAACTATATGAAATAAATGACCAAAATACACTGAATTGAAGAACTGCTAAGGATAAAATAAATGTGATAAAAGCAAAACAAAACAAAATAAAAAGAATCAAGAAAGTTAAAGAAAAATAACATCATTTAAAAACAGTTTTGCTATGTTATATATTCTATTTGTTTTATTACTATCCCATAACTACACGAAAACTCAACCACATGATGAGGTGAGAAGTCCTGTATGTCTTAAACAGAAGCAACTTAGAAATGGTAAATAAATTTGTTTAAAGCTTTTCTAAAATCACATATTTTAAATAATTGTGTAAAAGTTCTATTGTTTGTCAACTATCCATAGATGGTCAAGAGGCAAGAACTAGTAAGTAGCCGCTAACCCTTTGACAACACATCTGACAGGTGTAAGCTCCAGAAAACAATGGATTCTTCTGCATGAACAATGGATCCTTTTTTCATCCCACAGTGTGAAAGGTAAATGTTAGATCCAAGAGTCTTCATGCTTAACACATGTTCTACATTCTGATGCAAGGTACTTTCATTTATACCCACTTTTTAGCCACTTGCTGCAGTGAAAAGTGCCTAGACAGTGGTTCACAAAGATCTCCAAAAGGAAATAAATAATTGAATGTGCCATCGGCCTTATGAGAAACATGCCACAAAAATGGAAAATTGGTACTTCCAGGAGAAACCTTTCATCAGTGACAGGAGTGGATGGATAAATAGGGGAGTTATCCACGAGGGACATGCCTGACATTTGTTTCAAGGTGTCCTGACTATCCCCAGCAGAACTGATGCCTAATTGTCAATAGTAGCAACCTGCTCTTCATGCATTCTCATTGGATTTCTTCCATCTGACTTCCTTATTATCCTGCCAGTGCTTTCTGAGATCATCTTCCCTATGGAAAACGTGTGTTTGAATCTTTACCACTGATGCTGCTGCTGGTAGAAGTCAGCTTAGATCATCCACAATTTCACTGGCTGAGGCAAATGCATCTGTCTTCTGAGTAGAAAACTGACTCCTTTCATTGTTCAAGGGAATCCAGGATTCACTTCTAGCTTCAGGGGCTCACGGCCCTTGTGGTTTGTCTCTGTAGAAAAATCAGGACCAGCTTCATAACCCTGCACACAGGGTCCCACATTCACAATGGGATTTTATATTTGAGGTTTAAAACTCTCCATTTGCTGTCTTGATACCCTTAATAATGTTATCTTTGTACTTGCATTTTGCAAGATCTGATGAGACAAAGAAGCATTTCCAGGCAGTGTAGGGCCTTAGCTCAAATGCAACTGATTTGCCACCTCCCTTGGGATGACTTTTTAGCTGCCCATGATCCCACCTTCACCCAAAAATTCCTGCCATCCTCAGTTCTTAGTAGGGGTATGGATGTGGAAGCAGGAAAGGTCAAGAATGGGAGCATACTGAGTACACTGAGATGTGGGGCAAAACCCAGGAACTGAGGAAGGTTCACACTCATCCTATGGCTATCTGCATACCCAAAGGAACTTGGCATTAAAAAGCAAACCAAATACCCATTAGAGATGAAATGGCTTCTAATTTGGTGCCATAAAAAAATCACAGTAAATGTAATGACTTAGAACAACACAAATTTATTTTCTTAAGGTGTGTAAGTCAGCCACACTGATTTGGAGTGACTTCTTTACTATCCTTGAAACCAAAGGTGTTTTGTTTTGTTGTCTTAAATCTGTAGAATGGAAAAAAGTAATATTTTCAGAAGTGAAATTAAATGAGCCAAAGCATAGAATATACTAGTACAACTTGCAGCTAGCAGGCATGCAGACATTTCTTTATGCATGTTGCATTTTGCCCTGTAAGGCTTGGAGGCAGCCAGAGACTAGGTTAAATTGGAAGTGAAATTCAGAATGCTGGCCAGCTGACCAACTACAAGAAAGACAAAGGCTCTCTCTGTTATGGAATGCATCCTGGGAAAGTCATAGGACAGTGGAAGGGCTGAGCCTTCAGAGTTCTTCCAATCTTGTAGAGGAACTGTTCATCTCTCTAGGAGTGAGGAAGTCAGACAGAGCAGCTCACTGGAGGTACAGGTCTTAGTCAATAAATTCAATTAGCCAAATGTTCATGAAGCACCTACTAGGTGCCAGGCACTATTCAAGCTCAGGAGATATATCAGGCAACAACACAAATGACAAAGATTTGGGACTTGGACAACTGGCTTTCTAGTGCAAAGTTAAGGAAAGTATAGCAGCAACCTGGAGTCCTAGGGAAAACTGACCTGCAGACAGCCCTAGACTGTACCCACACTCACAAAGTTTCTTTATGAACAGCCACTGCCCTCAGGAAGGGCTGGTGGAAGAGTTCCAGAGCAGAGCATCTAAGCTCATGAACCAGTCTTTTTTTGGTTCTGTTTGTCAAACTGTGAATTGAAGATTGCTTCCCTGACAGTCTTCTGAAGGTTCCAGATGTGTTTGTGCAGATAATCCATGGTGACACTGGAGTAATCCTTTGGAAAAGTGTTGACTGCAGAAACTTAAACCTGGGTCACCTTCTTAGCTGCAGAATTCCAACATGCAACAGGCACTTAAAGTTTTGGAAAGAATCCACATTTGAGGGGACTGTTTTTGACCCCTGTCACTGTGATTAGGTATGTTTACATCCCACAGTTCAAAATGCTGCTTATGTGCTTTCTGCATCATCACATTGTTCATAGCCAGCATGGTTGGGACAGGGAGAAACCGAGGTGCAATTCATGTTTCCCTGGTGATTCATTTGTGGGGAGAAAAGGCACCCATGTTTT
The DNA here is from genome assembly GCF_018345385.1 of Vulpes lagopus. NCBI lineage: Eukaryota > Metazoa > Chordata > Mammalia > Carnivora > Canidae > Vulpes > Vulpes lagopus. The sequence continues at coordinate 19,727,721 of NC_054843.1, read as the reverse complement.
ATGAACTTGGGTAACATAAAAGTGAGAAAACAGGTCCAAGGGCTGATGGGAGCCACTGCTGCTTATTTGTCAGAGGAGACGGTGCATTTGGAGACTGGAAAAGAGATTTTGGCCAAAAGTGTAATATAAATCTGTACTAAAATTGACAAGGTCATCTAATTGGCTAATCCTGGCATTGAGGGATGCTGTATACTTCTTTGAGCAGTGTGGAACCTTATGTACAATGCCAGATCCCTGGTCACTCCTTCTTGTCCACTGAGGCAACCAAAGTGTACAAAGGGTAAGCCAGTTGCCCACAGCCACTTAGCTAAAATCTGGATCTTAAGTCCCAGACCCTGGAGCTGGCTGTTGTAGATTCCTGGACTGCCATACCTCTTTTCATCCAAACTGAAGTCACCAGTTCTCAAGGGGCAAAGGGAGACTGCACATGCTCACACTGATCTCCTACTCTGTGTGACTCCCTAGACCATGTCTCTTCCACCTCGGTCTGATTTTCTTTAGTATGCTTCAAGGTTAATTTGTATTTACTTGGGATACGAGATGTGTCATAAACAAAAACAAACAAAAACCCAACACCCAATCCCAAATTCATTTCCTTTCCTGCTGATTTTCACTCTCTTTTTTGTGTGCTGATTTTCACTGTTTATGGATTTTTTTTTCCTGGGTGCAGAGGCTGAAATTTTTAGGAAGATGAACATGGAAATTAAATCAGACTGACCCAGATCTCCTAGTTCTGTCCTTCACCAGGTGGGTGGTCTTGGGTGTGAACTAATGAAAGGCTTATAATACCTACCTCAGAGGAGGCAGACTAGAGGGGAGGTAACTAGAACAATGTTAGATGCAGGGGGTTACCCCATAAATGGTCACTTATTATTATTATCTAATTGGGTTGTCTCACACTGTCATAAGCAATCAGGAGAAAAACTAGCTGAATTTCAGTTTGGATTAAAAAAATACTTAAGGGAATACGAAGAAGAAGAAGAAGAAGAAGAAGAAGAAGAAGAAGAAGAAGAAGAAGAAGAAGAAACAACTACCACAGCAACACTTTACTTTATGAGTCCTGTATTGGAATATTCCAATAAGAAAATATGTTTCTTAAAGATAAATCTTTCTGGAAAGAAAACAAAACAAAAAATCTTTAACAACATATGTATGTGAGCAGCCTGGGTGGCTCAGTGGTTTAGCGCTGCCTTCAGTCCAGGGCCTGATCCTGGAGATCAAGGATCCAGTCCCACATGGGGCTCCCTGCATGGAGCCTGCTTCTCCCTCTGCCTGTGTCTCCGCCTCTCTCTCTCTCTCTCAATCTCTCTCTCTCTGTTTCTCATGAATAAATAAATAAAATCTTTAAAAAATATGTGTGTAATAGTCCAAAAATGCTAAAAAGAAGAAAACAGAAAATATTTCTAAAATAATGATTCATAAATTGGGCTGAGTTGCAATGTTTGCAGTTCCGAGCTGTGTAGAACTTCCCTTCCCTTTACCATCCAAATCATCACTCATCAAGCCAAGATCATACTGCCTAGACCCACACATGGAGCCTGTATCAATTCTATTTTCTTCTCTGTATCCCCTACAGCTCACTGGTACCCACTTTGATCACTTTTATATATCCTTGATATATCAGTTTTCTGCGCCTGCTATAACGAAGTATCAAAAGCTAAGTAGTTGAAAACAAAAGAAAACTTCTCTGTCAAAGTTCTGGAGTCCAGATGTCTGTAATCAGTATCACTGGGTTGAAATCAAGGTGGGCCATGTGCCATCCAGAGGCTCTAGGGATCCAGAGGCTCTGATTTATTCTTTGAGTCTTCTAGCCTCTGCTGACTGCCTTCATTCCTTTCCTTGTAACCACATCACTCCAGTTTTCAAGGTCAGCATATTCAAATGTCTCTGCTTCATCTTCATCGGGCCCTCTCTTCTATGTGTCTGTCAAATATCCCTCTGCCTTTTTACTATAAGGACACGTGTAATTGCTTTAAAGATCCACCTGGATAATCCAAGATAATCTGCCTTTCTCAAAATCTATAACTTAATCTCATCTGCAAAGACTTTGTCATGTTAGCTAACATTTCCAGATTATAGGGAGTAGGACATGGAATTTTTTAAGGGGAGAGAGTCAGTTTCTAATGCACCATACTTGATTTGACTAAAGGATTGAAAAATAGACCCAGGTTTCTCTAAATTGTTTTTTAAATTTCTGCATATGGGCAAGTCTGCCTCTCCCTTACTCTGGAAACTGCTATCTGCCTAATTAGCACCTCATTCAAAACAAAGGTAGCAAAAATTCTATTTTAATGAACTTCAAAAGATAAAGTGAACAAATAGAAGAAGCAAGCAGCACTAGACATTTTTATTTTTTATTTTTAAAAATATTTTATTTATTTATTCATGAGACACACACACACACACACACAGAGAGAGAGAGAGAGAGAGAGAGAGGCAAGGACACAGGCAGAGAGAGAAGTAGGCTCCATGCACGGAGTCAATATGGGACTTGATCCCGGGACTCCAGGATCACCCTGGGCAGAAGGTGGGCTCTCAACCACTGAGCCATCCAGGCGTCCCATGCACTAGACATTTTTAAATGAATTGGTCATCATCACTCAGTTATGATACATGCTAAGCAAACAGAATATAACCTGCACAGTCATTTAAGGACATTGTAGCAAAAAGTTAATTTTAGTAAATTAATAACTCCATTGGCTAAAGATATCAATGTCAAGTTCAAAGTAGAAAAAATGTGTATGAATATTAACTACTGTGTGCAAAAATACAAATATATATAGATTTATGACTTTGGGACTTTTTTTTGCCTTTTCTAAACATAGTTATTTTACCCTAGAAATTATATAATAAATATTTTCACAGGGATAGCATGTAGTTGTTAAATGAGATTTTAGATATAAAAGCACTTTGAGAAATTTCAAATACTGCATAAGTGTAAGGGATTTGATTGTTATCCAATAGACTACATGCAACCATATTTCTACTGGATTTCATTCAGCCACAAACTAGTGGTTTATGACTTCAAGGGTCCTGTAAGTCTAGTTGTAAAGAGATTTACATAGAGAACTAACCATTGTATCATTGGAGAATAGAGGAGGGAACTGTTTTTGCTCAGGCTTCTATAAGAAAATACCATATATTGCGCAGCTGAAACAAAAGACAATTGCTTTGGAAGCCAGGAAGTCCAAGATCCAGGTGCCAGCATATTTGATGTCTGGTAATATCCCACTTTTCGCCCTGTAGATGATGGCCATATATTAATTATATGATAGAGACAGAGGAATTTTGATCTCTTCCTCTTCTTAGAGAGACACTCTCTCAGTATGGGGACTTCACCCTCATGATCATATCTAATTCTAATTACCTCTCAAAGGTCTCACCTCCAAATACCATCATACTAGCGATTAGGGCTTCAACATAGGGATTTGAGGGTGGCAGGGACCAGACATTTAGCCCATAGTAGGAACATGAACATATGTGCCAATACTTACATGAGGAATATCTTACCATACTCGAATGATTAATTCTGCTTTTTTTGCCAGTATTCTTATGAGTTCGATTTCAAACATGGAGGGATCAGAAGTTATCATTTTGCCTTTCTTCTAATTTTAGTAATTTTACATTGAATTTAAGTTTTCCTCCTTTGATTTTTCTCAATTGGTCTGAACTCAACCCATATCTATATAAAATATTGTGTTTGTATATGTGTATCTGTGACCAATTCCCTCATATTAGCAAAAGTTAAATAGTACCCTTCTTCTAATACTTAACAGAATTCAGAATTACCGTAGGATTTCTAGGAATTAAGTAAGATGTTTTCAGCCTGGGTAGGAATTCAGTTTGTTAACTGGCCAAGTTGAGATAACTATATCTAGTAACACAACTGTACATGTCACTCATTCTATCATTTTATTATTGTCAGTACCATGACATCTTCACATTTCTTCTCCAAGCCATGCCACTTCTAGTTTTATTTTTTCTTATTTCTTAAAAGGTACTGCAATTGTATTATTTGTGCATGAAAATTTATAACCTTTAATTTTTGACTCTATGATTATGTAAGAAAACATAATTTATGTTTTCCAGCTTAGAAGTATTTCTAAAATATCACAGAAAAATAAAATAAGCCTAGTAATGATTTAATATATGGTATTTAGGTAGAAAATAAAAGACGTTCACTGTATTGTCGTTTTTCTAAACAAATTTTTGAATACACTATTGTTATGTATTTCATTTTCTTTAATATTTAAAATTACATATTCTTACCTCTGTGTTTTATTGCAAGAAACAATTGTGTTTTGGTTCTGTCAAGACTCTATAGGAAGTTATTTCAAGTTAACTCACTATGAAAGAACTGAATCAGCAAATCAGCAATACTCGAGTTCGCTTCAATACCACAGCGGAGGGTGTAAGTATTGGTTTTCTTCCTCTGCAGTGGACCCAACCTCACTTTACCAACCTGCCTGCTGTCTTCCTTCTGTTTTCTATTTTTATCATTAAATCTATAATGTATTTTATTTCATTATACTTATCAGCCATGGCTTTCATAATGATTCCTATTAGGAAGGCAGTAGAACTTAAGGACATGATCTTTGGCAATTTAAATATTGTTTAATTTTAGTTCTATCGTGTATTGGTTTGCAATGCTGTTCAACTGAACTCTGAACTTCGATTCCCTCATCTGTAAAATGAGGGTAATAGAAACTTACTCATAGGAGTTTGTGGAGATTAAGAGAGAGAAGATGCAAAACATGTTACCCATTACTTGCCATGTGGTAAAAACTTTATAAAATAACTGCTGTCTCCATTGTTGTTCTTATTATGACTACCATTAAATTAATTATTATGAATTATATATAAATGCAGAATATATATTTCATTCCACAAATATTCCATTTGAACATTAAAACTCATATACAGAATGTTTTCCAAATTTAACAGTTTAAAAGAAGAAGAAAACTTGAAAAAAGTAAAGTAGATTTGCATATTTAATTATTTTTCAAATATCGGTGCTATGTATGTTTATCTATGAAATATGAATATGCTTCTGAGTAAAGAAATCCTCACAATATTTTGCTCAAGGAAAATGTTACCCTGTAAAAGGTGCCATGTCTATTCAATATAGTTTATAGTCCTGACTCTCCCATATGGTGAATGTATCAAAATGAGTGGACAGATAAAAGTAGTAGAATAATTATAAGTTTTCTGAATGTAGCTCTCTTTTCATCTCTGGAGTATCTTTTATATAGAGGCATAATTTTAATGTCACCCAACTGAGTATGCCCGCCCTTACATTTAGAACACTCACAAATTACAATATACTACACCTGACCTCTTGGGTAAAATGAATTCAATCAAAATATTTCAATCTCAAGAATATTGGCTATATTGTAAATTATTTTGTCCCTTTAAAAAGTTGGGCTGTACCATCTCTAAAACAAGTATTGCATCTTGCTGATAAGAAAGGGATCTTCATGGTAAATATAGAACTAAAATATAGGTATTTTGAAATCGAATAAAAATACTCAACTTAGTACTCAAAGGACTTTTCAATTACAGCCTAGGATTATGAGTCTAGTCTTATTTGGTCAGAAATATCAGTTTTTTAAAAAATATATCTTAGTTAAGTGAATACTGGAGGCTTCAAGGGGGAATCTATATCAATATTAAATAAGAGATTTAGTTATTTTCTCAAAAAAGGCAGTAAAAACAAATTCTTCCTAGAAAGAGTTTACTCATGTATATGAATAAACAGTTCCATTGATATGCTTTAGAAACCTCAACATTTGTTGTTTCTTATCTTTTTTATTTTAGCCATTCTGATAGGTATAAGGTGATATCTCATTGTGGTTTTACTTTTCATTCCTCTGATGATTAGCAATGTTGAGCATCTTTTCCGTGTATCTGTTGGCCATATATGTCTTCTGTAGAAAAATGTCTCTTAAGGTCCTCTGTCCATTTTTTAATCAAATTGTTGTGTGTGTGTTTGTTGACTTGTATAAGTTCTTTATAAATTTTGGATATTAGCCCCTTATTGTATATATCATTTGATTTGCAAATACCTTCTCCCTTTCAGTGTTGTCTTTCTGTTTTGTTGATGGTTTTCATCACTGTGCAAAAACTTTTTATTTTGATGTAATCCTAATAGCTTATTTTTGCTTTTGTTTCTCTTGCCTTAGGAGGCAAATACCATATGATTTCACTCAGATGTAGAGTCTAAAACCAACAAACAATAAATGGATAAACAAACAAAAATCAGAATTAGACTTGTGAATACAGAGAACAAATTGATGATTGAGTGAGGAACGGGCAAAATGAGTGAAGGGGAGTGAGAGACACAGGTTTCTATTTATGGAATGCATAAGCCACAGAAATAAAAGGTACAGCATAGGAATATAGCCAATGGTACTATAATACAGTTGTATGTTGACAGATAGTAACTACACTTGTGGTGACCATAGTATTATGCATAAACTTGTCCAATCTCTACAGATAACTCTATACCTGAAACTAATGTGACATTGTTTGTCAACTATGCTCAATACTTTTATACTCAAAAACATTACTTAAAAACAAAATAAAGGGATCCCTGGGTGGCGCAGCGGTTTGACCCAGGATCGAATCCCACATCGGGCTCCCGGTGCATGGAGCCTGCTTCTCCCTCTGCCTGTGTCTCTGCCTCTCTCTCTCTCTCTGTGACTATCATAAATAAATAAAAAAATAAAAAAAAACAAAATAAAAACAAACAAAATGAAACTTCAATATTTTAGTGGATTTTAGTTGATCCATAATCCTCTAGGAATATTATAGAGAGACTGTAAAATATAATGAGGACTTTTAAATTAATCAACAGAATGAATATTAAGACTTTTTAGCTCTTAATCCAATGGATAACATGTTTATCATGATCAGTAATCTAGAATTTATTACAGTAGAGAATGCCAGTAATCAAAAGAAAAGGTAATCCAAAAATTAGTTATATTTTGGTGTTGTATTCTCATGTTTGTTCGTTTGTATTTCCATCTTTATATCAAACTTCTGTGCTTGGATATTTTTAGAATTCACAATAGCTTAAATAGTCAATTGTTGAAGACAGGTCAGAACACTGGAAAACTATTTGCATTCTTTTTTTCTTTCTCCCTGACTCAGCTGAGTAAGTAAAAACATTATTTTTGCAAATGAATGCAAAGCATATGACTTGAGTTAATCTTCACAAATTTACTCTACATAAATTGGGAGTAGTACATTCTAATTTTTCTGCAAAAGTAAATCACATGTGATAGCAGCATTGGAGGTGGGAGAAGAAAAAAGTTTTAATAAATATGCTGTAATTTCATTTTGCCAGATGATTTCCATATGATTAAAATTTCTATAAGCAACTGAATACCTAGAAGAAAAATCATTGTTTTGGAAGTCAGTATTAGCTGTTTAATTTATATTTAAAATACTTTTAATACTGTTGAGATTGGTTTTGTAGCCAAAGTCTCACCATATAGAAAATGCTATAGATAACATCCAGAAGAAGCATAGTGAAGACATTAAAAACTTTCCCCCAAATTAATTTATTTGAAGAGGGATTAATATCCATAGAGGAAAGTGTTCATTATTTCACATTAAATTCTGCTTATGAGAACTAAAATTATTCATATATTGCCATAAGGTTCCTTGGAATTAGTCATATTTGCTATCAATTATTTGTCAAGTTTCACTGCCTAAACATATGAAGAATTTGGTTACAAAATGTGGGAGATGCCAACAAATTTGAGTTACACTCCTAAGGGCCCAGAAACTTATTTTTGAATATTGTCTTACATTAAGTTAGATCCTGCTTACTATGATTTAAATTTTTCCTTTTCTCTCCAGTAGCCTCAATTTATTAATTTGCTTGTCATTGCTTTGTTGTATATAGACAATGTATCTTAGATTTTTATTATTTTGAGTTATACTCCTGCTTGAATATGGTGTCTAAAGTGAACAAAAGACCATATTCATTTTAAATATTCAGCAATAGTAGCATAATATTAACTCACTTCTAGATACATTTACAAAAGTGACTTAATAAAGACACAGTTATAAAAGAAACCTGCATAGATTTGATGGAAGGAGTTAGTTTCCAAGCAGGAAAGAAAAGTAATTCTATTCCTCCAGTTATAAAAATAGAATTTATAAACCCTACTATAGGAACTACCATTTGTTGATATGTATCATAAGTGTCACCAGTGTTCAAAAGTTGGGAAGTCAACAGGTAGAACTTCGTCACAGTAGTTAAACTTTCATATAATTCTGAGCACAGGGGCAGAGAAAGCTTCAGATTTTATATTAATATGATAGAAAATGGAGTCAGTGCAGACACCAACATTTATCCATTACAACTTAACCCTTTTGACAAACTTATACACACATACATTACTTCACTAAATATATACTAGAAAATGAGAAATGAGGAATTGGATGAGACAAATTGATAAATTATTTATTTTCAATAAATGTGAAAAACATTTAAAAGTGAAGAATCAGGTGTTTGGGTCATTAGATAAGGAGGAGTCCAGATGAGGCTCATGTTTTCATTTAAGTAGGAAATAGTGATGTATCAATTAGAGTTATTAGATCAAGCTAATGGAAAAAATATCTGTGGAGCATTATGATAGGACATATTACATCTTCAAGCTCTCCTCACTAGCCATTCCAGAGACTATAAGCAGAAATAGATACAGCAATGGCTTATGTTCAGTCTTAGTAAAATGCCAATATTTCTGTTCAGCCAATGTGGCACTTGGAGGCCAAATTTAGATTAGGCACAATCTTCAAAGGAGCACGGAAAGACATAATTTCTTTTCATTTTCGAGAGTAAGGAAATATATGAAGGCTGAGAAATCTTGAAAAAAGGTGTTCTTTTTCATCAGACTGTCCCTGAATAGATTACTTTGCAGTAGAATATTTAAATGAATAAAAAAAAGTATAATATGTATTTTCTCATGTAAGATGCTCCAGAAAAGAGAGCTAAGCTAGAGAAATATTGATCACTTGTTTATCTGTAAATAATACATTTCTCTATAAATCATCAGTAACTCAAACTTAGCCATAATTTATCACACTTGGAAGACTTCAGAATTTGCTTAGATTGAGTGCTTGCATAGCTTTGTATACAGCCATGCTATATTGTAAACAGCTAACACTGAAACATTTTTAAAAACTAAACTTTGCAACATATTCAGATTTCACCAATTTTATTCATTAATTTCTCCTTTCTGTTACAGAATTAAATTCAGAATATCACATTGCATTTATTTATCAGGTCTCCTTAGCCTCCTCAGTCTGTGATGGTTTCTCAGGTTTTCTTGTGTTTGATGACCTTGACAATTTTGACTTCTGGTGAGGTACATTGTCCCTCACTTTAGGTTTGTCAGGCTGTTTTGTTTGTTTTGTTTTGTTTTGTTTCTTATTAGGCAGATCTTAGGAGTCTAGGAAAAAGAATACCATAGAGATGAAGTGCCCTTCTCATCCCATCTTTCAGTAGGCATGTATCAGTAGGCATGTATCAGTAGGCATGTATCATCAATATAACATTATCAGTGATGTCAAATGTAAAGTAATGTTTGCCAAGTTTTTCCATGGTAAAGTTACTATTTTTTTTTTCCTTTCCACATTCTATTTTTGGTAGCAAGTCATTAAATTCTGCCCACACTATGGTTGAAGTATAACTCATTTCTCTTTCTCTCTCTTTTTCTTGATAGATGTCAATATAGACCTAGATAAATCCATATATTGTCTATATCTATATCATCTATATCTATTATCTATCTGTCTATCTATCATCATCATCTATCTAACTGTATCTAACATCTATATTAGTTTTCTGGGACTGTCATACATAATATGACACACTGAGTGGCTTTGAACAACTCTGAGGCTTTCTCACAGTTCTGGAGGCTTAACGTCCAAATCTAGGTGCCAACAAGGTTGGTTTTCTCTGAGGCCTTTCTCTTTGGCCTGCAGGTGACCACCTTCTTGCTGTTTCTTCACAGAGTCATTTCTCTGAGCCTTTGTGCCCCTGATGTCTCTCTCTCTCTCTCTCTCTCATTCTCATCTCCCCTGTGTCCTAATCTGTTTTCCTTTTATAAAGACACTAGTCATATTGGATTCAGATCCACCCTAAAGGCCACATTGTAACTCCATGAAGGGTCTCTAGTATTCCACCCCAAAATATTCTTCTTTGGCTTATGAATTATATGAAGCTAAAGGCACTGAGAACTGGGAGATGCAGCCAAAAGTCTCTACCTCCTCCCAACTACTTAAAAATAAATACTAAATGTCTTCTTTCATGAAATAAATGTACACTTATAAAGGAAAATTTCATTTGTAAAGATATCTCTATGCCTGGAAGATAGCTAATCCAAAGAAAACTCTTACCACCTGAGAGATTATTAATCCAAATGACAAGACAATCTTTATTCACCCTAGATTTCTTTCCCTCCCTTTCCCATAACTCTCCTCCCCTGCCCAGAAGTCCAAAACTCTATTGCCTTTTGTTTAGTCTATAATGGTATATAAGCCACAAGCCTGGCTGGCTCTTTGAATTATATTTTACTTTTTGTATTCCCATTTGAAAGTATATAAATAGTCCCTTATGCCATTTTTCTTAGTAATCAAAAGTAATTTAAAATTATCTTGTTGGAGCTGGTATATTTATTCATTCACTATATGTTTCTATTAGGAATAAACTCTGTAAGAACAGAAACATTGCTTTGGTTTCCACTCAAACTCACAAGTCAGTGCTCACAAAATTACCTGTTTCATAATCAACACCCACTAAATACACATATGCAAAGGAATTTATAAATTATTTGGAAGTTACCTCAGGTTCAGTCCGGTTTTATTTCCTCTATCATTCTTTCAGATGATTACACAGGTCAAGATAGGCTGGGTCACACTGCAGTAATCCCAGAATTTTAGTGGCTTAACAGAAGCTTATTTATTTATTTTTTTTAGTTCAATCAATTCTGTTTCAGTCATATGACTCTTTCATATCACATATCAACTTATATCTCACAATTATTGAGCACAGGAAGAAGCAAGGTATACCTATTCTTCTCATGTATCACTGACCAATCTAGTCACATAATTCCAAAGAATGTGGAAAGCTATGCTCTCTGAAGAAGAAACATGATTATTAACATTTAACACTAATGAAAATAAATCTTACTGCTTATCGGTTCATTTAATATTTGTAACTTCTTTGGGAGAGAAATGGTCTTAATTTTGTTTGATTTTGTTTAGATTTCTCCAAACAGCCTTACATATTATAATCATTTTATTATTTCCATTTTTCTTTTTTTAAATTTAATTTTAATTCTTCATCTTTTCTTAGTTCTTGGAGCTGGAGTTTGCAACTAAAACTAGAATTATGAGCACTTGTAAATAATGTCTTTAAAGATATATATAGAATATATTAGTCTATTTGCCGAATTCGCAACAAAAATCATGGTTCTCAGTATATATAATATAATAAGAATTAAGATAACGGATGAATCTTGTAATGCTTTAGTGGACTGATAATATGCTGAAATGATAGGAGAACTTACATTCTTCAGTTTTCTGTCCATTAACATTTTAAAAAATATTTTATTTATTAGAGAGAGACAAACCGTGAGACTCCTAACTCTGGGAAACAAACAAAGGGTTGCAGAAGGGGAGGTGGGTGGAGGGATGGGATAGCTGGGTGATGGGCACTGAGGAGGGCTCTTGATGGGATGAGCACTGGGTGTTATACTTTATGTTGACAAATTGAATTACAAAATATTTATTTACTCATGGGAGACACACAGAGAGAGAGAGAGAGAGAGAGAGAGAGAGAGAGAGAGAGAGGCAGAGACATAGGCAGAGGGAGAAGCAGGAACCCTGTATGGAGCTGGGTGAGGGACTCCATTCCAGGACCCCAGGATCACAACCAGAGCCAAAGACAGACACTCAACCACTGAGCCACCTATGTGCCCCCCATTAACATGTTTTTTAATGTTAGGATATTGATAGGTATTATGTGGGGAAAAAGAAGGATTTTGGCCAAAAAAAAAGGTTTAGGAAATTTTAGTTTATATAAAGCAAATTTAAAAATTAACATTTATTTACTGGTTGGACTTCTCAGAATTGCATTAAGCTAAATGCATTTTGTGAACTTTCTGAAGGAAAAAAATAAAGGATAATATTATACAGCATCCGCTAGAGTATTTTAAGACAGGTTTAACCTTGGTCGAGAAAAAACAGAGCCAAAAACTAAGATTTGCAGTACAGATTGTATTTTTGGAAGTTCACCTCAGAGAACAGGAATGAGAGACAGGGAATGAGAGAAAAACAATACAAGGATGAGTTATCAGATTGGTCACTGCTATGGTTGACCAGTGTTAGATCTCACATATGACCTTTTGAGGAGCTTTATGAAATGAATCTTAGAACTGGCTGCCTGGGGCTTGGAATGAGAAAGATTTTTCCACCAGCATATATTCCTAACAGATCAATGATGGTTCTAGGGGGTTAACTGCTGTCACGTCTGGGTTCATATGTTTGAATGTTAGGTTGATTCCTAACAGGAAAATTCATTTTTTAGGTCAGCGAGGTCCCTGAGTAGGAAATAAAAGCAGAGAGCCTAGGTCTAAGTGAAAGCTGATAAGATGCACCTATAAAAACTTGGACAAAGTCTGCTCAGAACTAGTTACTGCATCCGAAGCTAGAGCAGAAAGAAACCCAGCTTGAGGCGTCTGACAAACTGAATAATGTGTCCTCAGCCCACTCCCAGAATCCTGTAGGAAGGAGAGAAAAACTTTGGGAAAATCTAATCAAAACCCTTTGTAGTAAAATACATATTTTCTGCAGACTGTATTTTTAGAATCAACTTTAATTTCTTATATTGGTCAAGTCAGTTGAAATAAATATTATAATAACTCATGTATCATGTAAGTAGAAACAACGGTGAAACAAAGATAAATTCATGAAGCATAGCATACTTTTTTAAAAATACGGAATAGATCGATCTCACTGTTGATAAATCTTCAGAGTATTAACAAAAATAAAAATATATGAAAAACTTTTAATCTAGTCTTGGAGTATACTTGTCAAATAACTTAAGAGCAATCATCAGGTAAAATGCTAAAATTTTAGATATTTACATATGTATGTGTGTATATACACATTTGTTTCTAACAAACGATGTTATTTTCTATATGCAACTTTATGTACTAAGTTCGGAGTTGTCTTATTGAAACACATTCATAGAATGTAATGGGAGTATTATTACTCTCATAGGCTTAACATCTGCAACTCAATTAAAAGCAAAACTACAGAAGAGCCATTTAACATACAATAATTCTCAAGTTATTGTACACAATGGTAAACATCCATAGAGCAATCAGCATATCATGGGAGCAGTGCTTTAAAAATACAAAAACGGATGCAACAAATAGGAAAAGCAATTTCGAAATGAGAGTGAATAAAAGGCTGAAAAATTGGCTTTTAATACTCTAGAACACCCAGGGTTTCTGCTTTCATGTTTTTCATGACCTTTACAATTGGATCTCAATTTATAGACATTAAAGTCTAAAGTGAAAAAGGGAATAGCCATAATGATATGTCTCACATTTCATTAAAAATGTATTATCTTATTTTTTCAAATGATCTTTTTCCAATCCATCTTGAAATATTGTTTTCTTTTTTTATTACCTTATTTTATTTTAACTCCAGTATAGTTAACACAGTGTTATATTATTTTTCAGAGTGAACTTTGGAATAGAATCTGGTTTAGTTTATGGAAACAGCACACAAATATCATGAATTGATTAAGAATCCTTGAAAAAATTTTATCTAACTGTTCAATTTCTTTACTGATCAGTGAACAGTAACAAGTGTTGTGATTTGTAGGGAACCATGGCATTTTCTGATGAATAATATATGTTAGATAGATATCTTAACTGCCAGAAGGATGCTTTGTCAAATAACTTCTTATAAAGGTAGTAACAGTATTTTTAAAATCAGATTCATTATTTTTCTGTATTCTCTGCTCATGAGCTTTAGTTAAGACTTCTTCAGTTAAGTTTAACCCCAACATCAAATATAGGTCTTACTTTGATTCAAAAGCAAATGTGTTAATAGTCTGTTCATTATCCCTTTCATTTTGCTTTTTCCCAAATTTCTTATCAATGGAATCATGTAGTATGTAATCTTTTGAGACCGGCTTCTTTCACCGATTCATCCAGATTATTGCTTGTATTGTCAAAACCTGACTCCGTGCTTTGGAGCCCAGATATAATGGGAAGACAGAGTTTGGGATAAAACTAATCGCTTTATTGGTCTGCAGGACAAAGAAGGCTACAGCAGGCTCTGGCCTTCAGAAACTGCAGGCCTCCTGGAGGAAGGGGCTGGGGGATTTTACAGGGAAATACAAGATCTAGATGGTTTCGACAGAAATTGTGTACATGCTGCCAACCTCCTTTGTCTTGTCTTTAGGGTAGTACCAGGTTCCTGAAACAAAAGACTAAGGGTGGAGGGGAGGAATTTTGCAGAAAAGAGCAAAAAGGTTATTTAAAATGGAACTTCACTGAAGCATTAGTGCAACCATTTTGATTTTTGTTCAACTCTATACTTGTAAGCAGTTTCAGTATCAATAGTTAATCTGTTTTTATTACTTAGTGGGATTCCATTGCTTGAGTGTGAGAAATTTTGTTTACCTAGTCACTCATTAAAGGATATTTGGGTTATTTTATATTTTTGCCAATTATGAATACTGCTGTCATAAACATTTAGGTCCTGATTTTTGTATGAACACATTATTTAATTCTCTAGGATAAATGTCTAAACTTTGGATTTCTTGGTGATATAAGTACATGTTTAACTTTATAAAAAAACTGCCAAATCGTTTTTCAGAATTGCTGAACTGTTTTGCATTCCCCCAGCAATGTATGAAAGTGTCGGATGCTTTGCATCATTGCCAGTACTTGATATATATTTTTCATATTAGCTATCTTTATTTATTTGAGAGGGAGAGAGCAGCAGAGGGAGAGGGAGAATCCCAAATAGGCTCTCATAAAAGATTTTAAGTCATTTATCTCATTTATTGGTCTTATTACACTTGCTAGGACTTCCAATACAATGTTGAGTAGAAGTGGTGAAAGCATACAAACTTGCCTAGTTTCTGGTGAAAGGAAATGTGTTGAACCAACTTGTGTTCTGCAAAAAACATGCTGAAATCCTAACCCTTGGTACTGTGAATGTGATCTTATATGCAAATAGGGTCTGTGCAATGCAATCAAGTTGAGATGATGTCATATTGAATTTGAACGTATCCTGAATCCAGTGATTGATGTCCTTATAAAAAAAAAGGGAAATTTGTAGACACACAAACATATAGGAGAAGACAGTCTCATGAAGACGGAGCAGAGATTAATTTGTGCTGCCGTAAACCAAGCAATGATGTAGGCCAGAAGAAACTGCAAGAGGCAGAAAAAGATTATTCCCTAGAGCCTTTAGAGCAGACATGGTCCTGCTGATGCCTTGATTTGGACTTCTTGACTCCAGAAATGTGAGAGAATAAGTTTCTCATTGTATGCCACCAAATCTGTGGCACCTTGTCTCAGCAGCCCTGTGGTTCTAAAAGAGATTTTTATCAGAAGGTGATTTCTTTATATTTATATTATTATTATTATTATTCATTATCATCATGAATGGAAGTTGAATTTTGCAAAGTGTTTTTCTGCATCTATTGAGATGTTCATGTGGTTTTTATTTGTTAATTTGTTAATATGGTGAATTACATTGATTGGTTTCCAAGTGTTGAATGAGGTTAATATTTTCAGGTTAAAATACTTTTGATTATGTTATATTAGTCTATTTATATATTACTGGTTTCAATTTAATGATTTTTTTTAGGATTGTTTCATCTATATTTATAAAGTATTTTAGTCTGTAGTGTTTTCTGTTGTTATTGCTGTGTTTTGTTTTGTTGTTATTGTTTTTTGGTAATTTGTTATAAGGACCTTAAAAATGAGTTGGAAAGCTTTTGCTTCTCTTCTTTTTTCTGAACAAATTGTATAGAAGACATATTTCTTTTTTATATACTACAGTTAACTAGTGAAGCCATCTGGGTCTGGTATTTTCTTTGTAAGATGGTTTCTAAATACAAATACAATGATTGTATTTGATATCAGACATTTTTGCCTTATCTATCATATCTTTGGTGACTGTTGGTAGCTTACATTTTTCAAGGGTTAAGTCTTTTTATCTGAGTTTTAAATTTATGTGCATAATGTTGTTTGTAGATCTACCTCATTATCCTTTTAACATCAGTGGGTTCAACAGAATTTTGCTTTTTGTTTTTTTAAAGATTTATTTATTTATTTATTTATTTATTTATTTATTTATTTATTCATGAGAGACACACAGAGAGAGGCAGAGACATAGGCAGAAGGGAGAAGCAGGCTCCTTGCAGGGAGCCTGATGCGGGACTCTATACCAGGTCTCCAGGATAAGGCCCTGGGCTGAAGGCAGGTGCTAAACTGCTGAGCCACCCAGGGATCCCCCA
Organism: Vulpes lagopus; assembly: GCF_018345385.1. Taxonomy (NCBI): domain Eukaryota; kingdom Metazoa; phylum Chordata; class Mammalia; order Carnivora; family Canidae; genus Vulpes; species Vulpes lagopus. The sequence goes on along the minus strand of NC_054843.1, from coordinate 19,711,154 downwards.
GTCTTCCTTCTTTCTTACAGAATATGACTAAAGATTTATCAATTATATTAATTTCTTTTGAAGTCTCAGCTTTTCTTTCACTTATTTTCCAGACTGTTTTTCTGTTTTCCTTTTTATTTATTTATGCATTTATATTTATTGTTTTTTCTTTTTTTTAATTTTTATTTATTTATGATAGTCACACAGAGAGAGAGAGAGAGAGAGAGGCAGAGACACAGGCAGAGGGAAAAGCAGGCTCCATGCACCGGGAGCCCGATGTGGGATTCGATCCCGGGTCTCCACGATCGCGCCCTGGGCCAAAGGCAGGCGCTAAACCGCTGCGCCACCCAGGGATCCCTTGTTTTTTCTTTTTATTCCTTCTGATTTCTTTGGGTTAATTTTGCTCTGATTGTTTTATCTTAGGGTAATGACATAAATTATAGACTTGCATTCTTTCTTCTTTTTTATTTTTTTTATTATTTGTTTATTTATTTTTTAAAGATTTTATTTATTTATTCATAGACACAGAGAGAGAGGCAGAGACACAGGCAGAGGGAGAAGCAGGCTCCATGCAGGGAGCCCGATGTGGAACTCGATCCTGGGTCTCCAGGATCACACCCCAGGCTGCAAGCTGCACCTAACCGCTGCGCCACCAGGGCTGCCCTCTTCCTTCTTTTTTAATATACATAATTAATGCTACAAGTTTCCCTCTAAGCTACTTCCACAGATATGAATATATTATATTCTCATTTTCTTTCTATTCAAAATACTTTTAAACTTCTCTTAGACTTCCTTTTTAATATATGGATTATTGAGTAGTGTGCTTTGTAAAAATATCAAAATAGTTTTTATCTGTTTGGGCTACTCTAATAAAAAGAGGCATAGACTGGCTGGCTTAAATAACAATCAATTATTTCTCACAGTATAGACACTGGGAAGTTTAAGATGTTGGCTGATTATTGTCTGGATGTTAAAGTTTATTTCTCACAGTATAGATACTTTTATATAACTTTTATATATATATTTTTATTATATATATATATTTTATAATAATATATAATATATATTTATATTTTTATAATAATATATAATATATATTTTTAATATTTATAAATTTTATATATATAACTTTTTTATATGACACTTTTATATAACAATCAATTATTTCTCACTGTATAGACACTGGAAGTTTAAGATGTTGGCTGATGTTGTCTGGAGGGAGCCCACTTTCTCGTTCACAGATAATCCTCTTCTTACCATGTTTTCATATGTTGACTAGGGCAACAGATCTCTCTGGGGCCTCTTTTACTGGGGCGCTTATCCCATCTATAAGGGCCTCACCCTCATGACCTAATCAACTGCCAAAGGCTCAACCTCCTAACACCATCAAATTGGAGATTAGAATTTCATTTATTTATTTATTTATTTATTTAAAGATTTTATTTAATTTTTCATGAAAGACACACAGAAGAGAGGGGCAGAGACATAGGCAGAGGGAGAAGCAGGCTGCATGCAGGGAGCCCAATGATAGACTGGATCCCAGGGGCTCCAAGATCACGCCCTGAGCGAAGGCAGGTGCTTAATCGCTGAACCACCCAGATGTCCCAAGGAGATTAGAATTTTAGTATGGATTTTAGGGATACCACAAACATTCAGTCCTTAAAAAATATTTGGGGATTTTCCAGAGCCTTTTACTAATTTTTAAATTTATTTATGTCCATAGAAAATACTTTGAATAATATCAATTCTATTAAAATTGGTAAGATCTGTTTTGGGCCAAGAATTAGATTTATCTTGGTAATATTCTCAGCACATATATGTTACTGTTGTTAATCAGTAGATTGTTATAAATATGACAAATAAGTCAAGATAATTGATATTCAGATACTCCATATGTTTGATTTCTTTTTTAAATTGTAAGTAATTACAGAGAAGTATGTTAAGGGATTTAAATACAAGTATAGTTTTTGTTCTTATAATATTATCAATTGTGTTTCATGTTTTGAAACCCTCTTATTCGGTATATATAAATTTAAGATTGTTTTCTCTACTTGATAAATTGACCCATTTGTCATTATGAAATGTTCTATTTTATTCCTAGTAATCTTTATTTTGAAATCTGCTGTATTATGTGGGGTTCACCATAGAAACAGAACCAATAGGAGAGATACAGATAGATATAGATACAGATAGATTTATTGTAAGGGAATGTATCATGTGATTATGGAGGCACCAAGTCTACATTCTGCTGTCTGCAAGCTGGAGATCCAGGAAAGCTCATTCTGTAGTGCCAGTCCATATCTGAAGGCCCAAGAATTGGAAAAGCCAATGGTTCTAGGTCCTAGTCTCAGCCCAAGAGCAAGAGAAGATTCATTTCCCAGCTCTTTTCAGGCAAGAAGAATTTCTTCTTCTGATTTTTTTCTTCTATTTAGATCTTCAGTGGATTGAATCCTCACAGAAAGATAATCTCTTTTGTTCAGTCAACCAATTGAAAGGCTAAGCTCATCTGAAAACATTCTCACAGACTCAGTCTGAAATAATGTTGAGCCAAATAGCGGGGCACCCAGGGAAGATAGGTAACCCAGTCAAGATGGCAGCACATATGCCTAAAAAGATGACACAATTAAGCATCATATCTGCTTTTTCCTAATATTATATCCTTTCAAGCATGTTGCTGTTGTTAGTGTTTGCATGGTATAATGTTATTTACTCTTTACTTTTGAATACTTTTTTTTAAAAAAAGTTATTTACTTGTCTATTTTGGAGAGAGATAGGGAATGCAAATGGTGGGAGCGACAAAGAAGAGGAGAAGGAGAGAAACAGATTCCTCACTGAGTAGGCAGGGGGATGGACAGGGACTTAATCTCCCAACCCTGAGATCATGACCTGAGCAAAAATCGAGAGTCGGACACTTAACCAATTGAGCCACCAGGTGCCCTTCACTTCTCTTTCCTGTAAATTGTCTGTGTTTACATCTAAGTTTGGCTTCTTTACTTATGCCTGGATCAATTCCATCTCATTCACATAAAGACTCCCTTAGGTGAACAGTTACACCTGTTATTGTTCCCTTCCTGTTAATCAAATTCTTCCTTCTTGCTGGACCTTTTTCATTACTATGCACACATGTATTAATAGTCTCTACTTACTTACCCTCCAACTAATGAACATTGGAATTACTTTTAATTACTTTCCAGTCAAATCCTTCAAAAGAGTTCTCTATAGTCTATCTCTGGTCTTGAGCCCCTTCACCAGTTTTTCATCATCAAATGTTCATATTCTCCTCTCTGTTCAAAATGTTTCTGTCAAGGTCACCATTGCCTTCACACTGTCAAATTTGGTGATAGATTATCAGTCCTCTTTTTACTTCATTTATCACAGCTAATCAGAAATCTTCCTCTTGGGATGCCTGGGTGGCTCAATGGTTCAGTGTCTGCCTACGGCTCAGAGTGTGATCCCAGAGTCCCAGGATCGAGTCCCACATCAGGTTTCTTGCATGGAGCCTACTTCTCCCGCTGCCTATGTCTTTGCCTCTTTCTCTGTGTCTCTCATGAATAGATAAATAAAATATTAAAAAAAAATCCTACTCTTAAAATCTTTTTTTTTTCCATTTAGGTTCTTAGATACCCTCTCACGTGTCTTCTGAGGCAACATTGGCTGCCAATTCTTCTGTTCTCCTATGTTCATTCCTCCTCAGATTTTTCAAATCGTGCACATTAGATGGTCCAGTTTCAGTTCTTGAACCTCTTTTCTTTTCCATATATGCTTTTTTTAAGCTTTCCTAGTTCAGTTTCTTCCAGTGAAATTTATATGTTGAAACTTCTCCTATTTGTATCTCTGCCACCAACCTCTCTACTGAACCACAGGTTCATATACCCAATTATCTCCTCAATATCTCTACAGAGGTGTCTAATAACCATACGACATTTTACATACCCAGAAATAATTTATTTTTTCCCTGCCAGAGTCTTTCTTCCCTAGTCTTCCCTGTTTCTGTGAATTTCCTTATTCTATTTGTTCAGGTCCAAACTTCTTTGCCCTTGGCTCTTTTTCACACCACATATCCAACTTATTTGCATTTCTTATAGCCTATGGTAGAAATATATGAAAATTCCAACCTCTTTACCTCACTTCCACAGCTGAGTGGTCTAACTACCTTAATCTCTTAGTTGTATTATTTCAATTGACTCATAAATGGACTCCCTACTGTGATTCCCAAAGCTACAACTAAAGTGATGCCATAAAATACAAAGTCAGAGAATAACTCCTTTACTGAAAACTCTTCTTATTGGATTGCTATCTTATCTATAGTGAAGTTCAACTTTTTTATAAATCGTTATATGACCTAGACTTCCATTGTTTCTTAGACATGATCTACAACTCCCTCCTCATTATTTGTATTCTAGAAATGTCAATTTATGATATCAGGTTTTTTTAATTATAATAACTAGAGGGATTTTTTCTAACTGTAAAAAGCCAAAATTTTATACATATTTAAAATGTATACATATATTGTTATATAGTATATGTTATGTATATGTAAAGTACTTATGTGTAAATAAGTATAGATTACATTTTAATATATTATATATTATATATAATTATATATTTTACTTTGTAAATATATTGAAAATTTAGCCTATGAGTCCTAGCACATATATTTATTGAGTATTTAATATTCACTGGTAACTATACCAATCCCTTTAAATTTGTCTTGATATTAAATTCTCAAAACAAAATCATATGGTGGACAAAATCATCTTATCCTCCCCTCCTCTTCCTCCTTCTTCTTCTTTTTTTAACAAATGAGGGAACTGAGGTTCAGAGCTATTAAACTTCTTTCTCAAGGTCACATGACTATTGAATAACAGTAGGGATTTGAATATGGTCTCATTACGTGTGGTTTATTGTACTTTTTTTTTTTCAATTGTCTTCCTTCTTTCCCTCATTGAGTTTGAGATTACATGTAAGTTGTTTTGTTCAAAGAATGTGAGGGTATATATGCATTATGTTTCTAACAAAAGGATTTAAAAGTGCTTTCCTGGGATCCCTGGGTGGCGCAGCGGTTTGGCACCTGCCTTTGGCTCAGGGCGCAATCCTGGAGACCTGGGATGGAATCCCACGTGGGGCTCCCGGTGCATGGAGCCTGCTTTTCCCTCTGCCTGTGTCTCTGCCTCTCTCTCTCTCTGTGTGACTATCATTATTAAATAAAAATTAAAGAAAAAATATTTAAAAGTGCTTTCCTGGTGTCATCCTCTTATTCAATGTGAGAAGAACATGTCAGGGTAGCCACAAGTTTTGTATTCTGACTTTAAAGAAAGAGACATATTTTTGTTAAAGACCTCAACATATAATGTGCAATAGAGTTGTCTCAACCACCTATATGAACAAAACATATGAACAAAAAGTGACTGTGTATTGTTAATATCTACTGAGATATTTCAGTTGCTTGTTACATTGCATTATCACAGGAGTTGCTGAATTATACTGTTTATAAGAAGTGTTCCTTAACCAAAGTATTAAGAATAATTACTGCTGTAAAATAAAGGCAGGTCAGTAAAATGAATTCATACTGCAGCAGAAGAAATTGAGTTTAGTTATGAACATGTACATTGTTGATAGAAAGCATGTGTTCAGAGATTGTCTATATTCTCCCAGCCAGTAAGTTTTATTGGCTTTCTGAGCTTCTGTTTCTTTAAATTAGATATTGAGTAATACTGTATCTATATTGAATTGTTATAAATATTAAATTTGCAAGATATGAAATATTTCCTAACATAGGACTGAGCATACAATCAATCTCTAATATATATTTTATTATGATAATGAGGATTATAGAAACTGATATAAGCAAGTATACCACTATAGTCACTTTGAAAGTGTCAATATTGGGACGCCTGGGTGGCTCAGAGGTTGAGCATCTGCCTTTGGCTCAGGCCTGATCCTGGAATCCAAGATCAAGTTCCACATTGATCTCCCTGCGAGGAGCCTGCTTCTCCCTCTGCCTATGTCTCTGCCTCTCTCTCTCTGTGTCTCTCATGAATAAATAAATATTTTAAAAAAAGAAAGTCTCAATATGCATTTGAGTGTATTAATGAATGAACATACTTTTTACATTCTTCTAATGATCTTATCTAACTGTAATTAACTCATCTTAGGTGACATAGATTATTAGAAAAATATTCTTTATTTCATTATTCATGTCCATATAGCACAAAGGAAATAATCCATTGAGCATTTATCTAGATACTTTGACTTAGAAAATAGCCTACATGGATTATTCTACATTAAATAAATCAATAAGAATTTATATGAAAAACCATACCTATTTCTTTAGCATATGGTGTGTATTTCAGGGTGGTTATCAACCTGTGGTCATTCTTGGTATAAATGAATAAGTGATCTGCATGACTAGAAGTTGAGATTTCTATAGCCAAGAAGGGTTGGAAAGGAGTTCTGAGAAAATGGTTGGTGAAACAGATTTATTTATTTATTTATTTATTCTTTCAGTCATTATTTATTTATTTATTTATTCATTCATTCATTCATTTATTTATTTATTTTAGAGATTTTATTTATTTAGTCATGAGAGAGAGTGGCAGAGACATAGGCAGAGGGAGACGCAGGTTCCATCCAGGAAGCCTGATGTGGGACTAGATCCCTGGATTCTGGGATCACTCCCTGAACAGAAGGTAGATGCTCAACCACTGAGCCACCCAGGCATCCCTGAAACAGATTTAAATATTCCCCAAACCTGTCCCTCCTTCCCCTTGCATAAAATCTGACAGTGCAACTAGGGTAACAAAGTTAAAACCCCTGAACAACATGTATAGTAAAAGTAGTTGATGCCTTTTTGACTCAAACCTTTAAATATGAATTGTTATAGATAAACCATTGGCAGCAACATGAGCTGAACAGTGTGAGCAACTATGTAAGAGGGAGAAGTAAGCAATGACATGTCTCACATTTCTGAGAATCTCAATATGGCCCAACAGATACTCTCTGAAAGCTCACCAGGACATTTTAAGAAGAACATGTGAAATGGGAAAGCGAGGCTATACACACTACAAGAGTAGGTGAGAAAAAAAAAAAAAAAGTTCTGTATTGAGATTTTTTTGGGAAATCTGAGCTTTCTGAATTTTCAAAACTAACCAACCAAACTCCTTTCTAGGACAAAGCTTCACAGAGAGGATAAAATTCTGAGAATGGAATCTAAATTGAGCAGGAAAAGGAAAATGGAAAAAGAAGGTCCAGATAGAAATAGGGAAGGAATATTGAAAATTCAGGAATCAAGATGTCATACTTTTGTTTTTTGTTTTTATTTATTTATTTATTTATTTAATTTTTTTAATTAATTTTTATTGGTGTTCAATTTACCAACATACAGAAAAACACCCAGTGCTCATCCCGTCAAGTGAAGATGTCATACTTTTGAACAGGATTCCTTCAATCTAAGAGACATCCTGAACGGTATAATTATTAAAGCAATTTTAGATCATTTTTTCCTTTTTAAAATGATATTTTTAATGACTTAAAAATGTAATTGATTTACCCTTTGAAGATTCTTGGAAATCATTTTATATAGGAATGAGTAACAAAAGAAGTGAAGACAATCTCATATGAAGTAATTCTAACAAAGAAAAGAATACATAGCATTATATTCCTATAAATAATAAATAGTATAGCATTTCTGTAGACAATAAAAGATTGCTAGAAAGAAATGCCCACAACATAGATAAATGTAATATTTTAAATAGGTGAAAAAATTACATAAATAATACATATAAAAAGGGTATAACTTTATAACTCAGAAACAAGGGAATAAAAACACAAAAAATTAAAGAAACACATTTCAGAAGAAAAGAATAAAGTCAAAGGCAGGTAAACAAACCTGATAATTCCTTATGAGAAATAGATAATTAAAAAATCAAAAAGAAAGAAGAAAAAAAGAGAGAAGAAAAAGGATAAAAATAAATTGAGGAAATATAAATATAGAAACTAATCAAAGAAGAGGTAGCTTATATAAAAGAGGTATTGCTAAAGATACCAAAGTAAGAGAATAAAATAAATACTTAAAAGTATAGTTTAAGAAAATTATCTTGGGGCACCTGGTTGGTTTAGTCAGTGTAGCATGCTACTCTTGATCTTAAGATTGTAGGTTTGAGCCCATGTTGGGTGTACAGACTACTTAATTTTTTTTAAAAGTCTTTAAAAAAGAGACAAAATCTTCTCAAGCTTTAAAATAAAAAAGGAAAATATCAGGTAGAAAAGATCAGTTAGTGAGACTTCATGAGGATTTATATTCATATTTCTTAGCTTAGTCCATTGGAAATACCTAAAAACAAAGATCACTCTTAATATCCCGAATACAGTTTCCCACAAAAAGATATAATTTGGAGAATTATCTGCTTCCAGTTCATATGCAGGCCAGTCAAAACAGAAAAAAAAATTAAAAGTAATGAGGATAATAATTGCAATAGATCAAACCACATCAAATACATTTAAAATGATACTTAAAAAAAAAAAAACCTAATTGCCACCTTTTGAGGATTCTAGAAAATCAGCTCATTGTTTTGATAGCTGGTCAAGAAAGGAAATAATCTAGCATTTATTCTACCTTTCCTATATTAACTATGTCACTAGATAAAGAAGAAATATGAAATAAAATATATCTTTAAAATATTTCTGTGAAGAAATTAAATGAAGAGGAAGTTTAGAATTTGAATAAATCCATTTTACAATCTCAATAAATGAATTGAAAAATCCATGTCTGCTAATATCACCACATAAGGAAAAATCAAATATTACATTCTCCCTAATTAAACATATTATCTATGAAACAGTCTTGCCAAAACATTGACCCTAAATCTCATTAGACTTACATGAGCAATTACTAATTAACAAAAATCATGAAAGACAGAAAAACATATTAAACTACTACATAGTAATTCAGTTAGGAAAATCCAGACTGTGGGAAAGTATAATTTATCCAATTCCTTAGACAAATAGGTTGCAATTTTAAAAAGAAAAGAGAGAAAGAAAGAGAGAGAGAGAGAGAGAGAGAGAGAGAGATCAAAGGGAATACAAGGATGTTAAAAAATTAAAAATAGGGAAAATTTTTCTCTAAAATAAATAGAGTTTTTTTTTTTTTAAGTAAAATAGAGCTTACCATAAAAACCAGGCTATACCTTGGAGTGTGTACTAGAGAATATATGTTGAATTTCTATTTTCAGATCTAGTAGCTGCTAAAAGTGTGCTTGCTTTTTAATAATTCATAAAGCTCTAATCTTTTAGACATTTTAAATTTAGATGTAAAAACATTCAAGAAATAATATTTAAAAAGGAGTCTTGGAAATACTAGGTTACATGTTGTTAAATAGATTTTTTTTACCTTAGGAATTTTAACATTGCCAATGCTTAGTGTGAATCACCGAGAGAGCAATTTAGCTTGCAACATTTAACAATCTAATTTATCCAAGAATCCTTTTACTTTTTTTTCCCAAAATACTTATTAAAGTTTCTTGAGATCTCAATGCTGTTTAAAGATCTCAGTGTTGTCTAAAGCATAATTCAGGCAATGCTCCTCTTTTCAATATATACATATAGTCTACTGGGGTATCCTAGGCCACACTAGTGTGATATGCATATTCCACTAAAAATATCAATTGTCATTTAACTGAATATGTCCATATTCAGTATGGACAATATTTTATACTTCAATGATTGTCAATGGCAATTTTAAGTAGCAACTGTTTCAGTTCTTATAAGGCATCATTGAATTAATTCTGAAATCTAGTTTTAATTCATGATTTTTTTTTTTTGGCATTTCGTATTGCTTTCTTGATCTCTTGATCATTAAGAATAGTTATATTCTTTTCTGTAAAAACAGCAAACCTAAGATTCAATAGGGCAATACAAAATTAAAGGGTGTTGAATTAAAACATCAAAACTAAAGCAATTTTATAGGATAGCTCTGCAATATACCATAGAATAATTATGAAAAGCTCACTTAACTTGACTACTTGTTCTCATGTGTTCTACAAGATTCAAGCTGACCTTCCAATATAGGACCAAATACTGTGACTATATACAAACTGGACATGATCTTTTCCTCTAGAATCCTAGATAATTAATATCTCATTGGGACAAGTAAGCTTAAGGAATGATATAATTCAAACACATACCTAGAAAAATTCATTTTTGCTTTATAAGGTCCAAAATTAACTCTTAAGGCGTTGTTCTATGACAGTGTTTGGGTAAACCCAGTTGTGGGGGTCACCTTACATGAAAGGATAACTCAAGAAGGAAGTTCTTTGGGTACTTCAGTAGCCAGATTTGTTAACGTCAGACTTTAACTTCCAACAAATTATTCATTTAATATTGTACATTTTAGGTAAGCAAGCATGGTAGATTCAGTTAATTTATTTTGCTTATATAAAAAATCAGTATCCAATTTACTGTTAAAATAAAATAGGGGTAAAAACAAGATAAGCAAAGCTTTCATCAATCTTTCTTAAATAAACATAACGGACATTATTAAATACTTTACCAACTATATTAGTTTAGCTTAGGCTACCATAACAAAATACTATAGGCTTGATGGTTTAAATTTACAACAGAAATGTATTTTCCCACAGTTCTGGAGGCTAAAAGTTGAAGATCGAGGTGGTGGCATATTTGATCTTCCTGAATTTTCTCCCCTTGACTTATATGTAGATGGCCAGTTTCTAGCTAGTCTTCATGTTTTTTTCTCTGTCCAGGCATACCCATGGTGTCTTATAAGGATGGAGTCATATTGGATTAGGATCCCTCCTTTATGATGTCACTTAGCTTTAATTAGCTTTTTATTTTATTTTTTTAAGATTTTATTTATTTATTCATGAGAGACACACACAAACACACACACACACACACACACACACAGAGAGGGAGAGAGAGGCAGAGATATAGGCAGAGGGAGAAGCAGGCTTAGTGTAGGGAGCCAGATGTGGTACTCGATCCTGAGACTCCAGGGCCACGCCCTGGGCCGAAGGCAGATGCTAAACCACTGAGCCACCCAGAGATCCCCTAATTAGCTTTTTAAAAGCTATATCTCTAAATATAGTCACATTGGTGTTTGAGCTTCAACATGTATATTGTAGGATGACACACTTCGATCTATAACTCACTAAATTAATTGCACATATAACTCAGAATGGAGCTTTTTTGGAAAGTTGAAAAAGCATAATAAATATAATAAATTTATGCATAAGACATATTTATTGAGTAGCTTCATTTTTTTTTTTTTTTTTTTTGAGCACGAGCAGGGGGAGGGGCATAGGGAGAGGAGAGACAATCTTAAGCAGGCTCCATGCTCAGAACAGAGCCCCGTGTGAGGCTCAATCTCATGACCCTGAGATCATGACTTGAGCCAAAATCGAGAGTCCACACTTAATCAACTGAGCCACCCAGTGCCCTTTATTGAGTAACTTCTAATTGTCGGGCATCCACTGTACTAGTCCTTAAAGGCATAACAGGAAAAAGAAAATGTACTTCCTGCATGCAGAAGTCCTGAGTAAGGCAATCACATACCATAGGGTGATAATGGCTGCCAGAGAAGCAGCACAGTGCTCTGTGAAGGCCCATCTAGGAACACTTAACCTAGATACTAGGCATTAGGGGAAGCTCCCTAAAGAAAATGTCACCGAGGTGAGATTTCAAAGATGAGAAAGAGTATATATTCACAAAAACAAAAACAAAAAAAGTGTAGGTGTATGTGTGTCTTGGGGGTGGGAGTGTTGCTGAGCATACTAAGCAAATTCTCAGTGGCAAAGATAGTCTGGAGATTTGGGACATCTGAAATAAGACAATCTCACTGAAGTCCAATCTAAAGGTCACTAGAAAGAAGGTTGGAAAGTTGTGTTTTTTATATTTTCTCTAGATACCAATGGTATCCTCCAATGCCAGTTGCTAGTTATGATAGCCAAATTTGACATTGGACATTGCCAAATATATCCTGGTTGAAAACCACTGTTCTAGAGTTAACCTGTTTCTTACTATGTGTTTGAAAATTAGGAGGAAGGATAAAAGCATTTGCTTTCAGAAGACATAAGGATCATAAACTGAATAGGTAAGGTTGGGCCATGTATAGTTTCAATTCCATAGATGTAGTTCTGACCTCTTCTTTTGAACTTAAAATAGTTTTCCAGTATTCTATTAAATCATATTAGCATTAAAGCATTGATGCTTTAGTCGGTTTCAGCAGCTGTGGCAGAGTACCATAGGCTCGATGGCTTATAAACAGCAGAAATTTATGTTCTCATAGTTCTGGATTCTGAAACTCCAAGAACGGGGTACTTGTGTGGTCAGGTTTTGGTGATGACCATATTCCCAGTTGTAGATAGTCATTTTCTACTTGAGTCTTTACATGGCAAGAGAACTAGACAGCTGTCTAAGGTCTGTTTTTTTAGGGCATTAATTTCTTTGAAGAAGGCTTTGCCCTCATGATCTTTCAAAGGCCCTACTTCCTACTACTGTCACATTGGGGTAAAGATTCAGCACATGAAATCTGGACAGACACAAACATTCAGTCCATAACATGATTTGCCAACCCTGACTTAGAACATTGAAAAAAATATAGTAGACACTTAGTTAACACATGAGTGTTAAAAACTGAATTGAAAAAATTAGTGATCCATTCTGTTTTGTCTTTGAGCAACTCTGATGGACATTATTTTTATAATTGGCTTTTTATTCATATTTAATTTTAAAAATTAATAACAATTGCCAAGTTTCAGTCAATGCTTTCTTTGTTATCTATTAACATAATGGGATTATTTTCTCCTTCAATTTATCAATGTACTTAATTGTGTTGAAATATTTTTTATGTTGAAACAACTTTGTATTATTTTAATAAAATATACTTTTCTTTTCTATATTGCTCCTTTAGAATGTTAACAAATTTAACTTGTTAAATTTAATTGTGCTGATTTTGTTAGTATTTTTATTTTTGTGTTCTCTTATTAACCGACACTTTCTCCTGAAATTCATGGATGATTATATTTATATTTTTTAATTGTATTGAGTATAAATCTAGTCAGCTCCATGACTTTTCAAATGTGTTTTGAAAACAAATTTTGAAAAAAAAAAATTTAAGTAGGCTCCACACCCATCATGGAGCCCAGTGTGAAGTTTGAACTCATAGCCCTGAAATCAAGACTTGAGCTGAGATCAAGAGTCTATTTTTTTTAAGATTTTATTTATTTATTCATCACACACACACACACACACACACACACACACACACACACACAGACTCAGCCAGAGGGAGAAGCAGTCTCCATGCAGGCAGCCCAATGTGGGACTCAATCCCGGGTCTCCAGGATCAGGCCCTGGGCTGAAGTCGGTGCTAAACCACTGAGCCACCTAGGCTGCCTTAGAATCTAATTCTTAATCAACTGAGCCACTTAGTTACCCTTAAAAAAGGTATTTCTAATATAGCTAAAATGGGGTATAAAAAAATCCAGAGATAAATGTGTTCATTGGACATATTCAGAAATGAAATTATCAGTTTATTTCAAGTCACAAAAATTAGCAGACATTTGAGAACCTATTATGTAGCAGATACTCAGAAGTAGATCAAAATACATATTAAGCATCAGATCAATGTAGAGAAGCAGAGTTTGTGTTACACAGTTCTAACAATGAGATCTCAATCTTACGCTCAACCCACCTCTCTAGAATGAAATTTTTCTCTTTTCAAAACTTAATTACCACATATACCTTTCATTTTGTTTAATCCTCTTAAGTGATATCTCAAACATGAATAATACATATTCTGTTCTAGGGGAATTTCTAGGGAAGTATCTAACCTATGGAAAACTTATTTTCTTTTTGATTGAACTAATTAATTAAATATGAAATTAATTAATGAACTATTAGCTACTTAATATAATTATTTTACATTCTTTTAAGTAATTCAGTAAGTAATTTCTTCGATATACCAGATAAATTGTCCTGATTTGGGGCTCAAAAAATCTAATCACTGATGCATCAGTAGGACCATCAGGTAGTAAAAGGAGTCTAATATGCAAACCATCAGAATTTTTGTAAGTGTAGAGCTCAAACAACATAACTAATTCAAATGTTAGAGCTGAGATACATGAGATGAGTACAGATCAACAGGTCTGTTAAAAACATCCTCATGATTTAAGGATTATGCTTATAGTACAGTGACCCCTACATTTTCTCTGCTAATATACTGAAAGTATTATTTAAAGAATGGCACAAAGCTGCATCCTTACAGCTGCTGCTTTGATTAAATTAAACATTATTAGATCTTCTGCTTTATACTTATAACTGAAACATAGCCCAACACGAGAGCCAGATCCAGCAAAATTATGCCTCTGCATGAAAGACAAAAAATGAGACATTTCGACAGCTCTGGAACATTGCATTTCATGGGGCCCCGTGCACAGCTAGGTAGCACAGGTGTTTTTGTAATTGCAATACAATAGGAAAATTTGGTGCTCAATAGCCTTCAAACCCTCTACTCTTGTGTGCGATGTGATGTGAAGATCATATGTCAGGGCTGCCTGCTTTTTCTGTGATGGGATGTCATTATGTGAAATGCAATTGAAAATATTTTGGAGCTCTGGCTTTCCAAAACTAGATTAAAGTTATATATTTGGATTCTGTCTAAGTCTCCACAGTTTCGGTAGGTCTGCAATTGTGACCTTAGACATATAGAAAACATATTTTAAAAGCCTTTGTTAACAGAAGTTTACATTGTGACTAATATCTTCCTTTCTCTTATTGTAATGCTGCACCCAGACTCTGCTACCTCCCAAGACAGCCTGCAATAATTACCTTTAACAATGTGCTTTATAATGTGAAAAGAATTCTGGTGATTTTTAAAATGTTTTTCTTGCCAGAATTATGCCAATTTCAAGTTTGAATTCCTAAACTCCCTCTCACTGAAGCAGGAGACAGAGGAGATAACAGCTTAGGTGCAAAAATAGGATTAAGTATGTATCCACCTAAAGCCATACCATATTCAAATTTTGAAGAAGAATGTTTGATATTAGAAGATGTTTTGTTGAAGAGATTTGCAAGTTTAATTTTTGAAATCACAATGAAATTGACTAAGCGATAATTTAATGCAGAACCATGAGCTCTTAACTGAATCTTTAATAAAAATCATTCTGTCTTTCAAAGTTTGCCCATCATAATAGGACATGGCAAGATATTTCTTTTTAATTATAGAGTGCAAAAGTTAAGTTGTGTTAATAACTGGCTTATCCAAAGTGAGAACTCAGAAATAGTGTTTCAGGCTGGCGCACTGATTGAAAATAGGAGAAAAATCTTGGAAGAGAAACAGAGGGAGGGAGGGTAATCCCCCAAATCTGCAAGTAAATTATGCACAAATACTTGGAAAATCATTAAACCATGCTCATATGGTGGACATGCCAAGTAGCCATGTGAGGCTTTGCAGGGCTCCTGAATGATGATGCTAAGGACCTCTACACTTAAAATGATCTACTGGGTATTCCTAAGTATTATTTTTCTTGCAAAATGGTATAAAATTGATACTTATTTTTTACTTTCTTTTCTGTTTTATTTTACATCATATTTGAAAGAAAGTTAATATTTTCAAAGTTAATAGTTATCACTATCTTTATCGTAATCAACAAAACTACATGAGATAACATACCAGGCACTAAAAATGAGATTTTTCTGAACTTTCCTGCTAGATATTGATAACTCATATTTTGCAAACCTTCCATATAGTGAGATATCAACAGGTATTTGTTGAATAATTGAGCTAATGACCTGACTAGGGCTTTGGAAATGACCCAATAGATATGAACAAGTTAAGATCTCACTTCCCTTCCACATTTCATTCACCTATTATTTCAGTAACTAATCATTTCCCCAACACTGCTGGTGGTCTTGATCACCAACTCTGAAACAGAAGATGAAAGAATCTCTGAATAAAGGAGGCAAGCAGGAAATTGCCAGGCAGTCAACGTAGCCAATGTTTATTATCCTAACCCTCTTCATAATGGATCGTACTCTACAGTGTGACTATTTGTACATCCACAAGACAAATACTTCTTTCCCTTTCCTGTCAATTCAGAAACCGAGAGCTTACTTATCTTCAGAAGCTTTATATAAGCCTCTTCTCCAGCCCAAACATCAAAATAACATTTTTTTTTCTTTATGGCACGCATTCAGATTAAAAAAAAAAAAAAAAACAAAACCTCTCCAGATAGTCAATTCTCAGATGTCATCAATAAACAGGGAGTAGGGAACTAAGTATAAGTTTTGAACTATTAAAATAGGAAATACCATTTGATGTTAAGAATTATGTAATTGATACCTTTATGATTTGTTTTAAACATATTGATATCAAATCAGCATAGACTGGAATATTTTACACTTCTGTACATATCATGGTTACTATTTAGCAACTGTCAGCACCCTGTAAGAATAACCAGACGGTGTTATAAGCATATGGAGAATAGCAAATAGCAAATAATTGATTTTTCCAACTGATACCAAATTTGTAAGGGTCTATCATTTGCCACATTGTTTTTCTCTTATTTTACATTCTTTAAGTCATTATTGCATCTCCTCTTAAAGTTTAAGCGAACTAGGGGTGATGGAAGGGGAGGAGGGCGGGGGGTGGGGGTGAATGGGTGACGGGCACTGAGGGGGGCACTTGATGGGATGAGCACTAGGTGTTATTCTGTATGTTGGTAAACTGAACACCAATAAAAATAAATTTATTATTTAAAAAAAAAGAAAGTAAAAGTGGGACATTGATCAACATAAAGATTTTGCTTTAATGTGTCATAAAAAATTGACCTTGGACTTTTACTTGCATATGTCTTATTACAGTGGTTCCTTTGTTTTTCATAGTCCAGTGAATTTTTGTATTCTCCAAACTGAAGTAATCAAAATCTGGACAACAGAAAGATTATGAAGAAATCCTAGAAGTTGGATCAGAGATAAAGTTTTTCCTTAAAATCTGAGGGAGATACATGTTCTGTTACTACCACATTAAAAGAGGATTTTATTTTTTCTGGAACACTCTGTGCTTTAAGATGACATCCACCAAATCTGGCATATACTTATCCTATTTCCAGCAAAGGATAAAGCTAGTTTTTCTCTTTTTCTTACTCTATTCAAAGCAGAAATGATTGACATTGTGCTTTTTTTGCCTCCTTTGGATTTCTTATTGAGGGGTGGTTCAGGTTTCAACGTATTCTTCTACTAAAAAAAATTTAAACATTTTTCTAGACAAAGTGATATTATCAGGGGTCTGTGGACATGTTTTTTGGTTCTTCCTTATTGCAAATACAAAAGCTTATTTTGTGAACAGACCCTATATCTTTCTTAATTAGAAGAGCAATGGAGGTGATCAGTTAATCATATTTGTTTCCCAATGAGGACAGATGGAGTTTGAGGGAATCTCAGGGCCTAAATAGGGGACTTTGCTCTTTCCTTGCCATCTGAATGCTCAGATTGTATGTTGGCATTTATTAAATTTATCTCTAGATGTTAGACTTGATTTCAAGTTTGAGAAAGCCTTATTATCATTCTAGTACTTCCTACCATTTTCTTTTTATTAAGAAATCTTATTTTTGTGCATGTTGCTTATGAATAATAAAAAAATCTTTACATTTATCTTTTTTAGCACTTTTCAGATGTCATTTAACTGAATCAATAATACATGCGTATTTGTCTCTTCCTAAACATTACGTTAAAATTAGAAATACCATTAAAAATATGGTAATGCTTGTGGTGTGATGAGGCAGTGAAATTGAATTATACATTCTTTTTAATTACTTTCATACAACCTGCCTTAATGTCTTATGCATAGATTATTTAGTTATGCCTGAGTTTATTTTGAATACCTTCATCTCACTAACATCATCAGAGAGCTGTCAATTTTCTACTCTTTCTTCTGGAGAATCAAAATGCTAGGGATGCCTGGGTGGCTCAGCAGTTAAGCGTCTGCCTTCAACTCCGGGAGTGATCCTGGAGTGCCAGGATTGAGTCCCATATTGGGCTCCTGCATGGGGCCTACTTCTCCCTCTGCCTGTGTCTCTGCTTCTCTCTCTGTGTCTCTCTTGAATAAATAAATAAAATCTTTTATGAGAGATCTAAATGTGAGACAAGAGTCCATCAAAATCATAGAAGAGAACACAGGCAACACCCTCTTTGAACTCGGCCACAGTAACTTCTTGAAAGATACATCCACAAAGGCAAAAGAAACAAAAGCAAAAATGAACTATTGGGACTTCATCAAGATAAGAAGCTTTTGCACAGCAAAGGATACAGTCAACAAAACTAAAAGACAACCTACAGAATGGGAGAAGATATTTGCAAATGACATATCAGATAAAGGGCTAGTTTCCAAAATCTATAAAGAACTTATTAAACTCAACACCAAAGAAACAAACAATCCAATCATGAAATGGGCAAAAGACAGGAAGAGAAATCTCACAGAGGAAGACATGGACATGGCCAACATGCACATGAGAAAATGCTCTGCATCACTTGCCATCAGGGAAATACAAATCAAAACCACAATGAGATACCACCTCACACCAGTGAGAAGGGGGAAAATTAACAAGGCAGGAAACCACAAATGCTGGAGAGGATGCGGAGAAAAGGGAACCCTCTTACACT